>NC_142614.1:34912256-35215286 GCF_059453375.1 Lepisosteus platostomus | reverse complement strand
AAGTTATGGGGCAGTAACAGCACACTTTTGAAAACGTGTTTTTCAGCCTGAAATAAACACGTTTTTTCAGACAACTGAATCCCTATGTAACTGCAAGACTCAGAAGAGTCCACACACTCAGCTCTTAACCCCAGTGTGCAGAAAGTGTCAAAACATGATTTTCAGCAGAAATAAACATGTTTCTGCAAGTTTGGTCAACCCCATGTAAGTTATGGGGCAGTAACAGCACACTTTTGAAAACGTGTTTTTCAGCCCGAAATAAACGCGTTTTTTCAGACAACTGAATCCCTATGTAACTGCAAGGCTCAAAAGAGCCCACACACTCAGCTCTTAACCCCAGTGTGCAGAAAGTGTCAAAACATGTTTTTCAGCAGAAATAAACATGTTTCTGCAAGTTTGGTCACCCCCATGTAAGTTATGGGGCAGTAACAGCACACTTTTGAAAACGTGTTTTTCAGCCTGAAATAAACACGTTTTTTCAGACAACTGAATCCCTATGTAACTGCAGGACTCAGAAGAGCCCACACACTCAGCTCTTAACCCCAGTGTGCAGAAAGTGTCAAAACATGTTTTTCAGCAGAAATAAACATGTTTCTGCAAGTTTGGTCACCCCCATGTAAGTTATGGGGCAGTAACAGCACACTTTTGAAAACGTGTTTTTCAGCCTGAAATAAACACGTTTTTTCAGACAACTGAATCCCTATGTAACTGCAAGACTCAGAAGAGCCCACACACTCAGCTCTTAACCCCAGTGTGCAGAAAGTGTCAAAACATGTTTTTCAGCAGAAATAAACATGTTTCTGCAAGTTTGGTCACCCCCATGTAAGTTATGGGGCAGTTACAGCACACTTTTGAAAACGTGTTTTTCAGCCTGAAATAAACACGTTTTTTCAGACAACTGAATCCCTATGTAACTGCAAGACTCAGAAGAGCCCACACACTCAGCTCTTAACCCCAGTGTGCAGAAAGTGTCAAAACATGTTTTTCAGCAGAAATAAACATGTTTCTGCAAGTTTGGTCACCCCCATGTAAGTTATGGGGCAGTAACAGCACACTTTTGAAAACGTGTTTTTCAGCCTGAAATAAACACGTTTTTTCAGACAACTGAATCCCTATGTAACTGCAAGACTCAGAAGAGCCCACACACTCAGCTCTTAACCCCAGTGTGCAGAAAGTGTCAAAACATGATTTTCAGCAGAAATAAACATGTTTCTGCAAGTTTGGTCAACCCCATGTAAGTTATGGGGCAGTAACAGCAGACTTTTGAAAACGTGTTTTTCAGCCCGAAATAAACGCGTTTTTTCAGACAACTGAATCCCTATGTAACTGCAAGGCTCAAAAGAGCCCACACACTCAGCTCTTAACCCCAGTGTGCAGAAAGTGTCAAAACATGTTTTTCAGCAGAAATAAACATGTTTCTGCAAGTTTGGTCACCCCCATGTAAGTTATGGGGCAGTAACAGCACACTTTTGAAAACGTGTTTTTCAGCCCGAAATTAACGCGTTTTTTCAGACAACTGAATCCCTATGTAACTGCAAGACTCAGAAGAGCCCACACACTCAGCTCTTAACCCCAGTGTGCAGAAAGTGTCAAAACGTGTTTTTCAGCAGAAATAAACATGTTTCTGCAAGTTTGGTCACCCCCATGTAAGTTATGGGGCAGTAACAGCACACTTTTGAAAACGTGTTTTTCAGACTGAAATAAACACGTTTTTTCAGACAACTGAATCCCTATGTAACTGCAAGACTCAGAAGAGCCCACACACTCAGCTCTTAACCCCAGTGTGCAGAAAGTGTCAAAACATGATTTTCAGCAGAAATAAACATGTTTCTGCAAGTTTGGTCAACCCCATGTAAGTTATGGGGCAGTAACAGCACACTTTTGAAAACGTGTTTTTCAGCCCGAAATAAACGCGTTTTTTCAGACAACTGAATCCCTATGTAACTGCAAGGCTCAAAAGAGCCCACACACTCAGCTCTTAACCCCAGTGTGCAGAAAGTGTCAAAACATGTTTTTCAGCAGAAATAAACATGTTTCTGCAAGTTTGGTCACCCCCATGTAAGTTATGGGGCAGTAACAGCACACTTTTGAAAACGTGTTTTTCAGCCCGAAATAAACGCGTTTTTTCAGACAACTGAATCCCTATGTAACTGCAAGACTCAGAAGAGCCCACACACTCAGCTCTTAACCCAAGTGTGCAGAAAGTGTCAAAACATGATTTTCAGCAGAAATAAACATGTTTCTGCAAGTTTGGTCACCCCCATGTAAGTTATGGGGCAGTAACAGCACACTTTTGAAAACGTGTTTTTCAGCCCGAAATAAACGCGTTTTTTCAGACAACTGAATCCCTATGTAACTGCAAGGCTCAAAAGAGCCCACACACTCAGCTCTTAACCCCAGTGTGCAGAAAGTGTCAAAACATGTTTTTCAGCAGAAATAAACATGTTTCTGCAAGTTTGGTCACCCCCATGTAAGTTATGGGGCAGTAACAGCACACTTTTGAAAACGTGTTTTTCAGCCCGAAATTAACGCGTTTTTTCAGACAACTGAATCCCTATGTAACTGCAAGACTCAGAAGAGCCCACACACTCAGCTCTTAACCCCAGTGTGCAGAAAGTGTCAAAACGTGTTTTTCAGCAGAAATAAACATGTTTCTGCAAGTTTGGTCAACCCCATGTAAGTTATGGGGCAGTAACAGCACACTTTTGAAAACGTGTTTTTCAGCCCGAAATAAACGCGTTTTTTCAGACAACTGAATCCCTATGTAACTGCAAGGCTCAAAAGAGCCCACACACTCAGCTCTTAACCCCAGTGTGCAGAAAGTGTCAAAACATGTTTTTCAGCAGAAATAAACATGTTTCTGCAAGTTTGGTCACCCCCATGTAAGTTATGGGGCAGTAACAGCACACTTTTGAAAACGTGTTTTTCAGCCCGAAATAAACGCGTTTTTTCAGACAACTGAATCCCTATGTAACTGCAAGACTCAGAAGAGCCCACACACTCAGCTCTTAACCCAAGTGTGCAGAAAGTGTCAAAACATGATTTTCAGCAGAAATAAACATGTTTCTGCAAGTTTGGTCACCCCCATGTAAGTTATGGGGCAGTAACAGCACACTTTTGAAAACGTGTTTTTCAGCCCGAAATAAACGCGTTTTTTCAGACAACTGAATCCCTATGTAACTGCAAGACTCAGAAGAGCCCACACACTCAGCTCTTAACCCCAGTGTGCAGAAAGTGTCAAAACATGTTTTTCAGCAGAAATAAACATGTTTCTGCAAGTTTGGTCACCCCCATGTAAGTTATGGGGCAGTAACAGCACACTTTTGAAAACGTGTTTTTCAGCCTGAAATAAACACGTTTTTTCAGACAACTGAATCCCTATGTAACTGCAAGACTCAGAAGAGTCCACACACTCAGCTCTTAACCCCAGTGTGCAGAAAGTGTCAAAACATGTTTTTCAGCAGAAATAAACATGTTTCTGCAAGTTTGGTCACCCCCATGTAAGTTATGGGGCAGTAACAGCACACTTTTGAAAACGTGTTTTTCAGCCCGAAATAAACGCGTTTTTTCAGACAACTGAATCCCTATGTAACTGCAAGACTCAGAAGAGCCCACACACTCAGCTCTTAACCCCAGTGTGCAGAAAGTGTCAAAACGTGATTTTCAGCAGAAATAAACATGTTTCTGCAAGTTTGGTCACCCCCATGTAAGTTATGGGGCAGTAACAGCACACTTTTGAAAACGTGTTTTTCAGCCCGAAATAAACGCGTTTTTTCAGACAACTGAATCCCTATGTAACTGCAAGACTCAGAAGAGCCCACACACTCAGCTCTTAACCCCAGTGTGCAGAAAGTGTCAAAACGTGATTTTCAGCAGAAATAAACATGTTTCTGCAAGTTTGGTCACCCCCATGTAAGTTATGGGGCAGTAACAGCACACTTTTGAAAACGTGTTTTTCAGCCTGAAATAAACACGTTTTTTCAGACAACTGAATCCCTATGTAACTGCAAGACTCAGAAGAGCCCACACACTCAGCTCTTAACCCCAGTGTGCAGAAAGTGTCAAAACATGATTTTCAGCAGAAATAAACATGTTTCTGCAAGTTTGGTCACCCCCATGTAAGTTATGGGGCAGTAACAGCACACTTTTGAAAACGTGTTTTTCAGCCCAAAATAAACGCGTTTTTTCAGACAACTGAATCCCTATGTAACTGCAAGACTCAGAAGAGCCCACACACTCAGCTCTTAACCCCAGTGTGCAGAAAGTGTCAAAACGTGTTTTTCAGCAGAAATAAACATGTTTCTGCAAGTTTGGTCACCCCCATGTAAGTTATGGGGCAGTAACAGCACACTTTTGAAAACGTGTTTTTCAGCCCGAAATAAACGCGTTTTTTCAGACAACTGAATCCCTATGTAACTGCAAGACTCAGAAGAGCCCACACACTCAGCTCTTAACCCCAGTGTGCAGAAAGTGTCAAAACATGATTTTCAGCAGAAATAAACATGTTTCTGCAAGTTTGGTCACCCCCATGTAAGTTATGGGGCAGTAACAGCACACTTTTGAAAACGTGTTTTTCAGCCTGAAATAAACACGTTTTTTCAGACAACTGAATCCCTATGTAACTGCAAGACTCAGAAGAGCCCACACACTCAGCTCTTAACCCCAGTGTGCAGAAAGTGTCAAAACATGTTTTTCAGCAGAAATAAACATGTTTCTGCAAGTTTGGTCACCCCCATGTAAGTTATGGGGCAGTAACAGCAAACTTTTGAAAACGTGTTTTTCAGCCTGAAATAAACACGTTTTTTCAGACAACTGAATCCCTATGTAACTGCAAGACTCAGAAGAGCCCACACACTCAGCTCTTAACCCCAGTGTGCAGAAAGTGTCAAAACATGTTTTTCAGCAGAAATAAACATGTTTCTGCAAGTTTGGTCACCCCCATGTAAGTTATGGGGCAGTAACAGCACACTTTTGAAAACGTGTTTTTCAGCCTGAAATAAACACGTTTTTTCAGACAACTGAATCCCTATGTAACTGCAAGACTCAGAAGAGCCCACACACTCAGCTCTTAACCCCAGTGTGCAGAAAGTGTCAAAACATGATTTTCAGCAGAAATAAACATGTTTCTGCAAGTTTGGTCGACCCCATGTAAGTTATGGGGCAGTAACAGCACACTTTTGAAAACGTGTTTTTCAGCCCGAAATAAACGCGTTTTTTCAGACAACTGAATCCCTATGTAACTGCAAGGCTCAAAAGAGCCCACACACTCAGCTCTTAACCCCAGTGTGCAGAAAGTGTCAAAACATGTTTTTCAGCAGAAATAAACATGTTTCTGCAAGTTTGGTCACCCCCATGTAAGTTATGGGGCAGTAACAGCACACTTTTGAAAACGTGTTTTTCAGCCCGAAATAAACGCGTTTTTTCAGACAACTGAATCCCTAAGTAACTGCAAGACTCAGAAGAGCCCACACACTCAGCTCTTAACCCCAGTGTGCAGAAAGTGTCAAAACGTGTTTTTCAGCAGAAATAAACATGTTTCTGCAAGTTTGGTCACCCCCATGTAAGTTATGGGGCAGTAACAGCACACTTTTGAAAACGTGTTTTTCAGCCCGAAATAAACGCGTTTTTTCAAACAACTGAATCCCTATGTAACTGCAAGGCTCAAAAGAGCCCACACACTCAGCTCTTAACCCCAGTGTGCAGAAAGTGTCAAAACGTGTTTTTCAGCAGAAATAAACATGTTTCTGCAAGTTTGGTCACCCCCATGTAAGTTATGGGGCAGTAACAGCACACTTTTGAAAACGTGTTTTTCAGCCCGAAATAAACGCGTTTTTTCAGACAACTGAATCCCTATGTAACTGCAAGACTCAGAAGAGCCCACACACTCAGCTCTTAACCCCAGTGTGCAGAAAGTGTCAAAACGTGTTTTTCAGCAGAAATAAACATGTTTCTGCAAGTTTGGTCACCCCCATGTAAGTTATGGGGCAGTAACAGCACACTTTTGAAAACGTGTTTTTCAGCCCGAAATAAACACGTTTTTTCAGACAACTGAATCCCTATGTAACTGCAAGGCTCAAAAGAGCCCACACACTCAGCTCTTAACCCCAGTGTGCAGAAAGTGTCAAAACATGATTTTCAGCAGAAATAAACATGTTTCTGCAAGTTTGGTCACCCCCATGTAAGTTATGGGGCAGTAACAGCACACTTTTGAAAACGTGTTTTTCAGCCCGAAATAAACGCGTTTTTTCAGACAACTGAATCCCTATGTAACTGCAAGGCTCAAAAGAGCCCACACACTCAGCTCTTAACCCCAGTGTGCAGAAAGTGTCAAAACATGATTTTCAGCAGAAATAAACATGTTTCTGCAAGTTTGGTCACCCCCATGTAAGTTATGGGGCAGTAACAGCACAATTTTGAAAACGTGTTTTTCAGCCCGAAATAAACGCGTTTTTTCAGACAACTGAATCCCTATGTAACTGCAAGACTCAGAAGAGCCCACACACTCAGCTCTTAACCCCAGTGTGCAGAAAGTGTCAAAACGTGTTTTTCAGCAGAAATAAACATGTTTCTGCAAGTTTGGTCACCCCCATGTAAGTTATGGGGCTGTAACAGCACACTTTTGAAAACGTGTTTTTCAGCCCGAAATAAACGCGTTTTTTCAGACAACTGAATCCCTATGTAACTGCAAGGCTCAAAAGAGCCCACACACTCAGCTCTTAACCCCAGTGTGCAGAAAGTGTCAAAACATGATTTTCAGCAGAAATAAACATGTTTCTGCAAGTTTGGTCACCCCCATGTAAGTTATGGGGCAGTAACAGCACACTTTTGAAAACGTGTTTTTCAGCCCGAAATAAACGCGTTTTTTCAGACAACTGAATCCCTATGTAACTGCAAGACTCAGAAGAGCCCACACACTCAGCTCTTAACCCCAGTGTGCAGAAAGTGTCAAAACGTGTTTTTCAGCAGAAATAAACATGTTTCTGCAAGTTTGGTCACCCCCATGTAAGTTATGGGGCAGTAACAGCACACTTTTGAAAACGTGTTTTTCAGCCCGAAATAAACGCGTTTTTTCAGACAACTGAATCCCTATGTAACTGCAAGACTCAGAAGAGCCCACACACTCAGCTCTTAACCCCAGTGTGCAGAAAGTGTCAAAACGTGTTTTTCAGCAGAAATAAACATGTTTCTGCAAGTTTGGTCACCCCCATGTAAGTTATGGGGCAGTAACAGCACACTTTTGAAAACGTGTTTTTCAGCCCGAAATAAACGCGTTTTTTCAGACAACTGAATCCCTATGTAACTGCAAGGCTCAAAAGAGCCCACACACTCAGCTCTTAACCCCAGTGTGCAGAAAGTGTCAAAACATGTTTTTCAGCAGAAATAAACATGTTTCTGCAAGTTTGGTCACCCCCATGTAAGTTATGGGGCAGTAACAGCACACTTTTGAAAACGTGTTTTTCAGCCCGAAATAAACGCGTTTTTTCAGACAACTGAATCCCTATGTAACTGCAAGACTCAGAAGAGCCCACACACTCAGCTCTTAACCCCAGTGTGCAGAAAGTGTCAAAACGTGTTTTTCAGCAGAAATAAACATGTTTCTGCAAGTTTGGTCACCCCCATGTAAGTTATGGGGCAGTAACAGCACACTTTTGAAAACGTGTTTTTCAGCCTGAAATAAACACGTTTTTTCAGACAACTGAATCCCTATGTAACTGCAAGACTCAGAAGAGCCCACACACTCAGCTCTTAACCCCAGTGTGCAGAAAGTGTCAAAACATGATTTTCAGCAGAAATAAACATGTTTCTGCAAGTTTGGTCAACCCCATGTAAGTTATGGGGCAGTAACAGCACACTTTTGAAAACGTGTTTTTCAGCCCGAAATAAACGCGTTTTTTCAGACAACTGAATCCCTATGTAACTGCAAGGCTCAAAAGAGCCCACACACTCAGCTCTTAACCCCAGTGTGCAGAAAGTGTCAAAACATGTTTTTCAGCAGAAATAAACATGTTTCTGCAAGTTTGGTCACCCCCATGTAAGTTATGGGGCAGTAACAGCACACTTTTGAAAACGTGTTTTTCAGCCCGAAATAAACGCGTTTTTTCAGACAACTGAATCCCTATGTAACTGCAAGACTCAGAAGAGCCCACACACTCAGCTCTTAACCCCAGTGTGCAGAAAGTGTCAAAACATGATTTTCAGCAGAAATAAACATGTTTCTGCAAGTTTGGTCACCCCCATGTAAGTTATGGGGCAGTAACAGCACACTTTTGAAAACGTGTTTTTCAGCCCGAAATAAACGCGTTTTTTCAGACAACTGAATCCCTATGTAACTGCAAGACTCAGAAGAGCCCACACACTCAGCTCTTAACCCCAGTGTGCAGAAAGTGTCAAAACATGTTTTTCAGCAGAAATAAACATGTTTCTGCAAGTTTGGTCACCCCCATGTAAGTTATGGGGCAGTAACAGCACACTTTTGAAAACGTGTTTTTCAGCCTGAAATAAACACGTTTTTTCAGACAACTGAATCCCTATGTAACTGCAAGACTCAGAAGAGTCCACACACTCAGCTCTTAACCCCAGTGTGCAGAAAGTGTCAAAACATGATTTTCAGCAGAAATAAACATGTTTCTGCAAGTTTGGTCAACCCCATGTAAGTTATGGGGCAGTAACAGCACACTTTTGAAAACGTGTTTTTCAGCCCGAAATAAACGCGTTTTTTCAGACAACTGAATCCCTATGTAACTGCAAGGCTCAAAAGAGCCCACACACTCAGCTCTTAACCCCAGTGTGCAGAAAGTGTCAAAACATGTTTTTCAGCAGAAATAAACATGTTTCTGCAAGTTTGGTCACCCCCATGTAAGTTATGGGGCAGTAACAGCACACTTTTGAAAACGTGTTTTTCAGCCCGAAATAAACGCGTTTTTTCAGACAACTGAATCCCTATGTAACTGCAAGACTCAGAAGAGCCCACACACTCAGCTCTTAACCCCAGTGTGCAGAAAGTGACAAAACATGATTTTCAGCAGAAATAAACATGTTTCTGCAAGTTTGGTCACCCCCATGTAAGTTATGGGGCAGTAACAGCACACTTTTGAAAACGTGTTTTTCAGCCCGAAATAAACACGTTTTTCAGACAACGGAATCCCTATGTAACTGCAAGGCTCAAAAGAGCCCACACACTCAGCTCTTAACCCCAGTGTGCAGAAAGTGTCAAAACATGATTTTCAGCAGAAATAAACATGTTTCTGCAAGTTTGGTCACCCCCATGTAAGTTATGGGGCAGTAACAGCACACTTTTGAAAACGTGTTTTTCAGCCCGAAATAAACGCGTTTTTTCAGACAACTGAATCCCTATGTAACTGCAAGACTCAGAAGAGCCCACACACTCAGCTCTTAACCCCAGTGTGCAGAAAGTGTCAAAACGTGTTTTTCAGCAGAAATAAACATGTTTCTGCAAGTTTGGTCACCCCCATGTAAGTTATGGGGCAGTAACAGCACACTTTTGAAAACGTGTTTTTCAGCCCGAAATAAACGCGTTTTTTCAGACAACTGAATCCCTATGTAACTGCAAGGCTCAAAAGAGCCCACACACTCAGCTCTTAATCCCAGTGTGCAGAAAGTGTCAAAACATGTTTTTCAGCAGAAATAAACATGTTTCTGCAAGTTTGGTCACCCCCATGTAAGTTATGGGGCAGTAACAGCACACTTTTGAAAACGTGTTTTTCAGCCCGAAATAAACGCGTTTTTTCAGACAACTGAATCCCTATGTAACTGCAAGACTCAGAAGAGCCCACACACTCAGCTCTTAACCCCAGTGTGCAGAAAGTGTCAAAACGTGTTTTTCAGCAGAAATAAACATGTTTCTGCAAGTTTGGTCACCCCCATGTAAGTTATGGGGCAGTAACAGCACACTTTTGAAAACGTGTTTTTCAGCCTGAAATAAACACGTTTTTTCAGACAACTGAATCCCTATGTAACTGCAAGACTCAGAAGAGCCCACACACTCAGCTCTTAACCCCAGTGTGCAGAAAGTGTCAAAACATGATTTTCAGCAGAAATAAACATGTTTCTGCAAGTTTGGTCAACCCCATGTAAGTTATGGGGCAGTAACAGCACACTTTTGAAAACGTGTTTTTCAGCCCGAAATAAACGCGTTTTTTCAGACAACTGAATCCCTATGTAACTGCAAGGCTCAAAAGAGCCCACACACTCAGCTCTTAACCCCAGTGTGCAGAAAGTGTCAAAACATGTTTTTCAGCAGAAATAAACATGTTTCTGCAAGTTTGGTCACCCCCATGTAAGTTATGGGGCAGTAACAGCACACTTTTGAAAACGTGTTTTTCAGCCCGAAATAAACGCGTTTTTTCAGACAACTGAATCCCTATGTAACTGCAAGACTCAGAAGAGCCCACACACTCAGCTCTTAACCCCAGTGTGCAGAAAGTGTCAAAACATGTTTTTCAGCAGAAATAAACATGTTTCTGCAAGTTTGGTCACCCCCATGTAAGTTATGGGGCAGTAACAGCACACTTTTGAAAACGTGTTTTTCAGCCTGAAATAAACACGTTTTTTCAGACAACTGAATCCCTATGTAACTGCAAGACTCAGAAGAGTCCACACACTCAGCTCTTAACCCCAGTGTGCAGAAAGTGTCAAAACATGATTTTCAGCAGAAATAAACATGTTTCTGCAAGTTTGGTCAACCCCATGTAAGTTATGGGGCAGTAACAGCACACTTTTGAAAACGTGTTTTTCAGCCCGAAATAAACGCGTTTTTTCAGACAACTGAATCCCTATGTAACTGCAAGGCTCAAAAGAGCCCACACACTCAGCTCTTAACCCCAGTGTGCAGAAAGTGTCAAAACATGTTTTTCAGCAGAAATAAACATGTTTCTGCAAGTTTGGTCACCCCCATGTAAGTTATGGGGCAGTAACAGCACACTTTTGAAAACGTGTTTTTCAGCCCGAAATAAACGCGTTTTTTCAGACAACTGAATCCCTATGTAACTGGAAGACTCAGAAGAGCCCACACACTCAGCTCTTAACCCCAGTGTGCAGAAAGTGTCAAAACGTGTTTTTCAGCAGAAATAAACATGTTTCTGCAAGTTTGGTCACCCCCATGTAAGTTATGGGGCAGTAACAGCACACTTTTGAAAACGTGTTTTTCAGCCCGAAATAAACGCGTTTTTTCAGACAACTGAATCCCTATGTAACTGCAAGGCTCAAAAGAGCCCACACACTCAGCTCTTAACCCCAGTGTGCAGAAAGTGTCAAAACATGTTTTTCAGCAGAAATAAACATGTTTCTGCAAGTTTGGTCACCCCCATGTAAGTTATGGGGCAGTAACAGCACACTTTTGAAAACGTGTTTTTCAGCCCGAAATAAACGCGTTTTTTCAGACAACTGAATCCCTATGTAACTGCAAGACTCAGAAGAGCCCACACACTCAGCTCTTAACCCCAGTGTGCAGAAAGTGTCAAAACGTGTTTTTCAGCAGAAATAAACATGTTTCTGCAAGTTTGGTCACCCCCATGTAAGTTATGGGGCAGTAACAGCACACTTTTGAAAACGTGTTTTTCAGCCTGAAATAAACACGTTTTTTCAGACAACTGAATCCCTATGTAACTGCAAGACTCAGAAGAGCCCACACACTCAGCTCTTAACCCCAGTGTGCAGAAAGTGTCAAAACATGATTTTCAGCAGAAATAAACATGTTTCTGCAAGTTTGGTCAACCCCATGTAAGTTATGGGGCAGTAACAGCACACTTTTGAAAACGTGTTTTTCAGCCCGAAATAAACGCGTTTTTTCAGACAACTGAATCCCTATGTAACTGTAAGGCTCAAAAGAGCCCACACACTCAGCTCTTAACCCCAGTGTGCAGAAAGTGTCAAAACATGTTTTTCAGCAGAAATAAACATGTTTCTGCAAGTTTGGTCACCCCCATGTAAGTTATGGGGCAGTAACAGCACACTTTTGAAAACGTGTTTTTCAGCCCGAAATAAACGCGTTTTTTCAGACAACTGAATCCCTATGTAACTGCAAGACTCAGAAGAGCCCACACACTCAGCTCTTAACCCCAGTGTGCAGAAAGTGTCAAAACATGTTTTTCAGCAGAAATAAACATGTTTCTGCAAGTTTGGTCAACCCCATGTAAGTTATGGGGCAGTAACAGCACACTTTTGAAAACGTGTTTTTCAGCCCGAAATAAACGCGTTTTTTCAGACAACTGAATCCCTATGTAACTGCAAGGCTCAAAAGAGCCCACACACTCAGCTCTTAACCCCAGTGTGCAGAAAGTGTCAAAACATGTTTTTCAGCAGAAATAAACATGTTTCTGCAAGTTTGGTCACCCCCATGTAAGTTATGGGGCAGTAACAGCACACTTTTGAAAACGTGTTTTTCAGCCTGAAATAAACACGTTTTTTCAGACAACTGAATCCCTATGTAACTGCAAGACTCAGAAGAGCCCACACACTCAGCTCTTAACCCCAGTGTGCAGAAAGTGTCAAAACATGATTTTCAGCAGAAATAAACATGTTTCTGCAAGTTTGGTCAACCCCATGTAAGTTATGGGGCAGTAACAGCACACTTTTGAAAACGTGTTTTTCAGCCCGAAATAAACGCGTTTTTTCAGACAACTGAATCCCTATGTAACTGTAAGGCTCAAAAGAGCCCACACACTCAGCTCTTAACCCCAGTGTGCAGAAAGTGTCAAAACATGTTTTTCAGCAGAAATAAACATGTTTCTGCAAGTTTGGTCACCCCCATGTAAGTTATGGGGCAGTAACAGCACACTTTTGAAAACGTGTTTTTCAGCCCGAAATAAACGCGTTTTTTCAGACAACTGAATCCCTATGTAACTGCAAGACTCAGAAGAGCCCACACACTCAGCTCTTAACCCCAGTGTGCAGAAAGTGTCAAAACATGTTTTTCAGCAGAAATAAACATGTTTCTGCAAGTTTGGTCAACCCCATGTAAGTTATGGGGCAGTAACAGCACACTTTTGAAAACGTGTTTTTCAGCCCGAAATAAACGCGTTTTTTCAGACAACTGAATCCCTATGTAACTGCAAGGCTCAAAAGAGCCCACACACTCAGCTCTTAACCCCAGTGTGCAGAAAGTGTCAAAACATGTTTTTCAGCAGAAATAAACATGTTTCTGCAAGTTTGGTCACCCCCATGTAAGTTATGGGGCAGTAACAGCACACTTTTGAAAACGTGTTTTTCAGCCCGAAATAAACGCGTTTTTTCAGACAACTGAATCCCTATGTAACTGCAAGACTCAGAAGAGCCCACACACTCAGCTCTTAACCCCAGTGTGCAGAAAGTGACAAAACATGATTTTCAGCAGAAATAAACATGTTTCTGCAAGTTTGGTCACCCCCATGTAAGTTATGGGGCAGTAACAGCACACTTTTGAAAACGTGTTTTTCAGCCCGAAATAAACGCGTTTTTTCAGACAACTGAATCCCTATGTAACTGCAAGACTCAGAAGAGCCCACACACTCAGCTCTTAACCCCAGTGTGCAGAAAGTGTCAAAACATGTTTTTCAGCAGAAATAAACATGTTTCTGCAAGTTTGGTCACCCCCATGTAAGTTATGGGGCAGTAACAGCACACTTTTGAAAACGTGTTTTTCAGCCTGAAATAAACACGTTTTTTCAGACAACTGAATCCCTATGTAACTGCAAGACTCAGAAGAGCCCACACACTCAGCTCTTAACCCCAGTGTGCAGAAAGTGTCAAAACATGATTTTCAGCAGAAATAAACATGTTTCTGCAAGTTTGGTCAACCCCATGTAAGTTATGGGGCAGTAACAGCACACTTTTGAAAACGTGTTTTTCAGCCCGAAATAAACGCGTTTTTTCAGACAACTGAATCCCTATGTAACTGCAAGGCTCAAAAGAGCCCACACACTCAGCTCTTAACCCCAGTGTGCAGAAAGTGTCAAAACATGTTTTTCAGCAGAAATAAACATGTTTCTGCAAGTTTGGTCACCCCCATGTAAGTTATGGGGCAGTAACAGCACACTTTTGAAAACGTGTTTTTCAGCCCGAAATAAAAGCGTTTTTTCAGACAACTGAATCCCTATGTAACTGCAAGACTCAGAAGAGCCCACACACTCAGCTCTTAACCCCAGTGTGCAGAAAGTGACAAAACATGATTTTCAGCAGAAATAAACATGTTTCTGCAAGTTTGGTCACCCCCATGTAAGTTATGGGGCAGTAACAGCACACTTTTGAAAACGTGTTTTTCAGCCCGAAATAAACGCGTTTTTTCAGACAACTGAATCCCTATGTAACTGCAAGACTCAGAAGAGCCCACACACTCAGCTCTTAACCCCAGTGTGCAGAAAGTGTCAAAACATGATTTTCAGCAGAAATAAACATGTTTCTGCAAGTTTGGTCACCCCCATGTAAGTTATGGGGCAGTAACAGCACACTTTTGAAAACGCGTTTTTCAGCCCGAAATAAACGCGTTTTTTCAGACAACTGAATCCCTATGTAACTGCAAGACTCAGAAGAGCCCACACACTCAGCTCTTAACCCCAGTGTGCAGAAAGTGTCAAAACATGTTTTTCAGCAGAAATAAACATGTTTCTGCAAGTTTGGTCACCCCCATGTAAGTTATGGGGCAGTAACAGCACACTTTTGAAAACGTGTTTTTCAGCCTGAAATAAACACGTTTTTTCAGACAACTGAATCCCTATGTAACTGCAAGACTCAGAAGAGTCCACACACTCAGCTCTTAACCCCAGTGTGCAGAAAGTGTCAAAACATGATTTTCAGCAGAAATAAACATGTTTCTGCAAGTTTGGTCAACCCCATGTAAGTTATGGGGCAGTAACAGCACACTTTTGAAAACGTGTTTTTCAGCCCGAAATAAACGCGTTTTTTCAGACAACTGAATCCCTATGTAACTGCAAGGCTCAAAAGAGCCCACACACTCAGCTCTTAACCCCAGTGTGCAGAAAGTGTCAAAACATGTTTTTCAGCAGAAATAAACATGTTTCTGCAAGTTTGGTCACCCCCATGTAAGTTATGGGGCAGTAACAGCACACTTTTGAAAACGTGTTTTTCAGCCTGAAATAAACACGTTTTTTCAGACAACTGAATCCCTATGTAACTGCAGGACTCAGAAGAGCCCACACACTCAGCTCTTAACCCCAGTGTGCAGAAAGTGTCAAAACATGTTTTTCAGCAGAAATAAACATGTTTCTGCAAGTTTGGTCACCCCCATGTAAGTTATGGGGCAGTAACAGCACACTTTTGAAAACGTGTTTTTCAGCCTGAAATAAACACGTTTTTTCAGACAACTGAATCCCTATGTAACTGCAAGACTCAGAAGAGCCCACACACTCAGCTCTTAACCCCAGTGTGCAGAAAGTGTCAAAACATGTTTTTCAGCAGAAATAAACATGTTTCTGCAAGTTTGGTCACCCCCATGTAAGTTATGGGGCAGTTACAGCACACTTTTGAAAACGTGTTTTTCAGCCTGAAATAAACACGTTTTTTCAGACAACTGAATCCCTATGTAACTGCAAGACTCAGAAGAGCCCACACACTCAGCTCTTAACCCCAGTGTGCAGAAAGTGTCAAAACATGTTTTTCAGCAGAAATAAACATGTTTCTGCAAGTTTGGTCACCCCCATGTAAGTTATGGGGCAGTAACAGCACACTTTTGAAAACGTGTTTTTCAGCCTGAAATAAACACGTTTTTTCAGACAACTGAATCCCTATGTAACTGCAAGACTCAGAAGAGCCCACACACTCAGCTCTTAACCCCAGTGTGCAGAAAGTGTCAAAACATGATTTTCAGCAGAAATAAACATGTTTCTGCAAGTTTGGTCAACCCCATGTAAGTTATGGGGCAGTAACAGCAGACTTTTGAAAACGTGTTTTTCAGCCCGAAATAAACGCGTTTTTTCAGACAACTGAATCCCTATGTAACTGCAAGGCTCAAAAGAGCCCACACACTCAGCTCTTAACCCCAGTGTGCAGAAAGTGTCAAAACATGTTTTTCAGCAGAAATAAACATGTTTCTGCAAGTTTGGTCACCCCCATGTAAGTTATGGGGCAGTAACAGCACACTTTTGAAAACGTGTTTTTCAGCCCGAAATTAACGCGTTTTTTCAGACAACTGAATCCCTATGTAACTGCAAGACTCAGAAGAGCCCACACACTCAGCTCTTAACCCCAGTGTGCAGAAAGTGTCAAAACGTGTTTTTCAGCAGAAATAAACATGTTTCTGCAAGTTTGGTCACCCCCATGTAAGTTATGGGGCAGTAACAGCACACTTTTGAAAACGTGTTTTTCAGACTGAAATAAACACGTTTTTTCAGACAACTGAATCCCTATGTAACTGCAAGACTCAGAAGAGCCCACACACTCAGCTCTTAACCCCAGTGTGCAGAAAGTGTCAAAACATGATTTTCAGCAGAAATAAACATGTTTCTGCAAGTTTGGTCAACCCCATGTAAGTTATGGGGCAGTAACAGCACACTTTTGAAAACGTGTTTTTCAGCCCGAAATAAACGCGTTTTTTCAGACAACTGAATCCCTATGTAACTGCAAGGCTCAAAAGAGCCCACACACTCAGCTCTTAACCCCAGTGTGCAGAAAGTGTCAAAACATGTTTTTCAGCAGAAATAAACATGTTTCTGCAAGTTTGGTCACCCCCATGTAAGTTATGGGGCAGTAACAGCACACTTTTGAAAACGTGTTTTTCAGCCCGAAATAAACGCGTTTTTTCAGACAACTGAATCCCTATGTAACTGCAAGACTCAGAAGAGCCCACACACTCAGCTCTTAACCCAAGTGTGCAGAAAGTGTCAAAACATGATTTTCAGCAGAAATAAACATGTTTCTGCAAGTTTGGTCACCCCCATGTAAGTTATGGGGCAGTAACAGCACACTTTTGAAAACGTGTTTTTCAGCCCGAAATAAACGCGTTTTTTCAGACAACTGAATCCCTATGTAACTGCAAGGCTCAAAAGAGCCCACACACTCAGCTCTTAACCCCAGTGTGCAGAAAGTGTCAAAACATGTTTTTCAGCAGAAATAAACATGTTTCTGCAAGTTTGGTCACCCCCATGTAAGTTATGGGGCAGTAACAGCACACTTTTGAAAACGTGTTTTTCAGCCCGAAATTAACGCGTTTTTTCAGACAACTGAATCCCTATGTAACTGCAAGACTCAGAAGAGCCCACACACTCAGCTCTTAACCCCAGTGTGCAGAAAGTGTCAAAACGTGTTTTTCAGCAGAAATAAACATGTTTCTGCAAGTTTGGTCAACCCCATGTAAGTTATGGGGCAGTAACAGCACACTTTTGAAAACGTGTTTTTCAGCCCGAAATAAACGCGTTTTTTCAGACAACTGAATCCCTATGTAACTGCAAGGCTCAAAAGAGCCCACACACTCAGCTCTTAACCCCAGTGTGCAGAAAGTGTCAAAACATGTTTTTCAGCAGAAATAAACATGTTTCTGCAAGTTTGGTCACCCCCATGTAAGTTATGGGGCAGTAACAGCACACTTTTGAAAACGTGTTTTTCAGCCCGAAATAAACGCGTTTTTTCAGACAACTGAATCCCTATGTAACTGCAAGACTCAGAAGAGCCCACACACTCAGCTCTTAACCCAAGTGTGCAGAAAGTGTCAAAACATGATTTTCAGCAGAAATAAACATGTTTCTGCAAGTTTGGTCACCCCCATGTAAGTTATGGGGCAGTAACAGCACACTTTTGAAAACGTGTTTTTCAGCCCGAAATAAACGCGTTTTTTCAGACAACTGAATCCCTATGTAACTGCAAGACTCAGAAGAGCCCACACACTCAGCTCTTAACCCCAGTGTGCAGAAAGTGTCAAAACATGTTTTTCAGCAGAAATAAACATGTTTCTGCAAGTTTGGTCACCCCCATGTAAGTTATGGGGCAGTAACAGCACACTTTTGAAAACGTGTTTTTCAGCCTGAAATAAACACGTTTTTTCAGACAACTGAATCCCTATGTAACTGCAAGACTCAGAAGAGTCCACACACTCAGCTCTTAACCCCAGTGTGCAGAAAGTGTCAAAACATGTTTTTCAGCAGAAATAAACATGTTTCTGCAAGTTTGGTCACCCCCATGTAAGTTATGGGGCAGTAACAGCACACTTTTGAAAACGTGTTTTTCAGCCCGAAATAAACGCGTTTTTTCAGACAACTGAATCCCTATGTAACTGCAAGACTCAGAAGAGCCCACACACTCAGCTCTTAACCCCAGTGTGCAGAAAGTGTCAAAACGTGATTTTCAGCAGAAATAAACATGTTTCTGCAAGTTTGGTCACCCCCATGTAAGTTATGGGGCAGTAACAGCACACTTTTGAAAACGTGTTTTTCAGCCCGAAATAAACGCGTTTTTTCAGACAACTGAATCCCTATGTAACTGCAAGACTCAGAAGAGCCCACACACTCAGCTCTTAACCCCAGTGTGCAGAAAGTGTCAAAACGTGATTTTCAGCAGAAATAAACATGTTTCTGCAAGTTTGGTCACCCCCATGTAAGTTATGGGGCAGTAACAGCACACTTTTGAAAACGTGTTTTTCAGCCTGAAATAAACACGTTTTTTCAGACAACTGAATCCCTATGTAACTGCAAGACTCAGAAGAGCCCACACACTCAGCTCTTAACCCCAGTGTGCAGAAAGTGTCAAAACATGATTTTCAGCAGAAATAAACATGTTTCTGCAAGTTTGGTCACCCCCATGTAAGTTATGGGGCAGTAACAGCACACTTTTGAAAACGTGTTTTTCAGCCCAAAATAAACGCGTTTTTTCAGACAACTGAATCCCTATGTAACTGCAAGACTCAGAAGAGCCCACACACTCAGCTCTTAACCCCAGTGTGCAGAAAGTGTCAAAACGTGTTTTTCAGCAGAAATAAACATGTTTCTGCAAGTTTGGTCACCCCCATGTAAGTTATGGGGCAGTAACAGCACACTTTTGAAAACGTGTTTTTCAGCCCGAAATAAACGCGTTTTTTCAGACAACTGAATCCCTATGTAACTGCAAGACTCAGAAGAGCCCACACACTCAGCTCTTAACCCCAGTGTGCAGAAAGTGTCAAAACATGATTTTCAGCAGAAATAAACATGTTTCTGCAAGTTTGGTCACCCCCATGTAAGTTATGGGGCAGTAACAGCACACTTTTGAAAACGTGTTTTTCAGCCTGAAATAAACACGTTTTTTCAGACAACTGAATCCCTATGTAACTGCAAGACTCAGAAGAGCCCACACACTCAGCTCTTAACCCCAGTGTGCAGAAAGTGTCAAAACATGTTTTTCAGCAGAAATAAACATGTTTCTGCAAGTTTGGTCACCCCCATGTAAGTTATGGGGCAGTAACAGCAAACTTTTGAAAACGTGTTTTTCAGCCTGAAATAAACACGTTTTTTCAGACAACTGAATCCCTATGTAACTGCAAGACTCAGAAGAGCCCACACACTCAGCTCTTAACCCCAGTGTGCAGAAAGTGTCAAAACATGTTTTTCAGCAGAAATAAACATGTTTCTGCAAGTTTGGTCACCCCCATGTAAGTTATGGGGCAGTAACAGCACACTTTTGAAAACGTGTTTTTCAGCCTGAAATAAACACGTTTTTTCAGACAACTGAATCCCTATGTAACTGCAAGACTCAGAAGAGCCCACACACTCAGCTCTTAACCCCAGTGTGCAGAAAGTGTCAAAACATGATTTTCAGCAGAAATAAACATGTTTCTGCAAGTTTGGTCGACCCCATGTAAGTTATGGGGCAGTAACAGCACACTTTTGAAAACGTGTTTTTCAGCCCGAAATAAACGCGTTTTTTCAGACAACTGAATCCCTATGTAACTGCAAGGCTCAAAAGAGCCCACACACTCAGCTCTTAACCCCAGTGTGCAGAAAGTGTCAAAACATGTTTTTCAGCAGAAATAAACATGTTTCTGCAAGTTTGGTCACCCCCATGTAAGTTATGGGGCAGTAACAGCACACTTTTGAAAACGTGTTTTTCAGCCCGAAATAAACGCGTTTTTTCAGACAACTGAATCCCTAAGTAACTGCAAGACTCAGAAGAGCCCACACACTCAGCTCTTAACCCCAGTGTGCAGAAAGTGTCAAAACGTGTTTTTCAGCAGAAATAAACATGTTTCTGCAAGTTTGGTCACCCCCATGTAAGTTATGGGGCAGTAACAGCACACTTTTGAAAACGTGTTTTTCAGCCCGAAATAAACGCGTTTTTTCAAACAACTGAATCCCTATGTAACTGCAAGGCTCAAAAGAGCCCACACACTCAGCTCTTAACCCCAGTGTGCAGAAAGTGTCAAAACGTGTTTTTCAGCAGAAATAAACATGTTTCTGCAAGTTTGGTCACCCCCATGTAAGTTATGGGGCAGTAACAGCACACTTTTGAAAACGTGTTTTTCAGCCCGAAATAAACGCGTTTTTTCAGACAACTGAATCCCTATGTAACTGCAAGACTCAGAAGAGCCCACACACTCAGCTCTTAACCCCAGTGTGCAGAAAGTGTCAAAACGTGTTTTTCAGCAGAAATAAACATGTTTCTGCAAGTTTGGTCACCCCCATGTAAGTTATGGGGCAGTAACAGCACACTTTTGAAAACGTGTTTTTCAGCCCGAAATAAACACGTTTTTTCAGACAACTGAATCCCTATGTAACTGCAAGGCTCAAAAGAGCCCACACACTCAGCTCTTAACCCCAGTGTGCAGAAAGTGTCAAAACATGATTTTCAGCAGAAATAAACATGTTTCTGCAAGTTTGGTCACCCCCATGTAAGTTATGGGGCAGTAACAGCACACTTTTGAAAACGTGTTTTTCAGCCCGAAATAAACGCGTTTTTTCAGACAACTGAATCCCTATGTAACTGCAAGGCTCAAAAGAGCCCACACACTCAGCTCTTAACCCCAGTGTGCAGAAAGTGTCAAAACATGATTTTCAGCAGAAATAAACATGTTTCTGCAAGTTTGGTCACCCCCATGTAAGTTATGGGGCAGTAACAGCACAATTTTGAAAACGTGTTTTTCAGCCCGAAATAAACGCGTTTTTTCAGACAACTGAATCCCTATGTAACTGCAAGACTCAGAAGAGCCCACACACTCAGCTCTTAACCCCAGTGTGCAGAAAGTGTCAAAACGTGTTTTTCAGCAGAAATAAACATGTTTCTGCAAGTTTGGTCACCCCCATGTAAGTTATGGGGCTGTAACAGCACACTTTTGAAAACGTGTTTTTCAGCCCGAAATAAACGCGTTTTTTCAGACAACTGAATCCCTATGTAACTGCAAGGCTCAAAAGAGCCCACACACTCAGCTCTTAACCCCAGTGTGCAGAAAGTGTCAAAACATGTTTTTCAGCAGAAATAAACATGTTTCTGCAAGTTTGGTCACCCCCATGTAAGTTATGGGGCAGTAACAGCACACTTTTGAAAACGTGTTTTTCAGCCCGAAATAAACGCGTTTTTTCAGACAACTGAATCCCTATGTAACTGCAAGACTCAGAAGAGCCCACACACTCAGCTCTTAACCCCAGTGTGCAGAAAGTGACAAAACATGATTTTCAGCAGAAATAAACATGTTTCTGCAAGTTTGGTCACCCCCATGTAAGTTATGGGGCAGTAACAGCACACTTTTGAAAACGTGTTTTTCAGCCCGAAATAAACGCGTTTTTTCAGACAACTGAATCCCTATGTAACTGCAAGACTCAGAAGAGCCCACACACTCAGCTCTTAACCCCAGTGTGCAGAAAGTGTCAAAACGTGTTTTTCAGCAGAAATAAACATGTTTCTGCAAGTTTGGTCACCCCCATGTAAGTTATGGGGCTGTAACAGCACACTTTTGAAAACGTGTTTTTCAGCCCGAAATAAACGCGTTTTTTCAGACAACTGAATCCCTATGTAACTGCAAGGCTCAAAAGAGCCCACACACTCAGCTCTTAACCCCAGTGTGCAGAAAGTGTCAAAACATGTTTTTCAGCAGAAATAAACATGTTTCTGCAAGTTTGGTCACCCCCATGTAAGTTATGGGGCAGTAACAGCACACTTTTGAAAACGTGTTTTTCAGCCCGAAATAAACGCGTTTTTTCAGACAACTGAATCCCTATGTAACTGCAAGACTCAGAAGAGCCCACACACTCAGCTCTTAACCCCAGTGTGCAGAAAGTGACAAAACATGATTTTCAGCAGAAATAAACATGTTTCTGCAAGTTTGGTCACCCCCATGTAAGTTATGGGGCAGTAACAGCACACTTTTGAAAACGTGTTTTTCAGCCCGAAATAAACATGTTTTTCAGACAGCTGAATCCCTATGTAACTGCAAGGCTCAAAAGAGCCCACACACTCAGCTCTTAACCCCAGTGTGCAGAAAGTGTCAAAACATGATTTTCAGCAGAAATAAACATGTTTCTGCAAGTTTGGTCACCCCCATGTAAGTTATGGGGCAGTAACAGCACACTTTTTAAAACTTGTTTTTCAGCCCGAAATAAACGCGTTTTTTCAGACAACTGAATCCCTATGTAACTGCAAGGCTCAAAAGAGCCCACACACTCAGCTCTTAACCCCAGTGTGCAGAAAGTGTCAAAACATGATTTTCAGCAGAAATAAACATGTTTCTGCAAGTTTGGTCACCCCCATGTAAGTTATGGGGCAGTAACAGCACACTTTTGAAAACGTGTTTTTCAGCCCGAAATAAACGCGTTTTTTCAGACAACTGAATCCCTATGTAACTGCAAGACTCAGAAGAGCCCACACACTCAGCTCTTAACCCCAGTGTGCAGAAAGTGTCAAAACGTGTTTTTCAGCAGAAATAAACATGTTTCTGCAAGTTTGGTCACCCCCATGTAAGTTATGGGGCAGTAACAGCACACTTTTGAAAACGTGTTTTTCAGCCCGAAATAAACGCGTTTTTTCAGACATCTGAATCCCTATGTAACTGCAAGGCTCAAAAGAGCCCACACACTCAGCTCTTAACCCCAGTGTGCAGAAAGTGTCAAAACATGTTTTTTCAGCAGAAATAAACATGTTTCTGCAAGTTTGGTCACCCCCATGTAAGTTATGGGGCAGTAACAGCACACTTTTGAAAACGTGTTTTTCAGCCCGAAATAAACGCGTTTTTTCAGACAACTGAATCCCTATGTAACTGCAAGACTCAGAAGAGCCCACACACTCAGCTCTTAACCCCAGTGTGCAGAAAGTGTCAAAACGTGTTTTTCAGCAGAAATAAACATGTTTCTGCAAGTTTGGTCACCCCCATGTAAGTTATGGGGCAGTAACAGCACACTTTTGAAAACGTGTTTTTCAGCCTGAAATAAACACGTTTTTTCAGACAACTGAATCCCTATGTAACTGCAAGACTCAGAAGAGCCCACACACTCAGCTCTTAACCCCAGTGTGCAGAAAGTGTCAAAACATGATTTTCAGCAGAAATAAACATGTTTCTGCAAGTTTGGTCAACCCCATGTAAGTTATGGGGCAGTAACAGCACACTTTTGAAAACGTGTTTTTCAGCCCGAAATAAACGCGTTTTTTCAGACAACTGAATCCCTATGTAACTGCAAGGCTCAAAAGAGCCCACACACTCAGCTCTTAACCCCAGTGTGCAGAAAGTGTCAAAACATGTTTTTCAGCAGAAATAAACATGTTTCTGCAAGTTTGGTCACCCCCATGTAAGTTATGGGGCAGTAACAGCACACTTTTGAAAACGTGTTTTTCAGCCCGAAATAAACGCGTTTTTTCAGACAACTGAATCCCTATGTAACTGCAAGACTCAGAAGAGCCCACACACTCAGCTCTTAACCCCAGTGTGCAGAAAGTGTCAAAACATGATTTTCAGCAGAAATAAACATGTTTCTGCAAGTTTGGTCACCCCCATGTAAGTTATGGGGCAGTAACAGCACACTTTTGAAAACGTGTTTTTCAGCCCGAAATAAACGCGTTTTTTCAGACAACTGAATCCCTATGTAACTGCAAGACTCAGAAGAGCCCACACACTCAGCTCTTAACCCCAGTGTGCAGAAAGTGTCAAAACATGTTTTTCAGCAGAAATAAACATGTTTCTGCAAGTTTGGTCACCCCCATGTAAGTTATGGGGCAGTAACAGCACACTTTTGAAAACGTGTTTTTCAGCCTGAAATAAACACGTTTTTTCAGACAACTGAATCCCTATGTAACTGCAAGGCTCAAAAGAGCCCACACACTCAGCTCTTAACCCCAGTGTGCAGAAAGTGTCAAAACATGTTTTTCAGCAGAAATAAACATGTTTCTGCAAGTTTGGTCACCCCCATGTAAGTTATGGGGCAGTAACAGCACACTTTTGAAAACGTGTTTTTCAGCCCGAAATAAACGCGTTTTTTCAGACAACTGAATCCCTATGTAACTGCAAGACTCAGAAGAGCCCACACACTCAGCTCTTAACCCCAGTGTGCAGAAAGTGACAAAACATGATTTTCAGCAGAAATAAACATGTTTCTGCAAGTTTGGTCACCCCCATGTAAGTTATGGGGCAGTAACAGCACACTTTTGAAAACGTGTTTTTCAGCCCGAAATAAACACGTTTTTCAGACAACTGAATCCCTATGTAACTGCAAGGCTCAAAAGAGCCCACACACTCAGCTCTTAACCCCAGTGTGCAGAAAGTGTCAAAACATGATTTTCAGCAGAAATAAACATGTTTCTGCAAGTTTGGTCACCCCCATGTAAGTTATGGGGCAGTAACAGCACACTTTTGAAAACGTGTTTTTCAGCCTGAAATAAACACGTTTTTTCAGACAACTGAATCCCTATGTAACTGCAAGACTCAGAAGAGCCCACACACTCAGCTCTTAACCCCAGTGTGCAGAAAGTGTCAAAACATGATTTTCAGCAGAAATAAACATGTTTCTGCAAGTTTGGTCACCCCCATGTAAGTTATGGGGCAGTAACAGCACACTTTTGAAAACGTGTTTTTCAGCCCGAAATAAACGCGTTTTTTCAGACAACTGAATCCCTATGTAACTGCAAGACTCAGAAGAGCCCACACACTCAGCTCTTAACCCCAGTGTGCAGAAAGTGTCAAAACATGTTTTTCAGCAGAAATAAACATGTTTCTGCAAGTTTGGTCACCCCCATGTAAGTTATGGGGCAGTAACAGCACACTTTTGAAAACGTGTTTTTCAGCCTGAAATAAACACGTTTTTTCAGACAACTGAATCCCTATGTAACTGCAAGACTCAGAAGAGTCCACACACTCAGCTCTTAACCCCAGTGTGCAGAAAGTGTCAAAACATGATTTTCAGCAGAAATAAACATGTTTCTGCAAGTTTGGTCAACCCCATGTAAGTTATGGGGCAGTAACAGCACACTTTTGAAAACGTGTTTTTCAGCCTGAAATAAACACGTTTTTTCAGACAACTGAATCCCTATGTAACTGCAAGACTCAGAAGAGTCCACACACTCAGCTCTTAACCCCAGTGTGCAGAAAGTGTCAAAACATGTTTTTCAGCAGAAATAAACATGTTTCTGCAAGTTTGGTCACCCCCATGTAAGTTATGGGGCAGTAACAGCACACTTTTGAAAACGTGTTTTTCAGCCCGAAATAAACGCGTTTTTTCAGACAACTGAATCCCTATGTAACTGCAAGACTCAGAAGAGCCCACACACTCAGCTCTTAACCCCAGTGTGCAGAAAGTGTCAAAACGTGATTTTCAGCAGAAATAAACATGTTTCTGCAAGTTTGGTCACCCCCATGTAAGTTATGGGGCAGTAACAGCACACTTTTGAAAACGTGTTTTTCAGCCCGAAATAAACGCGTTTTTTCAGACAACTGAATCCCTATGTAACTGCAAGACTCAGAAGAGCCCACACACTCAGCTCTTAACCCCAGTGTGCAGAAAGTGTCAAAACATGATTTTCAGCAGAAATAAACATGTTTCTGCAAGTTTGGTCACCCCCATGTAAGTTATGGGGCAGTAACAGCACACTTTTGAAAACGTGTTTTTCAGCCCAAAATAAACGCGTTTTTTCAGACAACTGAATCCCTATGTAACTGCAAGACTCAGAAGAGCCCACACACTCAGCTCTTAACCCCAGTGTGCAGAAAGTGTCAAAATGTGTTTTTCAGCAGAAATAAACATGTTTCTGCAAGTTTGGTCACCCCCATGTAAGTTATGGGGCAGTAACAGCACACTTTTGAAAACGTGTTTTTCAGCCCGAAATAAACGCGTTTTTTCAGACAACTGAATCCCTATGTAACTGCAAGACTCAGAAGAGCCCACACACTCAGCTCTTAACCCCAGTGTGCAGAAAGTGTCAAAACATGATTTTCAGCAGAAATAAACATGTTTCTGCAAGTTTGGTCACCCCCATGTAAGTTATGGGGCAGTAACAGCACACTTTTGAAAACGTGTTTTTCAGCCCGAAATAAACGCGTTTTTTCAGACAACTGAATCCCTATGTAACTGCAAGACTCAGAAGAGCCCACACACTCAGCTCTTAACCCCAGTGTGCAGAAAGTGTCAAAACATGTTTTTCAGCAGAAATAAACATGTTTCTGCAAGTTTGGTCACCCCCATGTAAGTTATGGGGCAGTAACAGCACACTTTTGAAAACGTGTTTTTCAGCCTGAAATAAACACGTTTTTTCAGACAACTGAATCCCTATGTAACTGCAAGACTCAGAAGAGCCCACACACTCAGCTCTTAACCCCAGTGTGCAGAAAGTGTCAAAACATGTTTTTCAGCAGAAATAAACATGTTTCTGCAAGTTTGGTCACCCCCATGTAAGTTATGGGGCAGTAACAGCAAACTTTTGAAAACGTGTTTTTCAGCCTGAAATAAACACGTTTTTTCAGACAACTGAATCCCTATGTAACTGCAAGACTCAGAAGAGCCCACACACTCAGCTCTTAACCCCAGTGTGCAGAAAGTGTCAAAACATGTTTTTCAGCAGAAATAAACATGTTTCTGCAAGTTTGGTCACCCCCATGTAAGTTATGGGGCAGTAACAGCACACTTTTGAAAACGTGTTTTTCAGCCTGAAATAAACACGTTTTTTCAGACAACTGAATCCCTATGTAACTGCAAGGCTCAAAAGAGCCCACACACTCAGCTCTTAACCCCAGTGTGCAGAAAGTGTCAAAACATGTTTTTCAGCAGAAATAAACATGTTTCTGCAAGTTTGGTCACCCCCATGTAAGTTATGGGGCAGTAACAGCACACTTTTGAAAACGTGTTTTTCAGCCCGAAATAAACGCGTTTTTTCAGACAACTGAATCCCTAAGTAACTGCAAGACTCAGAAGAGCCCACACACTCAGCTCTTAACCCCAGTGTGCAGAAAGTGTCAAAACGTGTTTTTTCAGCAGAAATAAACATGTTTCTGCAAGTTTGGTCACCCCCATGTAAGTTATGGGGCAGTAACAGCACACTTTTGAAAACGTGTTTTTCAGCCCGAAATAAACGCGTTTTTTCAGACAACTGAATCCCTATGTAACTGCAAGGCTCAAAAGAGCCCACACACTCAGCTCTTAACCCCAGTGTGCAGAAAGTGTCAAAACGTGTTTTTCAGCAGAAATAAACATGTTTCTGCAAGTTTGGTCACCCCCATGTAAGTTATGGGGCAGTAACAGCACACTTTTGAAAACGTGTTTTTCAGCCCGAAATAAACGCGTTTTTTCAGACAACTGAATCCCTATGTAACTGCAAGACTCAGAAGAGCCCACACACTCAGCTCTTAACCCCAGTGTGCAGAAAGTGTCAAAACGTGTTTTTCAGCAGAAATAAACATGTTTCTGCAAGTTTGGTCACCCCCATGTAAGTTATGGGGCAGTAACAGCACACTTTTGAAAACGTGTTTTTCAGCCCGAAATAAACACGTTTTTTCAGACAACTGAATCCCTATGTAACTGCAAGGCTCAAAAGAGCCCACACACTCAGCTCTTAACCCCAGTGTGCAGAAAGTGTCAAAACATGATTTTCAGCAGAAATAAACATGTTTCTGCAAGTTTGGTCACCCCCATGTAAGTTATGGGGCAGTAACAGCACACTTTTTAAAACTTGTTTTTCAGCCCGAAATAAACGCGTTTTTTCAGACAACTGAATCCCTATGTAACTGCAAGGCTCAAAAGAGCCCACACACTCAGCTCTTAACCCCAGTGTGCAGAAAGTGTCAAAACATGATTTTCAGCAGAAATAAACATGTTTCTGCAAGTTTGGTCACCCCCATGTAAGTTATGGGGCAGTAACAGCACACTTTTGAAAACGTGTTTTTCAGCCTGAAATAAACGCGTTTTTTCAGACAACTGAATCCCTATGTAACTGCAAGACTCAGAAGAGCCCACACACTCAGCTCTTAACCCCAGTGTGCAGAAAGTGTCAAAACGTGTTTTTCAGCAGAAATAAACATGTTTCTGCAAGTTTGGTCACCCCCATGTAAGTTATGGGGCTGTAACAGCACACTTTTGAAAACGTGTTTTTCAGCCCGAAATAAACGCGTTTTTTCAGACAACTGAATCCCTATGTAACTGCAAGGCTCAAAAGAGCCCACACACTCAGCTCTTAACCCCAGTGTGCAGAAAGTGTCAAAACATGTTTTTCAGCAGAAATAAACATGTTTCTGCAAGTTTGGTCACCCCCATGTAAGTTATGGGGCAGTAACAGCACACTTTTGAAAACGTGTTTTTCAGCCCGAAATAAACGCGTTTTTTCAGACAACTGAATCCCTATGTAACTGCAAGACTCAGAAGAGCCCACACACTCAGCTCTTAACCCCAGTGTGCAGAAAGTGACAAAACATGATTTTCAGCAGAAATAAACATGTTTCTGCAAGTTTGGTCACCCCCATGTAAGTTATGGGGCAGTAACAGCACACTTTTGAAAACGTGTTTTTCAGCCCGAAATAAACACGTTTTTCAGACAGCTGAATCCCTATGTAACTGCAAGGCTCAAAAGAGCCCACACACTCAGCTCTTAACCCCAGTGTGCAGAAAGTGTCAAAACATGATTTTCAGCAGAAATAAACATGTTTCTGCAAGTTTGGTCACCCCCATGTAAGTTATGGGGCAGTAACAGCACACTTTTTAAAACTTGTTTTTCAGCCCGAAATAAACGCGTTTTTTCAGACAACTGAATCCCTATGTAACTGCAAGGCTCAAAAGAGCCCACACACTCAGCTCTTAACCCCAGTGTGCAGAAAGTGTCAAAACATGATTTTCAGCAGAAATAAACATGTTTCTGCAAGTTTGGTCACCCCCATGTAAGTTATGGGGCAGTAACAGCACACTTTTGAAAACGTGTTTTTCAGCCCGAAATAAACGCGTTTTTTCAGACAACTGAATCCCTATGTAACTGCAAGACTCAGAAGAGCCCACACACTCAGCTCTTAACCCCAGTGTGCAGAAAGTGTCAAAACGTGTTTTTCAGCAGAAATAAACATGTTTCTGCAAGTTTGGTCACCCCCATGTAAGTTATGGGGCAGTAACAGCACACTTTTGAAAACGTGTTTTTCAGCCCGAAATAAACGCGTTTTTTCAGACAACTGAATCCCTATGTAACTGCAAGGCTCAAAAGAGCCCACACACTCAGCTCTTAACCCCAGTGTGCAGAAAGTGTCAAAACATGTTTTTCAGCAGAAATAAACATGTTTCTGCAAGTTTGGTCACCCCCATGTAAGTTATGGGGCAGTAACAGCACACTTTTGAAAACGTGTTTTTCAGCCCGAAATAAACGCGTTTTTTCAGACAACTGAATCCCTATGTAACTGCAAGACTCAGAAGAGCCCACACACTCAGCTCTTAACCCCAGTGTGCAGAAAGTGTCAAAACGTGTTTTTCAGCAGAAATAAACATGTTTCTGCAAGTTTGGTCACCCCCATGTAAGTTATGGGGCAGTAACAGCACACTTTTGAAAACGTGTTTTTCAGCCTGAAATAAACACGTTTTTTCAGACAACTGAATCCCTATGTAACTGCAAGACTCAGAAGAGCCCACACACTCAGCTCTTAACCCCAGTGTGCAGAAAGTGTCAAAACATGATTTTCAGCAGAAATAAACATGTTTCTGCAAGTTTGGTCAACCCCATGTAAGTTATGGGGCAGTAACAGCACACTTTTGAAAACGTGTTTTTCAGCCCGAAATAAACGCGTTTTTTCAGACAACTGAATCCCTATGTAACTGCAAGGCTCAAAAGAGCCCACACACTCAGCTCTTAACCCCAGTGTGCAGAAAGTGTCAAAACATGATTTTCAGCAGAAATAAACATGTTTCTGCAAGTTTGGTCACCCCCATGTAAGTTATGGGGCAGTAACAGCACACTTTTGAAAACGTGTTTTTCAGCCTGAAATAAACACGTTTTTTCAGACAACTGAATCCCTATGTAACTGCAAGACTCAGAAGAGCCCACACACTCAGCTCTTAACCCCAGTGTGCAGAAAGTGTCAAAACATGATTTTCAGCAGAAATAAACATGTTTCTGCAAGTTTGGTCACCCCCATGTAAGTTATGGGGCAGTAACAGCACACTTTTGAAAACGTGTTTTTCAGCCCGAAATAAACGCGTTTTTTCAGACAACTGAATCCCTATGTAACTGCAAGACTCAGAAGAGCCCACACACTCAGCTCTTAACCCCAGTGTGCAGAAAGTGTCAAAACATGTTTTTCAGCAGAAATAAACATGTTTCTGCAAGTTTGGTCACCCCCATGTAAGTTATGGGGCAGTAACAGCACACTTTTGAAAACGTGTTTTTCAGCCTGAAATAAACACGTTTTTTCAGACAACTGAATCCCTATGTAACTGCAAGACTCAGAAGAGTCCACACACTCAGCTCTTAACCCCAGTGTGCAGAAAGTGTCAAAACATGATTTTCAGCAGAAATAAACATGTTTCTGCAAGTTTGGTCAACCCCATGTAAGTTATGGGGCAGTAACAGCACACTTTTGAAAACGTGTTTTTCAGCCTGAAATAAACACGTTTTTTCAGACAACTGAATCCCTATGTAACTGCAAGACTCAGAAGAGTCCACACACTCAGCTCTTAACCCCAGTGTGCAGAAAGTGTCAAAACATGTTTTTCAGCAGAAATAAACATGTTTCTGCAAGTTTGGTCACCCCCATGTAAGTTATGGGGCAGTAACAGCACACTTTTGAAAACGTGTTTTTCAGCCCGAAATAAACGCGTTTTTTCAGACAACTGAATCCCTATGTAACTGCAAGACTCAGAAGAGCCCACACACTCAGCTCTTAACCCCAGTGTGCAGAAAGTGTCAAAACGTGATTTTCAGCAGAAATAAACATGTTTCTGCAAGTTTGGTCACCCCCATGTAAGTTATGGGGCAGTAACAGCACACTTTTGAAAACGTGTTTTTCAGCCCGAAATAAACGCGTTTTTTCAGACAACTGAATCCCTATGTAACTGCAAGACTCAGAAGAGCCCACACACTCAGCTCTTAACCCCAGTGTGCAGAAAGTGTCAAAACATGATTTTCAGCAGAAATAAACATGTTTCTGCAAGTTTGGTCACCCCCATGTAAGTTATGGGGCAGTAACAGCACACTTTTGAAAACGTGTTTTTCAGCCCAAAATAAACGCGTTTTTTCAGACAACTGAATCCCTATGTAACTGCAAGACTCAGAAGAGCCCACACACTCAGCTCTTAACCCCAGTGTGCAGAAAGTGTCAAAACGTGTTTTTCAGCAGAAATAAACATGTTTCTGCAAGTTTGGTCACCCCCATGTAAGTTATGGGGCAGTAACAGCACACTTTTGAAAACGTGTTTTTCAGCCCGAAATAAACGCGTTTTTTCAGACAACTGAATCCCTATGTAACTGCAAGACTCAGAAGAGCCCACACACTCAGCTCTTAACCCCAGTGTGCAGAAAGTGTCAAAACATGATTTTCAGCAGAAATAAACATGTTTCTGCAAGTTTGGTCACCCCCATGTAAGTTATGGGGCAGTAACAGCACACTTTTGAAAACGTGTTTTTCAGCCCGAAATAAACGCGTTTTTTCAGACAACTGAATCCCTATGTAACTGCAAGACTCAGAAGAGCCCACACACTCAGCTCTTAACCCCAGTGTGCAGAAAGTGTCAAAACATGTTTTTCAGCAGAAATAAACATGTTTCTGCAAGTTTGGTCACCCCCATGTAAGTTATGGGGCAGTAACAGCACACTTTTGAAAACGTGTTTTTCAGCCTGAAATAAACACGTTTTTTCAGACAACTGAATCCCTAAGTAACTGCAAGACTCAGAAGAGCCCACACACTCAGCTCTTAACCCCAGTGTGCAGAAAGTGTCAAAACATGTTTTTCAGCAGAAATAAACATGTTTCTGCAAGTTTGGTCACCCCCATGTAAGTTATGGGGCAGTAACAGCACACTTTTGAAAACGTGTTTTTCAGCCTGAAATAAACACGTTTTTTCAGACAACTGAATCCCTATGTAACTGCAAGACTCAGAAGAGTCCACACACTCAGCTCTTAACCCCAGTGTGCAGAAAGTGTCAAAACATGATTTTCAGCAGAAATAAACATGTTTCTGCAAGTTTGGTCAACCCCATGTAAGTTATGGGGCAGTAACAGCACACTTTTGAAAACGTGTTTTTCAGCCCGAAATAAACGCGTTTTTTCAGGCAACTGAATCCCTATGTAACTGCAAGGCTCAAAAGAGCCCACACACTCAGCTCTTAACCCCAGTGTGCAGAAAGTGTCAAAACATGTTTTTCAGCAGAAATAAACATGTTTCTGCAAGTTTGGTCACCCCCATGTAAGTTATGGGGCAGTAACAGCACACTTTTGAAAACGTGTTTTTCAGCCCGAAATAAACGCGTTTTTTCAGACAACTGAATCCCTATGTAACTGCAAGACTCAGAAGAGCCCACACACTCAGCTCTTAACCCCAGTGTGCAGAAAGTGTCAAAACGTGTTTTTCAGCAGAAATAAACATGTTTCTGCAAGTTTGGTCACCCCCATGTAAGTTATGGGGCAGTAACAGCACACTTTTGAAAACGTGTTTTTCAGCCTGAAATAAACACGTTTTTTCAGACAACTGAATCCCTATGTAACTGCAAGGCTCAAAAGAGCCCACACACTCAGCTCTTAACCCCAGTGTGCAGAAAGTGTCAAAACATGATTTTCAGCAGAAATAAACATGTTTCTGCAAGTTTGGTCAACCCCATGTAAGTTATGGGGCAGTAACAGCACACTTTTGAAAACGTGTTTTTCAGCCCGAAATAAACGCGTTTTTTCAGACAACTGAATCCCTATGTAACTGCAAGGCTCAAAAGAGCCCACACACTCAGCTCTTAACCCCAGTGTGCAGAAAGTGTCAAAACATGTTTTTCAGCAGAAATAAACATGTTTCTGCAAGTTTGGTCAACCCCATGTAAGTTATGGGGCAGTAACAGCACACTTTTGAAAACGTGTTTTTCAGCCCGAAATAAACGCGTTTTTTCAGACAACTGAATCCCTATGTAACTGCATGGCTCAAAAGAGCCCACACACTCAGCTCTTAACCCCAGTGTGCAGAAAGTGTCAAAACATGTTTTTCAGCAGAAATAAACATGTTTCTGCAAGTTTGGTCACCCCCATGTAAGTTATGGGGCAGTAACAGCACACTTTTGAAAACGTGTTTTTCAGCCCGAAATAAACGCGTTTTTTCAGACAACTGAATCCCTATGTAACTGCAAGACTCAGAAGAGCCCACACACTCAGCTCTTAACCCCAGTGTGCAGAAAGTGTCAAAACATGATTTTCAGCAGAAATAAACATGTTTCTGCAAGTTTGGTCACCCCCATGTAAGTTATGGGGCAGTAACAGCACACTTTTGAAAACGTGTTTTTCAGCCCGAAATAAACGCGTTTTTTCAGACAACTGAATCCCTATGTAACTGCAAGACTCAGAAGAGCCCACACACTCAGCTCTTAACCCCAGTGTGCAGAAAGTGTCAAAACATGTTTTTCAGCAGAAATAAACATGTTTCTGCAAGTTTGGTCACCCCCATGTAAGTTATGGGGCAGTAACAGCACACTTTTGAAAACGTGTTATTCAGCCTGAAATAAACACGTTTTTTCAGACAACTGAATCCCTATGTAACTGCAAGACTCAGAAGAGTCCACACACTCAGCTCTTAACCCCAGTGTGCAGAAAGTGTCAAAACATGATTTTCAGCAGAAATAAACATGTTTCTGCAAGTTTGGTCAACCCCATGTAAGTTATGGGGCAGTAACAGCACACTTTTGAAAACGTGTTTTTCAGCCCGAAATAAACGCGTTTTTTCAGACAACTGAATCCCTATGTAACTGCAAGGCTCAAAAGAGCCCACACACTCAGCTCTTAACCCCAGTGTGCAGAAAGTGTCAAAACATGTTTTTCAGCAGAAATAAACATGTTTCTGCAAGTTTGGTCACCCCCATGTAAGTTATGGGGCAGTAACAGCACACTTTTGAAAACGTGTTTTTCAGCCCGAAATAAACGCGTTTTTTCAGACAACTGAATCCCTATGTAACTGCAAGACTCAGAAGAGCCCACACACTCAGCTCTTAACCCCAGTGTGCAGAAAGTGACAAAACATGATTTTCAGCAGAAATAAACATGTTTCTGCAAGTTTGGTCACCCCCATGTAAGTTATGGGGCAGTAACAGCACACTTTTGAAAACGTGTTTTTCAGCCCGAAATAAACACGTTTTTCAGACAACTGAATCCCTATGTAACTGCAAGGCTCAAAAGAGCCCACACACTCAGCTCTTAACCCCAGTGTGCAGAAAGTGTCAAAACATGATTTTCAGCAGAAATAAACATGTTTCTGCAAGTTTGGTCACCCCCATGTAAGTTATGGGGCAGTAACAGCACACTTTTTAAAACTTGTTTTTCAGCCCGAAATAAACGCGTTTTTTCAGACAACTGAATCCCTATGTAACTGCAAGGCTCAAAAGAGCCCACACACTCAGCTCTTAACCCCAGTGTGCAGAAAGTGTCAAAACATGATTTTCAGCAGAAATAAACATGTTTCTGCAAGTTTGGTCACCCCCATGTAAGTTATGGGGCAGTAACAGCACACTTTTGAAAACGTGTTTTTCAGCCCGAAATAAACGCGTTTTTTCAGACAACTGAATCCCTATGTAACTGCAAGACTCAGAAGAGCCCACACACTCAGCTCTTAACCCCAGTGTGCAGAAAGTGTCAAAACGTGTTTTTCAGCAGAAATAAACATGTTTCTGCAAGTTTGGTCACCCCCATGTAAGTTATGGGGCAGTAACAGCACAGTTTTGAAAACGTGTTTTTCAGCCCGAAATAAACGCGTTTTTTCAGACAACTGAATCCCTATGTAACTGCAAGGCTCAAAAGAGCCCACACACTCAGCTCTTAACCCCAGTGTGCAGAAAGTGTCAAAACATGTTTTTCAGCAGAAATAAACATGTTTCTGCAAGTTTGGTCACCCCCATGTAAGTTATGGGGCAGTAACAGCACACTTTTGAAAACGTGTTTTTCAGCCCGAAATAAACGCGTTTTTTCAGACAACTGAATCCCTATGTAACTGCAAGACTCAGAAGAGCCCACACACTCAGCTCTTAACCCCAGTGTGCAGAAAGTGTCAAAACGTGTTTTTCAGCAGAAATAAACATGTTTCTGCAAGTTTGGTCACCCCCATGTAAGTTATGGGGCAGTAACAGCACACTTTTGAAAACGTGTTTTTCAGCCCGAAATAAACGCGTTTTTTCAGACAACTGAATCCCTATGTAACTGCAAGACTCAGAAGAGCCCACACACTCAGCTCTTAACCCCAGTGTGCAGAAAGTGTCAAAACATGATTTTCAGCAGAAATAAACATGTTTCTGCAAGTTTGGTCACCCCCATGTAAGTTATGGGGCAGTAACAGCACACTTTTGAAAACGTGTTTTTCAGCCCGAAATAAACGCGTTTTTTCAGACAACTGAATCCCTATGTAACTGCAAGACTCAGAAGAGCCCACACACTCAGCTCTTAACCCCAGTGTGCAGAAAGTGTCAAAACATGTTTTTCAGCAGAAATAAACATGTTTCTGCAAGTTTGGTCACCCCCATGTAAGTTATGGGGCAGTAACAGCACACTTTTGAAAACGTGTTTTTCAGCCCGAAATAAACGCGTTTTTTCAGACAACTGAATCCCTATGTAACTGCAAGACTCAGAAGAGCCCACACACTCAGCTCTTAACCCCAGTGTGCAGAAAGTGTCAAAACATGATTTTCAGCAGAAATAAACATGTTTCTGCAAGTTTGGTCACCCCCATGTAAGTTATGGGGCAGTAACAGCACACTTTTGAAAACGTGTTTTTCAGCCCGAAATAAACGTGTTTTTTCAGACAACTGAATCCCTATGTAACTGCAAGACTCAGAAGAGTCCACACACTCAGCTCTTAACCCCAGTGTGCAGAAAGTGTCAAAACATGTTTTTCAGCAGAAATAAACATGTTTCTGCAAGTTTGGTCACCCCCATGTAAGTTATGGGGCAGTAACAGCACACTTTTGAAAACGTGTTTTTCAGCCCGAAATAAACGCGTTTTTTCAGACAACTGAATCCCTATGTAACTGCAAGACTCAGAAGAGCCCACACACTCAGCTCTTAACCCCAGTGTGCAGAAAGTGTCAAAACATGTTTTTCAGCAGAAATAAACATGTTTCTGCAAGTTTGGTCACCCCCATGTAAGTTATGGGGCAGTAACAGCACACTTTTGAAAACGTGTTTTTCAGCCTGAAATAAACACGTTTTTTCAGACAACTGAATCCCTATGTAACTGCAAGACTCAGAAGAGCCCACACACTCAGCTCTTAACCCCAGTGTGCAGAAAGTGTCAAAACATGTTTTTCAGCAGAAATAAACATGTTTCTGCAAGTTTGGTCACCCCCATGTAAGTTATGGGGCAGTAACAGCACACTTTTGAAAACGTGTTTTTCAGCCTGAAATAAACACGTTTTTTCAGACAACTGAATCCCTATGTAACTGCAAGACTCAGAAGAGCCCACACACTCAGCTCTTAACCCCAGTGTGCAGAAAGTGTCAAAACATGTTTTTCAGCAGAAATAAACATGTTTCTGCAAGTTTGGTCACCCCCATGTAAGTTATGGGGCAGTAACAGCACACTTTTGAAAACGTGTTTTTCAGCCTGAAATAAACACGTTTTTTCAGACAACTGAATCCCTATGTAACTGCAAGACTCAGAAGAGCCCACACACTCAGCTCTTAACCCCAGTGTGCAGAAAGTGTCAAAACATGTTTTTCAGCAGAAATAAACATGTTTCTGCAAGTTTGGTCACCCCCATGTAAGTTATGGGGCAGTAACAGCACACTTTTGAAAACGTTTTTTTCAGCCTGAAATAAACACGTTTTTTCAGACAACTGAATCCCTATGTAACTGCAAGACTCAGAAGAGCCCACACACTCAGCTCTTAACCCCAGTGTGCAGAAAGTGTCAAAACATGTTTTTCAGCAGAAATAAACATGTTTCTGCAAGTTTGGTCACCCCCATGTAAGTTATGGGGCAGTAACAGCACACTTTTGAAAACGTGTTTTTCAGCCCGAAATAAACGCGTTTTTTCAGACAACTGAATCCCTATGTAACTGCAAGGCTCAAAAGAGCCCACACACTCAGCTCTTAACCCCAGTGTGCAGAAAGTGTCAAAACATGTTTTTCAGCAGAAATAAACATGTTTCTGCAAGTTTGGTCACCCCCATGTAAGTTATGGGGCAGTAACAGCACACTTTTGAAAACGTGTTTTTCAGCCCGAAATAAACGCGTTTTTTCAGACAACTGAATCCCTATGTAACTGCAAGACTCAGAAGAGCCCACACACTCAGCTCTTAACCCCAGTGTGCAGAAAGTGACAAAACATGATTTTCAGCAGAAATAAACATGTTTCTGCAAGTTTGGTCACCCCCATGTAAGTTATGGGGCAGTAACAGCACACTTTTGAAAACGTGTTTTTCAGCCCGAAATAAACACGTTTTTCAGACAACTGAATCCCTATGTAACTGCAAGGCTCAAAAGAGCCCACACACTCAGCTCTTAACCCCAGTGTGCAGAAAGTGTCAAAACATGATTTTCAGCAGAAATAAACATGTTTCTGCAAGTTTGGTCACCCCCATGTAAGTTATGGGGCAGTAACAGCACACTTTTTAAAACTTGTTTTTCAGCCCGAAATAAACGCGTTTTTTCAGACAACTGAATCCCTATGTAACTGCAAGGCTCAAAAGAGCCCACACACTCAGCTCTTAACCCCAGTGTGCAGAAAGTGTCAAAACATGATTTTCAGCAGAAATAAACATGTTTCTGCAAGTTTGGTCACCCCCATGTAAGTTATGGGGCAGTAACAGCACACTTTTGAAAACGTGTTTTTCAGCCCGAAATAAACGCGTTTTTTCAGACAACTGAATCCCTATGTAACTGCAAGACTCAGAAGAGCCCACACACTCAGCTCTTAACCCCAGTGTGCAGAAAGTGTCAAAACATGATTTTCAGCAGAAATAAACATGTTTCTGCAAGTTTGGTCAACCCCATGTAAGTTATGGGGCAGTAACAGCACACTTTTGAAAACGTGTTTTTCAGCCCGAAATAAACGCGTTTTTTCAGACAACTGAATCCCTATGTAACTGCAAGGCTCAAAAGAGCCCACACACTCAGCTCTTAACCCCAGTGTGCAGAAAGTGTCAAAACATGTTTTTCAGCAGAAATAAACATGTTTCTGCAAGTTTGGTCACCCCCATGTAAGTTATGGGGCAGTAACAGCACACTTTTGAAAACGTGTTTTTCAGCCCGAAATAAACGCGTTTTTTCAGACAACTGAATCCCTATGTAACTGCAAGACTCAGAAGAGCCCACACACTCAGCTCTTAACCCCAGTGTGCAGAAAGTGTCAAAACATGATTTTCAGCAGAAATAAACATGTTTCTGCAAGTTTGGTCACCCCCATGTAAGTTATGGGGCAGTAACAGCACACTTTTGAAAACGTGTTTTTCAGCCCGAAATAAACGCGTTTTTTCAGACAACTGAATCCCTATGTAACTGCAAGACTCAGAAGAGCCCACACACTCAGCTCTTAACCCCAGTGTGCAGAAAGTGTCAAAACATGTTTTTCAGCAGAAATAAACATGTTTCTGCAAGTTTGGTCACCCCCATGTAAGTTATGGGGCAGTAACAGCACACTTTTGAAAACGTGTTTTTCAGCCTGAAATAAACACGTTTTTTCAGACAACTGAATCCCTATGTAACTGCAAGACTCAGAAGAGCCCACACACTCAGCTCTTAACCCCAGTGTGCAGAAAGTGTCAAAACATGATTTTCAGCAGAAATAAACATATTTCTGCAAGTTTGGTCACCCCCATGTAAGTTATGGGGCAGTAACAGCACACTTTTGAAAACGTGTTTTTCAGCCCGAAATAAACGCGTTTTTTCAGACAACTGAATCCCTATGTAACTGCAAGACTCAGAAGAGCCCACACACTCAGCTCTTAACCCCAGTGTGCAGAAAGTGTCAAAACATGTTTTTCAGCAGAAATAAACATGTTTCTGCAAGTTTGGTCACCCCCATGTAAGTTATGGGGCAGTAACAGCACACTTTTGAAAACGTGTTTTTCAGCCTGAAATAAACACGTTTTTTCAGACAACTGAATCCCTATGTAACTGCAAGACTCAGAAGAGTCCACACACTCAGCTCTTTACCCCAGTGTGCAGAAAGTGTCAAAACATGATTTTCAGCAGAAATAAACATGTTTCTGCAAGTTTGGTCAACCCCATGTAAGTTATGGGGCAGTAACAGCACACTTTTGAAAACGTGTTTTTCAGCCCGAAATAAACGCGTTTTTTCAGACAACTGAATCCCTATGTAACTGCAAGGCTCAAAAGAGCCCACACACTCAGCTCTTAACCCCAGTGTGCAGAAAGTGTCAAAACATGTTTTTCAGCAGAAATAAACATGTTTCTGCAAGTTTGGTCACCCCCATGTAAGTTATGGGGCAGTAACAGCACACTTTTGAAAACGTGTTTTTCAGCCCGAAATAAACGCGTTTTTTCAGACAACTGAATCCCTATGTAACTGCAAGACTCAGAAGAGCCCACACACTCAGCTCTTAACCCCAGTGTGCAGAAAGTGACAAAACATGATTTTCAGCAGAAATAAACATGTTTCTGCAAGTTTGGTCACCCCCATGTAAGTTATGGGGCAGTAACAGCACACTTTTGAAAACGTGTTTTTCAGCCCGAAATAAACACGTTTTTCAGACAACTGAATCCCTATGTAACTGCAAGGCTCAAAAGAGCCCACACACTCAGCTCTTAACCCCAGTGTGCAGAAAGTGTCAAAACATGATTTTCAGCAGAAATAAACATGTTTCTGCAAGTTTGGTCACCCCCATGTAAGTTATGGGGCAGTAACAGCACACTTTTTAAAACTTGTTTTTCAGCCCGAAATAAACGCGTTTTTTCAGACAACTGAATCCCTATGTAACTGCAAGGCTCAAAAGAGCCCACACACTCAGCTCTTAACCCCAGTGTGCAGAAAGTGTCAAAACATGATTTTCAGCAGAAATAAACATGTTTCTGCAAGTTTGGTCACCCCCATGTAAGTTATGGGGCAGTAACAGCACACTTTTGAAAACGTGTTTTTCAGCCCGAAATAAACGCGTTTTTTCAGACAACTGAATCCCTATGTAACTGCAAGACTCAGAAGAGCCCACACACTCAGCTCTTAACCCCAGTGTGCAGAAAGTGTCAAAACGTGTTTTTCAGCAGAAATAAACATGTTTCTGCAAGTTTGGTCACCCCCATGTAAGTTATGGGGCAGTAACAGCACACTTTTGAAAACGTGTTTTTCAGCCCGAAATAAACGCGTTTTTTCAGACAACTGAATCCCTATGTAACTGCAAGGCTCAAAAGAGCCCACACACTCAGCTCTTAACCCCAGTGTGCAGAAAGTGTCAAAACATGTTTTTCAGCAGAAATAAACATGTTTCTGCAAGTTTGGTCACCCCCATGTAAGTTATGGGGCAGTAACAGCACACTTTTGAAAACGTGTTTTTCAGCCCGAAATAAACGCGTTTTTTCAGACAACTGAATCCCTATGTAACTGCAAGACTCAGAAGAGCCCACACACTCAGCTCTTAACCCCAGTGTGCAGAAAGTGTCAAAACGTGTTTTTCAGCAGAAATAAACATGTTTCTGCAAGTTTGGTCACCCCCATGTAAGTTATGGGGCAGTAACAGCACACTTTTGAAAACGTGTTTTTCAGCCTGAAATAAACACGTTTTTTCAGACAACTGAATCCCTATGTAACTGCAAGACTCAGAAGAGCCCACACACTCAGCTCTTAACCCCAGTGTGCAGAAAGTGTCAAAACATGATTTTCAGCAGAAATAAACATGTTTCTGCAAGTTTGGTAAACCCCATGTAAGTTATGGGGCAGTAACAGCACACTTTTGAAAACGTGTTTTTCAGCCCGAAATAAACGCGTTTTTTCAGACAACTGAATCCCTATGTAACTGCAAGGCTCAAAAGAGCCCACACACTCAGCTCTTAACCCCAGTGTGCAGAAAGTGTCAAAACATGTTTTTCAGCAGAAATAAACATGTTTCTGCAAGTTTGGTCACCCCCATGTAAGTTATGGGGCAGTAACAGCACACTTTTGAAAACGTGTTTTTCAGCCCGAAATAAACGCGTTTTTTCAGACAACTGAATCCCTATGTAACTGCAAGACTCAGAAGAGCCCACAAACTCAGCTCTTAACCCCAGTGTGCAGAAAGTGTCAAAACATGATTTTCAGCAGAAATAAACATGTTTCTGCAAGTTTGGTCACCCCCATGTAAGTTATGGGGCAGTAACAGCACACTTTTGAAAACGTGTTTTTCAGACCGAAATAAACGCGTTTTTTCAGACAACTGAATCCCTATGTAACTGCAAGACTCAGAAGAGCCCACACACTCAGCTCTTAACCCCAGTGTGCAGAAAGTGTCAAAACATGTTTTTCAGCAGAAATAAACATGTTTCTGCAAGTTTGGTCACCCCCATGTAAGTTATGGGGCAGTAACAGCACACTTTTGAAAACGTGTTTTTCAGCCTGAAATAAACACGTTTTTTCAGACAACTGAATCCCTATGTAACTGCAAGACTCAGAAGAGTCCACACACTCAGCTCTTAACCCCAGTGTGCAGAAAGTGTCAAAACATGATTTTCAGCAGAAATAAACATGTTTCTGCAAGTTTGGTCAACCCCATGTAAGTTATGGGGCAGTAACAGCACACTTTTGAAAACGTGTTTTTCAGCCCGAAATAAACGCGTTTTTTCAGACAACTGAATCCCTATGTAACTGCAAGGCTCAAAAGAGCCCACACACTCAGCTCTTAACCCCAGTGTGCAGAAAGTGTCAAAACATGTTTTTCAGCAGAAATAAACATGTTTCTGCAAGTTTGGTCACCCCCATGTAAGTTATGGGGCAGTAACAGCACACTTTTGAAAACGTGTTTTTCAGCCTGAAATAAACACGTTTTTTCAGACAACTGAATCCCTATGTAACTGCAAGACTCAGAAGAGCCCACACACTCAGCTCTTAACCCCAGTGTGCAGAAAGTGTCAAAACATGTTTTTCAGCAGAAATAAACATGTTTCTGCAAGTTTGGTCACCCCCATGTAAGTTATGGGGCAGTAACAGCACACTTTTGAAAACGTTTTTTTCAGCCTGAAATAAACACGTTTTTTCAGACAACTGAATCCCTATGTAACTGCAAGACTCAGAAGAGCCCACACACTCAGCTCTTAACCCCAGTGTGCAGAAAGTGTCAAAACATGTTTTTCAGCAGAAATAAACATGTTTCTGCAAGTTTGGTCACCCCCATGTAAGTTATGGGGCAGTAACAGCACACTTTTGAAAACGTGTTTTTCAGCCCGAAATAAACGCGTTTTTTCAGACAACTGAATCCCTATGTAACTGCAAGGCTCAAAAGAGCCCACACACTCAGCTCTTAACCCCAGTGTGCAGAAAGTGTCAAAACATGTTTTTCAGCAGAAATAAACATGTTTCTGCAAGTTTGGTCACCCCCATGTAAGTTATGGGGCAGTAACAGCACACTTTTGAAAACGTGTTTTTCAGCCCGAAATAAACGCGTTTTTTCAGACAACTGAATCCCTATGTAACTGCAAGACTCAGAAGAGCCCACACACTCAGCTCTTAACCCCAGTGTGCAGAAAGTGACAAAACATGATTTTCAGCAGAAATAAACATGTTTCTGCAAGTTTGGTCACCCCCATGTAAGTTATGGGGCAGTAACAGCACACTTTTGAAAACGTGTTTTTCAGCCCGAAATAAACGCGTTTTTTCAGACAACTGAATCCCTATGTAACTGCAAGACTCAGAAGAGCCCACACACTCAGCTCTTAACCCCAGTGTGCAGAAAGTGTCAAAACGTGTTTTTCAGCAGAAATAAACATGTTTCTGCAAGTTTGGTCACCCCCATGTAAGTTATGGGGCAGTAACAGCACACTTTTGAAAACGTGTTTTTCAGCCTGAAATAAACACGTTTTTTCAGACAACTGAATCCCTATGTAACTGCAAGACTCAGAAGAGCCCACACACTCAGCTCTTAACCCCAGTGTGCAGAAAGTGTCAAAACATGATTTTCAGCAGAAATAAACATGTTTCTGCAAGTTTGGTCACCCCCATGTAAGTTATGGGGCAGTAACAGCACACTTTTGAAAACGTGTTTTTCAGCCCGAAATAAACGCGTTTTTTCAGACAACTGAATCCCTATGTAACTGCAAGACTCAGAAGAGCCCACACACTCAGCTCTTAACCCCAGTGTGCAGAAAGTGTCAAAACATGTTTTTCAGCAGAAATAAACATGTTTCTGCAAGTTTGGTCACCCCCATGTAAGTTATGGGGCAGTAACAGCACACTTTTGAAAACGTGTTTTTCAGCCTGAAATAAACACGTTTTTTCAGACAACTGAATCCCTATGTAACTGCAAGACTCAGAAGAGCCCACACACTCAGCTCTTAACCCCAGTGTGCAGAAAGTGTCAAAACATGATTTTCAGCAGAAATAAACATATTTCTGCAAGTTTGGTCACCCCCATGTAAGTTATGGGGCAGTAACAGCACACTTTTGAAAACGTGTTTTTCAGCCCGAAATAAACGCGTTTTTTCAGACAACTGAATCCCTATGTAACTGCAAGACTCAGAAGAGCCCACACACTCAGCTCTTAACCCCAGTGTGCAGAAAGTGTCAAAACATGTTTTTCAGCAGAAATAAACATGTTTCTGCAAGTTTGGTCACCCCCATGTAAGTTATGGGGCAGTAACAGCACACTTTTGAAAACGTGTTTTTCAGCCTGAAATAAACACGTTTTTTCAGACAACTGAATCCCTATGTAACTGCAAGACTCAGAAGAGTCCACACACTCAGCTCTTAACCCCAGTGTGCAGAAAGTGTCAAAACATGATTTTCAGCAGAAATAAACATGTTTCTGCAAGTTTGGTCAACCCCATGTAAGTTATGGGGCAGTAACAGCACACTTTTGAAAACGTGTTTTTCAGCCCGAAATAAACGCGTTTTTTCAGACAACTGAATCCCTATGTAACTGCAAGGCTCAAAAGAGCCCACACACTCAGCTCTTAACCCCAGTGTGCAGAAAGTGTCAAAACATGTTTTTCAGCAGAAATAAACATGTTTCTGCAAGTTTGGTCACCCCCATGTAAGTTATGGGGCAGTAACAGCACACTTTTGAAAACGTGTTTTTCAGCCCGAAATAAACGCGTTTTTTCAGACAACTGAATCCCTATGTAACTGCAAGACTCAGAAGAGCCCACACACTCAGCTCTTAACCCCAGTGTGCAGAAAGTGACAAAACATGATTTTCAGCAGAAATAAACATGTTTCTGCAAGTTTGGTCACCCCCATGTAAGTTATGGGGCAGTAACAGCACACTTTTGAAAACGTGTTTTTCAGCCCGAAATAAACACGTTTTTCAGACAACTGAATCCCTATGTAACTGCAAGGCTCAAAAGAGCCCACACACTCAGCTCTTAACCCCAGTGTGCAGAAAGTGTCAAAACATGATTTTCAGCAGAAATAAACATGTTTCTGCAAGTTTGGTCACCCCCATGTAAGTTATGGGGCAGTAACAGCACACTTTTTAAAACTTGTTTTTCAGCCCGAAATAAACGCGTTTTTTCAGACAACTGAATCCCTATGTAACTGCAAGGCTCAAAAGAGCCCACACACTCAGCTCTTAACCCCAGTGTGCAGAAAGTGTCAAAACATGATTTTCAGCAGAAATAAACATGTTTCTGCAAGTTTGGTCACCCCCATGTAAGTTATGGGGCAGTAACAGCACACTTTTGAAAACGTGTTTTTCAGCCCGAAATAAACGCGTTTTTTCAGACAACTGAATCCCTATGTAACTGCAAGACTCAGAAGAGCCCACACACTCAGCTCTTAACCCCAGTGTGCAGAAAGTGTCAAAACGTGTTTTTCAGCAGAAATAAACATGTTTCTGCAAGTTTGGTCACCCCCATGTAAGTTATGGGGCAGTAACAGCACACTTTTGAAAACGTGTTTTTCAGCCCGAAATAAACGCGTTTTTTCAGACAACTGAATCCCTATGTAACTGCAAGGCTCAAAAGAGCCCACACACTCAGCTCTTAACCCCAGTGTGCAGAAAGTGTCAAAACATGTTTTTCAGCAGAAATAAACATGTTTCTGCAAGTTTGGTCACCCCCATGTAAGTTATGGGGCAGTAACAGCACACTTTTGAAAACGTGTTTTTCAGCCCGAAATAAACGCGTTTTTTCAGACAACTGAATCCCTATGTAACTGCAAGACTCAGAAGAGCCCAAACACTCAGCTCTTAACCCCAGTGTGCAGAAAGTGTCAAAACGTGTTTTTCAGCAGAAATAAACATGTTTCTGCAAGTTTGGTCACCCCCATGTAAGTTATGGGGCAGTAACAGCACACTTTTGAAAACGTGTTTTTCAGCCTGAAATAAACACGTTTTTTCAGACAACTGAATCCCTATGTAACTGCAAGACTCAGAAGAGCCCACACACTCAGCTCTTAACCCCAGTGTGCAGAAAGTGTCAAAACATGATTTTCAGCAGAAATAAACATGTTTCTGCAAGTTTGGTAAACCCCATGTAAGTTATGGGGCAGTAACAGCACACTTTTGAAAACGTGTTTTTCAGCCCGAAATAAACGCGTTTTTTCAGACAACTGAATCCCTATGTAACTGCAAGGCTCAAAAGAGCCCACACACTCAGCTCTTAACCCCAGTGTGCAGAAAGTGTCAAAACATGTTTTTCAGCAGAAATAAACATGTTTCTGCAAGTTTGGTCACCCCCATGTAAGTTATGGGGCAGTAACAGCACACTTTTGAAAACGTGTTTTTCAGCCCGAAATAAACGCGTTTTTTCAGACAACTGAATCCCTATGTAACTGCAAGACTCAGAAGAGCCCACAAACTCAGCTCTTAACCCCAGTGTGCAGAAAGTGTCAAAACATGATTTTCAGCAGAAATAAACATGTTTCTGCAAGTTTGGTCACCCCCATGTAAGTTATGGGGCAGTAACAGCACACTTTTGAAAACGTGTTTTTCAGACCGAAATAAACGCGTTTTTTCAGACAACTGAATCCCTATGTAACTGCAAGACTCAGAAGAGCCCACACACTCAGCTCTTAACCCCAGTGTGCAGAAAGTGTCAAAACATGTTTTTCAGCAGAAATAAACATGTTTCTGCAAGTTTGGTCACCCCCATGTAAGTTATGGGGCAGTAACAGCACACTTTTGAAAACGTGTTTTTCAGCCTGAAATAAACACGTTTTTTCAGACAACTGAATCCCTATGTAACTGCAAGACTCAGAAGAGTCCACACACTCAGCTCTTAACCCCAGTGTGCAGAAAGTGTCAAAACATGATTTTCAGCAGAAATAAACATGTTTCTGCAAGTTTGGTCAACCCCATGTAAGTTATGGGGCAGTAACAGCACACTTTTGAAAACGTGTTTTTCAGCCCGAAATAAACGCGTTTTTTCAGACAACTGAATCCCTATGTAACTGCAAGGCTCAAAAGAGCCCACACACTCAGCTCTTAACCCCAGTGTGCAGAAAGTGTCAAAACATGTTTTTCAGCAGAAATAAACATGTTTCTGCAAGTTTGGTCACCCCCATGTAAGTTATGGGGCAGTAACAGCACACTTTTGAAAACGTGTTTTTCAGCCCGAAATAAACGCGTTTTTTCAGACAACTGAATCCCTATGTAACTGCAAGACTCAGAAGAGCCCACACACTCAGCTCTTAACCCCAGTGTGCAGAAAGTGTCAAAACGTGTTTTTCAGCAGAAATAAACATGTTTCTGCAAGTTTGGTCACAACCCATGTAAGTTATGGGGCAGTAACAGCACACTTTTGAAAACGTGTTTTTCAGCCCGAAATAAACGCGTTTTTTCAGGCAACTGAATCCCTATGTAACTGCAAGGCTCAAAAGAGCCCACACACTCAGCTCTTAACCCCAGTGTGCAGAAAGTGTCAAAACATGTTTTTCAGCAGAAATAAACATGTTTCTGCAAGTTTGGTCACCCCCATGTAAGTTATGGGGCAGTAACAGCACACTTTTGAAAACGTGTTTTTCAGCCCGAAATAAACGCGTTTTTTCAGACAACTGAATCCCTATGTAACTGCAAGACTCAGAAGAGCCCACACACTCAGCTCTTAACCCCAGTGTGCAGAAAGTGTCAAAACGTGTTTTTCAGCAGAAATAAACATGTTTCTGCAAGTTTGGTCACCCCCATGTAAGTTATGGGGCAGTAACAGCACACTTTTGAAAACGTGTTTTTCAGCCTGAAATAAACACGTTTTTTCAGACAACTGAATCCCTATGTAACTGCAAGGCTCAAAAGAGCCCACACACTCAGCTCTTAACCCCAGTGTGCAGAAAGTGTCAAAACATGATTTTCAGCAGAAATAAACATGTTTCTGCAAGTTTGGTCAACCCCATGTAAGTTATGGGGCAGTAACAGCACACTTTTGAAAACGTGTTTTTCAGCCCGAAATAAACGCGTTTTTTCAGACAACTGAATCCCTATGTAACTGCAAGGCTCAAAAGAGCCCACACACTCAGCTCTTAACCCCAGTGTGCAGAAAGTGTCAAAACATGTTTTTCAGCAGAAATAAACATGTTTCTGCAAGTTTGGTCAACCCCATGTAAGTTATGGGGCAGTAACAGCACACTTTTGAAAACGTGTTTTTCAGCCCGAAATAAACGCGTTTTTTCAGACAACTGAATCCCTATGTAACTGCAAGGCTCAAAAGAGCCCACACACTCAGCTCTTAACCCCAGTGTGCAGAAAGTGTCAAAACATGTTTTTCAGCAGAAATAAACATGTTTCTGCAAGTTTGGTCACCCCCATGTAAGTTATGGGGCAGTAACAGCACACTTTTGAAAACGTGTTTTTCAGCCCGAAATAAACGCGTTTTTTCAGACAACTGAATCCCTATGTAACTGCAAGACTCAGAAGAGCCCACACACTCAGCTCTTAACCCCAGTGTGCAGAAAGTGTCAAAACATGATTTTCAGCAGAAATAAACATGTTTCTGCAAGTTTGGTCACCCCCATGTAAGTTATGGGGCAGTAACAGCACACTTTTGAAAACGTGTTTTTCAGCCCGAAATAAACGCGTTTTTTCAGACAACTGAATCCCTATGTAACTGCAAGACTCAGAAGAGCCCACACACTCAGCTCTTAACCGCAGTGTGCAGAAAGTGTCAAAACGTGTTTTTCAGCAGAAATAAACATGTTTCTGCAAGTTTGGTCACCCCCATGTAAGTTATGGGGCAGTAACAGCACACTTTTGAAAACGTGTTTTTCAGCCTGAAATAAACACGTTTTTTCAGACAACTGAATCCCTATGTAACTGCAAGACTCAGAAGAGCCCACACACTCAGCTCTTAACCCCAGTGTGCAGAAAGTGTCAAAACATGATTTTCAGCAGAAATAAACATGTTTCTGCAAGTTTGGTCAACCCCATGTAAGTTATGGGGCAGTAACAGCACACTTTTGAAAACGTGTTTTTCAGCCCGAAATAAACGCGTTTTTTCAGACAACTGAATCCCTATGTAACTGCAAGGCTCAAAAGAGCCCACACACTCAGCTCTTAACCCCAGTGTGCAGAAAGTGTCAAAACATGTTTTTCAGCAGAAATAAACATGTTTCTGCAAGTTTGGTCACCCCCATGTAAGTTATGGGGCAGTAACAGCACACTTTTGAAAACGTGTTTTTCAGCCCGAAATAAACGCGTTTTTTCAGACAACTGAATCCCTATGTAACTGCAAGACTCAGAAGAGCCCACACACTCAGCTCTTAACCCCAGTGTGCAGAAAGTGTCAAAACATGATTTTCAGCAGAAATAAACATGTTTCTGCAAGTTTGGTCACCCCCATGTAAGTTATGGGGCAGTAACAGCACACTTTTGAAAACGTGTTTTTCAGCCCGAAATAAACGCGTTTTTTCAGACAACTGAATCCCTATGTAACTGCAAGACTCAGAAGAGCCCACACACTCAGCTCTTAACCCCAGTGTGCAGAAAGTGTCAAAACATGTTTTTCAGCAGAAATAAACATGTTTCTGCAAGTTTGGTCACCCCCATGTAAGTTATGGGGCAGTAACAGCACACTTTTGAAAACGTGTTTTTCAGCCTGAAATAAACACGTTTTTTCAGACAACTGAATCCCTATGTAACTGCAAGACTCAGAAGAGTCCACACACTCAGCTCTTAACCCCAGTGTGCAGAAAGTGTCAAAACATGATTTTCAGCAGAAATAAACATGTTTCTGCAAGTTTGGTCAACCCCATGTAAGTTATGGGGCAGTAACAGCACACTTTTGAAAACGTGTTTTTCAGCCCGAAATAAACGCGTTTTTTCAGACAACTGAATCCCTATGTAACTGCAAGGCTCAAAAGAGCCCACACACTCAGCTCTTAACCCCAGTGTGCAGAAAGTGTCAAAACATGTTTTTCAGCAGAAATAAACATGTTTCTGCAAGTTTGGTCACCCCCATGTAAGTTATGGGGCAGTAACAGCACACTTTTGAAAACGTGTTTTTCAGCCCGAAATAAACGCGTTTTTTCAGACAACTGAATCCCTATGTAACTGCAAGACTCAGAAGAGCCCACACACTCAGCTCTTAACCCCAGTGTGCAGAAAGTGTCAAAACGTGTTTTTCAGCAGAAATAAACATGTTTCTGCAAGTTTGGTCACCCCCATGTAAGTTATGGGGCAGTAACAGCACACTTTTGAAAACGTGTTTTTCAGCCCGAAATAAACGCGTTTTTTCAGGCAACTGAATCCCTATGTAACTGCAAGGCTCAAAAGAGCCCACACACTCAGCTCTTAACCCCAGTGTGCAGAAAGTGTCAAAACATGTTTTTCAGCAGAAATAAACATGTTTCTGCAAGTTTGGTCACCCCCATGTAAGTTATGGGGCAGTAACAGCACACTTTTGAAAACGTGTTTTTCAGCCCGAAATAAACGCGTTTTTTCAGACAACTGAATCCCTATGTAACTGCAAGACTCAGAAGAGCCCACACACTCAGCTCTTAACCCCAGTGTGCAGAAAGTGTCAAAACGTGTTTTTCAGCAGAAATAAACATGTTTCTGCAAGTTTGGTCACCCCCATGTAAGTTATGGGGCAGTAACAGCACACTTTTGAAAACGTGTTTTTCAGCCTGAAATAAACACGTTTTTTCAGACAACTGAATCCCTATGTAACTGCAAGGCTCAAAAGAGCCCACACACTCAGCTCTTAACCCCAGTGTGCAGAAAGTGTCAAAACATGATTTTCAGCAGAAATAAACATGTTTCTGCAAGTTTGGTCAACCCCATGTAAGTTATGGGGCAGTAACAGCACACTTTTGAAAACGTGTTTTTCAGCCCGAAATAAACGCGTTTTTTCAGACAACTGAATCCCTATGTAACTGCAAGGCTCAAAAGAGCCCACACACTCAGCTCTTAACCCCAGTGTGCAGAAAGTGTCAAAACATGTTTTTCAGCAGAAATAAACATGTTTCTGCAAGTTTGGTCAACCCCATGTAAGTTATGGGGCAGTAACAGCACACTTTTGAAAACGTGTTTTTCAGCCCGAAATAAACGCGTTTTTTCAGACAACTGAATCCCTATGTAACTGCATGGCTCAAAAGAGCCCACACACTCAGCTCTTAACCCCAGTGTGCAGAAAGTGTCAAAACATGTTTTTCAGCAGAAATAAACATGTTTCTGCAAGTTTGGTCACCCCCATGTAAGTTATGGGGCAGTAACAGCACACTTTTGAAAACGTGTTTTTCAGCCCGAAATAAACGCGTTTTTTCAGACAACTGAATCCCTATGTAACTGCAAGACTCAGAAGAGCCCACACACTCAGCTCTTAACCCCAGTGTGCAGAAAGTGTCAAAACATGATTTTCAGCAGAAATAAACATGTTTCTGCAAGTTTGGTCACCCCCATGTAAGTTATGGGGCAGTAACAGCACACTTTTGAAAACGTGTTTTTCAGCCCGAAATAAACGCGTTTTTTCAGACAACTGAATCCCTATGTAACTGCAAGACTCAGAAGAGCCCACACACTCAGCTCTTAACCCCAGTGTGCAGAAAGTGTCAAAACATGTTTTTCAGCAGAAATAAACATGTTTCTGCAAGTTTGGTCACCCCCATGTAAGTTATGGGGCAGTAACAGCACACTTTTGAAAACGTGTTTTTCAGCCTGAAATAAACACGTTTTTTCAGACAACTGAATCCCTATGTAACTGCAAGACTCAGAAGAGTCCACACACTCAGCTCTTAACCCCAGTGTGCAGAAAGTGTCAAAACATGTTTTTCAGCAGAAATAAACATGTTTCTGCAAGTTTGGTCACCCCCATGTAAGTTATGGGGCAGTAACAGCACACTTTTGAAAACGTGTTTTTCAGCCCGAAATAAACGCGTTTTTTCAGACAACTGAATCCCTATGTAACTGCAAGACTCAGAAGAGCCCACACACTCAGCTCTTAACCCCAGTGTGCAGAAAGTGACAAAACATGATTTTCAGCAGAAATAAACATGTTTCTGCAAGTTTGGTCACCCCCATGTAAGTTATGGGGCAGTAACAGCACACTTTTGAAAACGTGTTTTTCAGCCCGAAATAAACACGTTTTTCAGACAACTGAATCCCTATGTAACTGCAAGGCTCAAAAGAGCCCACACACTCAGCTCTTAACCCCAGTGTGCAGAAAGTGTCAAAACATGATTTTCAGCAGAAATAAACATGTTTCTGCAAGTTTGGTCACCCCCATGTAAGTTATGGGGCAGTAACAGCACACTTTTTAAAACTTGTTTTTCAGCCCGAAATAAACGCGTTTTTTCAGACAACTGAATCCCTATGTAACTGCAAGGCTCAAAAGAGCCCACACACTCAGCTCTTAACCCCAGTGTGCAGAAAGTGTCAAAACATGATTTTCAGCAGAAATAAACATGTTTCTGCAAGTTTGGTCACCCCCATGTAAGTTATGGGGCAGTAACAGCACACTTTTGAAAACGTGTTTTTCAGCCCGAAATAAACGCGTTTTTTCAGACAACTGAATCCCTATGTAACTGCAAGACTCAGAAGAGCCCACACACTCAGCTCTTAACCCCAGTGTGCAGAAAGTGTCAAAACGTGTTTTTCAGCAGAAATAAACATGTTTCTGCAAGTTTGGTCACCCCCATGTAAGTTATGGGGCAGTAACAGCACAGTTTTGAAAACGTGTTTTTCAGCCCGAAATAAACGCGTTTTTTCAGACAACTGAATCCCTATGTAACTGCAAGGCTCAAAAGAGCCCACACACTCAGCTCTTAACCCCAGTGTGCAGAAAGTGTCAAAACATGTTTTTCAGCAGAAATAAACATGTTTCTGCAAGTTTGGTCACCCCCATGTAAGTTATGGGGCAGTAACAGCACACTTTTGAAAACGTGTTTTTCAGCCCGAAATAAACGCGTTTTTTCAGACAACTGAATCCCTATGTAACTGCAAGACTCAGAAGAGCCCACACACTCAGCTCTTAACCCCAGTGTGCAGAAAGTGTCAAAACGTGTTTTTCAGCAGAAATAAACATGTTTCTGCAAGTTTGGTCACCCCCATGTAAGTTATGGGGCAGTAACAGCACACTTTTGAAAACGTGTTTTTCAGCCCGAAATAAACGCGTTTTTTCAGACAACTGAATCCCTATGTAACTGCAAGACTCAGAAGAGCCCACACACTCAGCTCTTAACCCCAGTGTGCAGAAAGTGTCAAAACATGATTTTCAGCAGAAATAAACATGTTTCTGCAAGTTTGGTCACCCCCATGTAAGTTATGGGGCAGTAACAGCACACTTTTGAAAACGTGTTTTTCAGCCCGAAATAAACGCGTTTTTTCAGACAACTGAATCCCTATGTAACTGCAAGACTCAGAAGAGCCCACACACTCAGCTCTTAACCCCAGTGTGCAGAAAGTGTCAAAACATGTTTTTCAGCAGAAATAAACATGTTTCTGCAAGTTTGGTCACCCCCATGTAAGTTATGGGGCAGTAACAGCACACTTTTGAAAACGTGTTTTTCAGCCCGAAATAAACGCGTTTTTTCAGACAACTGAATCCCTATGTAACTGCAAGACTCAGAAGAGCCCACACACTCAGCTCTTAACCCCAGTGTGCAGAAAGTGTCAAAACATGATTTTCAGCAGAAATAAACATGTTTCTGCAAGTTTGGTCACCCCCATGTAAGTTATGGGGCAGTAACAGCACACTTTTGAAAACGTGTTTTTCAGCCCGAAATAAACGTGTTTTTTCAGACAACTGAATCCCTATGTAACTGCAAGACTCAGAAGAGTCCACACACTCAGCTCTTAACCCCAGTGTGCAGAAAGTGTCAAAACATGTTTTTCAGCAGAAATAAACATGTTTCTGCAAGTTTGGTCACCCCCATGTAAGTTATGGGGCAGTAACAGCACACTTTTGAAAACGTGTTTTTCAGCCCGAAATAAACGCGTTTTTTCAGACAACTGAATCCCTATGTAACTGCAAGACTCAGAAGAGCCCACACACTCAGCTCTTAACCCCAGTGTGCAGAAAGTGTCAAAACATGTTTTTCAGCAGAAATAAACATGTTTCTGCAAGTTTGGTCACCCCCATGTAAGTTATGGGGCAGTAACAGCACACTTTTGAAAACGTGTTTTTCAGCCTGAAATAAACACGTTTTTTCAGACAACTGAATCCCTATGTAACTGCAAGACTCAGAAGAGCCCACACACTCAGCTCTTAACCCCAGTGTGCAGAAAGTGTCAAAACATGTTTTTCAGCAGAAATAAACATGTTTCTGCAAGTTTGGTCACCCCCATGTAAGTTATGGGGCAGTAACAGCACACTTTTGAAAACGTGTTTTTCAGCCTGAAATAAACACGTTTTTTCAGACAACTGAATCCCTATGTAACTGCAAGACTCAGAAGAGCCCACACACTCAGCTCTTAACCCCAGTGTGCAGAAAGTGTCAAAACATGTTTTTCAGCAGAAATAAACATGTTTCTGCAAGTTTGGTCACCCCCATGTAAGTTATGGGGCAGTAACAGCACACTTTTGAAAACGTGTTTTTCAGCCTGAAATAAACACGTTTTTTCAGACAACTGAATCCCTATGTAACTGCAAGACTCAGAAGAGCCCACACACTCAGCTCTTAACCCCAGTGTGCAGAAAGTGTCAAAACATGTTTTTCAGCAGAAATAAACATGTTTCTGCAAGTTTGGTCACCCCCATGTAAGTTATGGGGCAGTAACAGCACACTTTTGAAAACGTGTTTTTCAGCCTGAAATAAACACGTTTTTTCAGACAACTGAATCCCTATGTAACTGCAAGACTCAGAAGAGCCCACACACTCAGCTCTTAACCCCAGTGTGCAGAAAGTGTCAAAACATGTTTTTCAGCAGAAATAAACATGTTTCTGCAAGTTTGGTCACCCCCATGTAAGTTATGGGGCAGTAACAGCACACTTTTGAAAACGTGTTTTTCAGCCCGAAATAAACGCGTTTTTTCAGACAACTGAATCCCTATGTAACTGCAAGGCTCAAAAGAGCCCACACACTCAGCTCTTAACCCCAGTGTGCAGAAAGTGTCAAAACATGTTTTTCAGCAGAAATAAACATGTTTCTGCAAGTTTGGTCACCCCCATGTAAGTTATGGGGCAGTAACAGCACACTTTTGAAAACATGTTTTTCAGCCCGAAATAAACGCGTTTTTTCAGACAACTGAATCCCTATGTAACTGCAAGACTCAGAAGAGCCCACACACTCAGCTCTTAACCCCAGTGTGCAGAAAGTGACAAAACATGATTTTCAGCAGAAATAAACATGTTTCTGCAAGTTTGGTCACCCCCATGTAAGTTATGGGGCAGTAACAGCACACTTTTGAAAACGTGTTTTTCAGCCCGAAATAAACGCGTTTTTTCAGACAACTGAATCCCTATGTAACTGCAAGACTCAGAAGAGCCCACACACTCAGCTCTTAACCCCAGTGTGCAGAAAGTGTCAAAACATGATTTTCAGCAGAAATAAACATGTTTCTGCAAGTTTGGTCAACCCCATGTAAGTTATGGGGCAGTAACAGCACACTTTTGAAAACGTGTTTTTCAGCCCGAAATAAACGCGTTTTTTCAGACAACTGAATCCCTATGTAACTGCAAGGCTCAAAAGAGCCCACACACTCAGCTCTTAACCCCAGTGTGAAGAAAGTGTCAAAACATGTTTTTCAGCAGAAATAAACATGTTTCTGCAAGTTTGGTCACCCCCATGTAAGTTATGGGGCAGTAACAGCACACTTTTGAAAACGTGTTTTTCAGCCCGAAATAAACGCGTTTTTTCAGACAACTGAATCCCTATGTAACTGCAAGACTCAGAAGAGCCCACACACTCAGCTCTTAACCCCAGTGTGCAGAAAGTGTCAAAACATGATTTTCAGCAGAAATAAACATGTTTCTGCAAGTTTGGTCACCCCCATGTAAGTTATGGGGCAGTAACAGCACACTTTTGAAAACGTGTTTTTCAGCCCGAAATAAACGCTTTTTTTCAGACAACTGAATCCCTATGTAACTGCAAGACTCAGAAGAGCCCACACACTCAGCTCTTAACCCCAGTGTGCAGAAAGTGTCAAAACATGTTTTTCAGCAGAAATAAACATGTTTCTGCAAGTTTGGTCAACCCCATGTAAGTTATGGGGCAGTAACAGCACACTTTTGAAAACGTGTTTTTCAGCCCGAAATAAACGCGTTTTTTCAGACAACTGAATCCCTATGTAACTGCAAGACTCAGAAGAGCCCACACACTCAGCTCTTAACCCCAGTGTGCAGAAAGTGACAAAACATGATTTTCAGCAGAAATAAACATGTTTCTGCAAGTTTGGTCACCCCCATGTAAGTTATGGGGCAGTAACAGCACACTTTTGAAAACGTGTTTTTCAGCCCGAAATAAACACGTTTTTCAGACAACTGAATCCCTATGTAACTGCAAGGCTCAAAAGAGCCCACACACTCAGCTCTTAACCCCAGTGTGCAGAAAGTGTCAAAACATGATTTTCAGCAGAAATAAACATGTTTCTGCAAGTTTGGTCACCCCCATGTAAGTTATGGGGCAGTAACAGCACACTTTTTAAAACTTGTTTTTCAGCCCGAAATAAACGCGTTTTTTCAGACAACTGAATCCCTATGTAACTGCAAGGCTCAAAAGAGCCCACACACTCAGCTCTTAACCCCAGTGTGCAGAAAGTGTCAAAACATGATTTTCAGCAGAAATAAACATGTTTCTGCAAGTTTGGTCACCCCCATGTAAGTTATGGGGCAGTAACAGCACACTTTTGAAAACGTGTTTTTCAGCCCGAAATAAACGCGTTTTTTCAGACAACTGAATCCCTATGTAACTGCAAGACTCAGAAGAGCCCACACACTCAGCTCTTAACCCCAGTGTGCAGAAAGTGTCAAAACGTGTTTTTCAGCAGAAATAAACATGTTTCTGCAAGTTTGGTCACCCCCATGTAAGTTATGGGGCAGTAACAGCACACTTTTGAAAACGTGTTTTTCAGCCCGAAATAAACGCGTTTTTTCAGACAACTGAATCCCTATGTAACTGCAAGGCTCAAAAGAGCCCACACACTCAGCTCTTAACCCCAGTGTGCAGAAAGTGTCAAAACATGTTTTTCAGCAGAAATAAACATGTTTCTGCAAGTTTGGTCACCCCCATGTAAGTTATGGGGCAGTAACAGCACACTTTTGAAAACGTGTTTTTCAGCCCGAAATAAACGCGTTTTTTCAGACAACTGAATCCCTATGTAACTGCAAGACTCAGAAGAGCCCACACACTCAGCTCTTAACCCCAGTGTGCAGAAAGTGTCAAAACGTGTTTTTCAGCAGAAATAAACATGTTTCTGCAAGTTTGGTCACCCCCATGTAAGTTATGGGGCAGTAACAGCACACTTTTGAAAACGTGTTTTTCAGCCTGAAATAAACACGTTTTTTCAGACAACTGAATCCCTATGTAACTGCAAGACTCAGAAGAGCCCACACACTCAGCTCTTAACCCCAGTGTGCAGAAAGTGTCAAAACATGATTTTCAGCAGAAATAAACATGTTTCTGCAAGTTTGGTCAACCCCATGTAAGTTATGGGGCAGTAACAGCACACTTTTGAAAACGTGTTTTTCAGCCCGAAATAAACGCGTTTTTTCAGACAACTGAATCCCTATGTAACTGCAAGGCTCAAAAGAGCCCACACACTCAGCTCTTAACCCCAGTGTGCAGAAAGTGTCAAAACATGTTTTTCAGCAGAAATAAACATGTTTCTGCAAGTTTGGTCACCCCCATGTAAGTTATGGGGCAGTAACAGCACACTTTTGAAAACGTGTTTTTCAGCCCGAAATAAACGCGTTTTTTCAGACAACTGAATCCCTATGTAACTGCAAGACTCAGAAGAGCCCACACACTCAGCTCTTAACCCCAGTGTGCAGAAAGTGTCAAAACATGATTTTCAGCAGAAATAAACATGTTTCTGCAAGTTTGGTCACCCCCATGTAAGTTATGGGGCAGTAACAGCACACTTTTGAAAACGTGTTTTTCAGCCCGAAATAAACGCGTTTTTTCAGACAACTGAATCCCTATGTAACTGCAAGACTCAGAAGAGCCCACACACTCAGCTCTTAACCCCAGTGTGCAGAAAGTGTCAAAACATGTTTTTCAGCAGAAATAAACATGTTTCTGCAAGTTTGGTCACCCCCATGTAAGTTATGGGGCAGTAACAGCACACTTTTGAAAACGTGTTTTTCAGCCTGAAATAAACACGTTTTTTCAGACAACTGAATCCCTATGTAACTGCAAGACTCAGAAGAGTCCACACACTCAGCTCTTAACCCCAGTGTGCAGAAAGTGTCAAAACATGATTTTCAGCAGAAATAAACATGTTTCTGCAAGTTTGGTCAACCCCATGTAAGTTATGGGGCAGTAACAGCACACTTTTGAAAACGTGTTTTTCAGCCCGAAATAAACGCGTTTTTTCAGACAACTGAATCCCTATGTAACTGCAAGGCTCAAAAGAGCCCACACACTCAGCTCTTAACCCCAGTGTGCAGAAAGTGTCAAAACATGTTTTTCAGCAGAAATAAACATGTTTCTGCAAGTTTGGTCACCCCCATGTAAGTTATGGGGCAGTAACAGCACACTTTTGAAAACGTGTTTTTCAGCCCGAAATAAACGCGTTTTTTCAGACAACTGAATCCCTATGTAACTGCAAGACTCAGAAGAGCCCACACACTCAGCTCTTAACCCCAGTGTGCAGAAAGTGTCAAAACGTGTTTTTCAGCAGAAATAAACATGTTTCTGCAAGTTTGGTCACAACCCATGTAAGTTATGGGGCAGTAACAGCACACTTTTGAAAACGTGTTTTTCAGCCCGAAATAAACGCGTTTTTTCAGGCAACTGAATCCCTATGTAACTGCAAGGCTCAAAAGAGCCCACACACTCAGCTCTTAACCCCAGTGTGCAGAAAGTGTCAAAACATGTTTTTCAGCAGAAATAAACATGTTTCTGCAAGTTTGGTCACCCCCATGTAAGTTATGGGGCAGTAACAGCACACTTTTGAAAACGTGTTTTTCAGCCCGAAATAAACGCGTTTTTTCAGACAACTGAATCCCTATGTAACTGCAAGACTCAGAAGAGCCCACACACTCAGCTCTTAACCCCAGTGTGCAGAAAGTGTCAAAACGTGTTTTTCAGCAGAAATAAACATGTTTCTGCAAGTTTGGTCACCCCCATGTAAGTTATGGGGCAGTAACAGCACACTTTTGAAAACGTGTTTTTCAGCCTGAAATAAACACGTTTTTTCAGACAACTGAATCCCTATGTAACTGCAAGGCTCAAAAGAGCCCACACACTCAGCTCTTAACCCCAGTGTGCAGAAAGTGTCAAAACATGATTTTCAGCAGAAATAAACATGTTTCTGCAAGTTTGGTCAACCCCATGTAAGTTATGGGGCAGTAACAGCACACTTTTGAAAACGTGTTTTTCAGCCCGAAATAAACGCGTTTTTTCAGACAACTGAATCCCTATGTAACTGCAAGGCTCAAAAGAGCCCACACACTCAGCTCTTAACCCCAGTGTGCAGAAAGTGTCAAAACATGTTTTTCAGCAGAAATAAACATGTTTCTGCAAGTTTGGTCAACCCCATGTAAGTTATGGGGCAGTAACAGCACACTTTTGAAAACGTGTTTTTCAGCCCGAAATAAACGCGTTTTTTCAGACAACTGAATCCCTATGTAACTGCAAGGCTCAAAAGAGCCCACACACTCAGCTCTTAACCCCAGTGTGCAGAAAGTGTCAAAACATGTTTTTCAGCAGAAATAAACATGTTTCTGCAAGTTTGGTCACCCCCATGTAAGTTATGGGGCAGTAACAGCACACTTTTGAAAACGTGTTTTTCAGCCCGAAATAAACGCGTTTTTTCAGACAACTGAATCCCTATGTAACTGCAAGACTCAGAAGAGCCCACACACTCAGCTCTTAACCCCAGTGTGCAGAAAGTGTCAAAACATGATTTTCAGCAGAAATAAACATGTTTCTGCAAGTTTGGTCACCCCCATGTAAGTTATGGGGCAGTAACAGTACACTTTTGAAAACGTGTTTTTCAGCCCGAAATAAACACGTTTTTTCAGACAACTGAATCCCTATGTAACTGCAAGACTCAGAAGAGCCCACACACTCAGCTCTTAACCCCAGTGTGCAGAAAGTGTCAAAACATGTTTTTCAGCAGAAATAAACATGTTTCTGCAAGTTTGGTCACCCCCATGTAAGTTATGGGGCAGTAACAGCACACTTTTGAAAACGTGTTTTTCAGCCTGAAATAAACACGTTTTTTCAGACAACTGAATCCCTATGTAACTGCAAGACTCAGAAGAGTCCACACACTCAGCTCTTAACCCCAGTGTGCAGAAAGTGTCAAAACATGATTTTCAGCAGAAATAAACATGTTTCTGCAAGTTTGGTCAACCCCATGTAAGTTATGGGGCAGTAACAGCACACTTTTGAAAACGTGTTTTTCAGCCCGAAATAAACGCGTTTTTTCAGACAACTGAATCCCTATGTAACTGCAAGGCTCAAAAGAGCCCACACACTCAGCTCTTAACCCCAGTGTGCAGAAAGTGTCAAAACATGTTTTTCAGCAGAAATAAACATGTTTCTGCAAGTTTGGTCACCCCCATGTAAGTTATGGGGCAGTAACAGCACAGTTTTGAAAACGTGTTTTTCAGCCCGAAATAAACGCGTTTTTTCAGACAACTGAATCCCTATGTAACTGCAAGGCTCAAAAGAGCCCACACACTCAGCTCTTAACCCCAGTGTGCAGAAAGTGTCAAAACATGTTTTTCAGCAGAAATAAACATGTTTCTGCAAGTTTGGTCACCCCCATGTAAGTTATGGGGCAGTAACAGCACACTTTTGAAAACGTGTTTTTCAGCCCGAAATAAACGCGTTTTTTCAGACAACTGAATCCCTATGTAACTGCAAGACTCAGAAGAGCCCACACACTCAGCTCTTAACCCCAGTGTGCAGAAAGTGTCAAAACGTGTTTTTCAGCAGAAATAAACATGTTTCTGCAAGTTTGGTCACCCCCATGTAAGTTATGGGGCAGTAACAGCACACTTTTGAAAACGTGTTTTTCAGCCCGAAATAAACGCGTTTTTTCAGACAACTGAATCCCTATGTAACTGCAAGACTCAGAAGAGCCCACACACTCAGCTCTTAACCCCAGTGTGCAGAAAGTGTCAAAACATGATTTTCAGCAGAAATAAACATGTTTCTGCAAGTTTGGTCACCCCCATGTAAGTTATGGGGCAGTAACAGCACACTTTTGAAAACGTGTTTTTCAGCCCGAAATAAACGCGTTTTTTCAGACAACTGAATCCCTATGTAACTGCAAGACTCAGAAGAGCCCACACACTCAGCTCTTAACCCCAGTGTGCAGAAAGTGTCAAAACATGTTTTTCAGCAGAAATAAACATGTTTCTGCAAGTTTGGTCACCCCCATGTAAGTTATGGGGCAGTAACAGCACACTTTTGAAAACGTGTTTTTCAGCCCGAAATAAACGTGTTTTTTCAGACAACTGAATCCCTATGTAACTGCAAGACTCAGAAGAGTCCACACACTCAGCTCTTAACCCCAGTGTGCAGAAAGTGTCAAAACATGTTTTTCAGCAGAAATAAACATGTTTCTGCAAGTTTGGTCACCCCCATGTAAGTTATGGGGCAGTAACAGCACACTTTTGAAAACGTGTTTTTCAGCCCGAAATAAACGCGTTTTTTCAGACAACTGAATCCCTATGTAACTGCAAGACTCAGAAGAGCCCACACACTCAGCTCTTAACCCCAGTGTGCAGAAAGTGTCAAAACATGTTTTTCAGCAGAAATAAACATGTTTCTGCAAGTTTGGTCACCCCCATGTAAGTTATGGGGCAGTAACAGCACACTTTTGAAAACGTGTTTTTCAGCCTGAAATAAACACGTTTTTTCAGACAACTGAATCCCTATGTAACTGCAAGACTCAGAAGAGCCCACACACTCAGCTCTTAACCCCAGTGTGCAGAAAGTGTCAAAACATGTTTTTCAGCAGAAATAAACATGTTTCTGCAAGTTTGGTCACCCCCATGTAAGTTATGGGGCAGTAACAGCACACTTTTGAAAACGTGTTTTTCAGCCTGAAATAAACACGTTTTTTCAGACAACTGAATCCCTATGTAACTGCAAGACTCAGAAGAGCCCACACACTCAGCTCTTAACCCCAGTGTGCAGAAAGTGTCAAAACATGTTTTTCAGCAGAAATAAACATGTTTCTGCAAGTTTGGTCACCCCCATGTAAGTTATGGGGCAGTAACAGCACACTTTTGAAAACGTGTTTTTCAGCCTGAAATAAACACGTTTTTTCAGACAACTGAATCCCTATGTAACTGCAAGACTCAGAAGAGCCCACACACTCAGCTCTTAACCCCAGTGTGCAGAAAGTGTCAAAACATGTTTTTCAGCAGAAATAAACATGTTTCTGCAAGTTTGGTCACCCCCATGTAAGTTATGGGGCAGTAACAGCACACTTTTGAAAACGTGTTTTTCAGCCTGAAATAAACACGTTTTTTCAGACAACTGAATCCCTATGTAACTGCAAGACTCAGAAGAGCCCACACACTCAGCTCTTAACCCCAGTGTGCAGAAAGTGTCAAAACATGTTTTTCAGCAGAAATAAACATGTTTCTGCAAGTTTGGTCACCCCCATGTAAGTTATGGGGCAGTAACAGCACACTTTTGAAAACGTGTTTTTCAGCCCGAAATAAACGCGTTTTTTCAGACAACTGAATCCCTATGTAACTGCAAGGCTCAAAAGAGCCCACACACTCAGCTCTTAACCCCAGTGTGCAGAAAGTGTCAAAACATGTTTTTCAGCAGAAATAAACATGTTTCTGCAAGTTTGGTCACCCCCATGTAAGTTATGGGGCAGTAACAGCACACTTTTGAAAACGTGTTTTTCAGCCCGAAATAAACGCGTTTTTTCAGACAACTGAATCCCTATGTAACTGCAAGACTCAGAAGAGCCCACACACTCAGCTCTTAACCCCAGTGTGCAGAAAGTGACAAAACATGATTTTCAGCAGAAATAAACATGTTTCTGCAAGTTTGGTCACCCCCATGTAAGTTATGGGGCAGTAACAGCACACTTTTGAAAACGTGTTTTTCAGCCCGAAATAAACACGTTTTTCAGACAACTGAATCCCTATGTAACTGCAAGGCTCAAAAGAGCCCACACACTCAGCTCTTAACCCCAGTGTGCAGAAAGTGTCAAAACATGATTTTCAGCAGAAATAAACATGTTTCTGCAAGTTTGGTCACCCCCATGTAAGTTATGGGGCAGTAACAGCACACTTTTTAAAACTTGTTTTTCAGCCCGAAATAAACGCGTTTTTTCAGACAACTGAATCCCTATGTAACTGCAAGGCTCAAAAGAGCCCACACACTCAGCTCTTAACCCCAGTGTGCAGAAAGTGTCAAAACATGATTTTCAGCAGAAATAAACATGTTTCTGCAAGTTTGGTCACCCCCATGTAAGTTATGGGGCAGTAACAGCACACTTTTGAAAACGTGTTTTTCAGCCCGAAATAAACGCGTTTTTTCAGACAACTGAATCCCTATGTAACTGCAAGACTCAGAAGAGCCCACACACTCAGCTCTTAACCCCAGTGTGCAGAAAGTGTCAAAACATGATTTTCAGCAGAAATAAACATGTTTCTGCAAGTTTGGTCAACCCCATGTAAGTTATGGGGCAGTAACAGCACACTTTTGAAAACGTGTTTTTCAGCCCGAAATAAACGCGTTTTTTCAGACAACTGAATCCCTATGTAACTGCAAGACTCAGAAGAGCCCACACACTCAGCTCTTAACCCCAGTGTGCAGAAAGTGTCAAAACATGATTTTCAGCAGAAATAAACATGTTTCTGCAAGTTTGGTCACCCCCATGTAAGTTATGGGGCAGTAACAGCACACTTTTGAAAACGTGTTTTTCAGCCCGAAATAAACGCGTTTTTTCAGACAACTGAATCCCTATGTAACTGCAAGACTCAGAAGAGCCCACACACTCAGCTCTTAACCCCAGTGTGCAGAAAGTGTCAAAACATGTTTTTCAGCAGAAATAAACATGTTTCTGCAAGTTTGGTCACCCCCATGTAAGTTATGGGGCAGTAACAGCACACTTTTGAAAACGTGTTTTTCAGCCTGAAATAAACACGTTTTTTCAGACAACTGAATCCCTATGTAACTGCAAGACTCAGAAGAGCCCACACACTCAGCTCTTAACCCCAGTGTGCAGAAAGTGTCAAAACATGATTTTCAGCAGAAATAAACATATTTCTGCAAGTTTGGTCACCCCCATGTAAGTTATGGGGCAGTAACAGCACACTTTTGAAAACGTGTTTTTCAGCCCGAAATAAACGCGTTTTTTCAGACAACTGAATCCCTATGTAACTGCAAGACTCAGAAGAGCCCACACACTCAGCTCTTAACCCCAGTGTGCAGAAAGTGTCAAAACATGTTTTTCAGCAGAAATAAACATGTTTCTGCAAGTTTGGTCACCCCCATGTAAGTTATGGGGCAGTAACAGCACACTTTTGAAAACGTGTTTTTCAGCCTGAAATAAACACGTTTTTTCAGACAACTGAATCCCTATGTAACTGCAAGACTCAGAAGAGTCCACACACTCAGCTCTTAACCCCAGTGTGCAGAAAGTGTCAAAACATGATTTTCAGCAGAAATAAACATGTTTCTGCAAGTTTGGTCAACCCCATGTAAGTTATGGGGCAGTAACAGCACACTTTTGAAAACGTGTTTTTCAGCCCGAAATAAACGCGTTTTTTCAGACAACTGAATCCCTATGTAACTGCAAGGCTCAAAAGAGCCCACACACTCAGCTCTTAACCCCAGTGTGCAGAAAGTGTCAAAACATGTTTTTCAGCAGAAATAAACATGTTTCTGCAAGTTTGGTCACCCCCATGTAAGTTATGGGGCAGTAACAGCACACTTTTCAAAACGTGTTTTTCAGCCCGAAATAAACGCGTTTTTTCAGACAACTGAATCCCTATGTAACTGCAAGACTCAGAAGAGCCCACACACTCAGCTCTTAACCCCAGTGTGCAGAAAGTGTCAAAACGTGATTTTCAGCAGAAATAAACATGTTTCTGCAAGTTTGGTCACCCCCATGTAAGTTATGGGGCAGTAACAGCACACTTTTGAAAACGTGTTTTTCAGCCCGAAATAAACGCGTTTTTTCAGACAACTGAATCCCTATGTAACTGCAAGACTCAGAAGAGCCCACACACTCAGCTCTTAAACCCAGTGTGCAGAAAGTGTCAAAACGTGTTTTTCAGCAGAAATAAACATGTTTCTGCAAGTTTGGTCACCCCCATGTAAGTTATGGGGCAGTAACAGCACACTTTTGAAAACGTGTTTTTCAGCCTGAAATAAACACGTTTTTTCAGACAACTGAATCCCTATGTAACTGCAAGACTCAGAAGAGCCCACACACTCAGCTCTTAACCCCAGTGTGCAGAAAGTGTCAAAACATGATTTTCAGCAGAAATAAACATGTTTCTGCAAGTTTGGTCACCCCCATGTAAGTTATGGGGCAGTAACAGCACACTTTTGAAAACGTGTTTTTCAGCCCGAAATAAACGCGTTTTTTCAGACAACTGAATCCCTATGTAACTGCAAGACTCAGAAGAGCCCACACACTCAGCTCTTAACCCCAGTGTGCAGAAAGTGTCAAAACGTGTTTTTCAGCAGAAATAAACATGTTTCTGCAAGTTTGGTCACCCCCATGTAAGTTATGGGGCAGTAACAGCACACTTTTGAAAACGTGTTTTTCAGCCCGAAATAAACGCGTTTTTTCAGACAACTGAATCCCTATGTAACTGCAAGACTCAGAAGAGCCCACACACTCAGCTCTTAACCCCAGTGTGCAGAAAGTGTCAAAACATGATTTTCAGCAGAAATAAACATGTTTCTGCAAGTTTGGTCACCCCCATGTAAGTTATGGGGCAGTAACAGCACACTTTTGAAAACGTGTTTTTCAGCCCGAAATAAACGCGTTTTTTCAGACAACTGAATCCCTATGTAACTGCAAGACTCAGAAGAGTCCACACACTCAGCTCTTAACCCCAGTGTGCAGAAAGTGTCAAAACATGTTTTTCAGCAGAAATAAACATGTTTCTGCAAGTTTGGTCACCCCCATGTAAGTTATGGGGCAGTAACAGCACACTTTTGAAAACGTGTTTTTCAGCCTGAAATAAACACGTTTTTTCAGACAACTGAATCCCTATGTAACTGCAAGACTCAGAAGAGCCCACACACTCAGCTCTTAACCCCAGTGTGCAGAAAGTGTCAAAACATGTTTTTCAGCAGAAATAAACATGTTTCTGCAAGTTTGGTCACCCCCATGTAAGTTATGGGGCAGTAACAGCACACTTTTGAAAACGTGTTTTTCAGCCCGAAATAAACGCGTTTTTTCAGACAACTGAATCCCTATGTAACTGCAAGACTCAGAAGAGCCCACACACTCAGCTCTTAACCCCAGTGTGCAGAAAGTGTCAAAACATGATTTTCAGCAGAAATAAACATGTTTCTGCAAGTTTGGTCACCCCCATGTAAGTTATGGGGCAGTAACAGCACACTTTTGAAAACGTGTTTTTCAGCCCGAAATAAACGTGTTTTTTCAGACAACTGAATCCCTATGTAACTGCAAGACTCAGAAGAGTCCACACACTCAGCTCTTAACCCCAGTGTGCAGAAAGTGTCAAAACATGTTTTTCAGCAGAAATAAACATGTTTCTGCAAGTTTGGTCACCCCCATGTAAGTTATGGGGCAGTAACAGCACACTTTTGAAAACGTGTTTTTCAGCCCGAAATAAACGCGTTTTTTCAGACAACTGAATCCCTATGTAACTGCAAGACTCAGAAGAGCCCACACACTCAGCTCTTAACCCCAGTGTGCAGAAAGTGTCAAAACATGTTTTTCAGCAGAAATAAACATGTTTCTGCAAGTTTGGTCACCCCCATGTAAGTTATGGGGCAGTAACAGCACACTTTTGAAAACGTGTTTTTCAGCCTGAAATAAACACGTTTTTTCAGACAACTGAATCCCTATGTAACTGCAAGACTCAGAAGAGCCCACACACTCAGCTCTTAACCCCAGTGTGCAGAAAGTGTCAAAACATGTTTTTCAGCAGAAATGAACATGTTTCTGCAAGTTTGGTCACCCCCATGTAAGTTATGGGGCAGTAACAGCACACTTTTGAAAACGTGTTTTTCAGCCTGAAATAAACACGTTTTTTCAGACAACTGAATCCCTATGTAACTGCAAGACTCAGAAGAGCCCACACACTCAGCTCTTAACCCCAGTGTGCAGAAAGTGTCAAAACATGTTTTTCAGCAGAAATAAACATGTTTCTGCAAGTTTGGTCACCCCCATGTAAGTTATGGGGCAGTAACAGCACACTTTTGAAAACGTGTTTTTCAGCCTGAAATAAACACGTTTTTTCAGACAACTGAATCCCTATGTAACTGCAAGACTCAGAAGAGCCCACACACTCAGCTCTTAACCCCAGTGTGCAGAAAGTGTCAAAACATGTTTTTCAGCAGAAATAAACATGTTTCTGCAAGTTTGGTCACCCCCATGTAAGTTATGGGGCAGTAACAGCACACTTTTGAAAACGTGTTTTTCAGCCTGAAATAAACACGTTTTTTCAGACAACTGAATCCCTATGTAACTGCAAGACTCAGAAGAGCCCACACACTCAGCTCTTAACCCCAGTGTGCAGAAAGTGTCAAAACATGATTTTCAGCAGAAATAAACATGTTTCTGCAAGTTTGGTCACCCCCATGTAAGTTATGGGGCAGTAACAGCACACTTTTGAAAACGTGTTTTTCAGCCCGAAATAAACGCGTTTTTTCAGACAACTGAATCCCTATGTAACTGCAAGACTCAGAAGAGCCCACACACTCAGCTCTTAACCCCAGTGTGCAGAAAGTGTCAAAACGTGTTTTTCAGCAGAAATAAACATGTTTCTGCAAGTTTGGTCACCCCCATGTAAGTTATGGGGCAGTAACAGCACAGTTTTGAAAACGTGTTTTTCAGCCCGAAATAAACGCGTTTTTTCAGACAACTGAATCCCTATGTAACTGCAAGGCTCAAAAGAGCCCACACACTCAGCTCTTAACCCCAGTGTGCAGAAAGTGTCAAAACATGTTTTTCAGCAGAAATAAACATGTTTCTGCAAGTTTGGTCACCCCCATGTAAGTTATGGGGCAGTAACAGCACACTTTTGAAAACGTGTTTTTCAGCCCGAAATAAACGCGTTTTTTCAGACAACTGAATCCCTATGTAACTGCAAGACTCAGAAGAGCCCACACACTCAGCTCTTAACCCCAGTGTGCAGAAAGTGTCAAAACGTGTTTTTCAGCAGAAATAAACATGTTTCTGCAAGTTTGGTCACCCCCATGTAAGTTATGGGGCAGTAACAGCACACTTTTGAAAACGTGTTTTTCAGCCTGAAATAAACACGTTTTTTCAGACAACTGAATCCCTATGTAACTGCAAGACTCAGAAGAGCCCACACACTCAGCTCTTAACCCCAGTGTGCAGAAAGTGTCAAAACATGATTTTCAGCAGAAATAAACATGTTTCTGCAAGTTTGGTCAACCCCATGTAAGTTATGGGGCAGTAACAGCACACTTTTGAAAACGTGTTTTTCAGCCCGAAATAAACGCGTTTTTTCAGACAACTGAATCCCTATGTAACTGCAAGGCTCAAAAGAGCCCACACACTCAGCTCTTAACCCCAGTGTGCAGAAAGTGTCAAAACATGTTTTTCAGCAGAAATAAACATGTTTCTGCAAGTTTGGTCACCCCCATGTAAGTTATGGGGCAGTAACAGCACACTTTTGAAAACGTGTTTTTCAGCCCGAAATAAACGCGTTTTTTCAGACAACTGAATCCCTATGTAACTGCAAGACTCAGAAGAGCCCACACACTCAGCTCTTAAACCCAGTGTGCAGAAAGTGTCAAAACGTGTTTTTCAGCAGAAATAAACATGTTTCTGCAAGTTTGGTCACCCCCATGTAAGTTATGGGGCAGTAACAGCACACTTTTGAAAACGTGTTTTTCAGCCTGAAATAAACACGTTTTTTCAGACAACTGAATCCCTATGTAACTGCAAGACTCAGAAGAGCCCACACACTCAGCTCTTAACCCCAGTGTGCAGAAAGTGTCAAAACATGATTTTCAGCAGAAATAAACATGTTTCTGCAAGTTTGGTCACCCCCATGTAAGTTATGGGGCAGTAACAGCACACTTTTGAAAACGTGTTTTTCAGCCCGAAATAAACGCGTTTTTTCAGACAACTGAATCCCTATGTAACTGCAAGACTCAGAAGAGCCCACACACTCAGCTCTTAACCCCAGTGTGCAGAAAGTGTCAAAACGTGTTTTTCAGCAGAAATAAACATGTTTCTGCAAGTTTGGTCACCCCCATGTAAGTTATGGGGCAGTAACAGCACACTTTTGAAAACGTGTTTTTCAGCCCGAAATAAACGCGTTTTTTCAGACAACTGAATCCCTATGTAACTGCAAGACTCAGAAGAGCCCACACACTCAGCTCTTAACCCCAGTGTGCAGAAAGTGTCAAAACATGATTTTCAGCAGAAATAAACATGTTTCTGCAAGTTTGGTCACCCCCATGTAAGTTATGGGGCAGTAACAGCACACTTTTGAAAACGTGTTTTTCAGCCTGAAATAAACACGTTTTTTCAGACAACTGAATCCCTATGTAACTGCAAGACTCAGAAGAGCCCACACACTCAGCTCTTAACCCCAGTGTGCAGAAAGTGTCAAAACATGTTTTTCAGCAGAAATAAACATGTTTCTGCAAGTTTGGTCACCCCCATGTAAGTTATGGGGCAGTAACAGCACACTTTTGAAAACGTGTTTTTCAGCCCGAAATAAACGCGTTTTTTCAGACAACTGAATCCCTATGTAACTGCAAGACTCAGAAGAGCCCACACACTCAGCTCTTAACCCCAGTGTGCAGAAAGTGTCAAAACATGATTTTCAGCAGAAATAAACATGTTTCTGCAAGTTTGGTCACCCCCATGTAAGTTATGGGGCAGTAACAGCACACTTTTGAAAACGTGTTTTTCAGCCCGAAATAAACGTGTTTTTTCTGACAACTGAATCCCTATGTAACTGCAAGACTCAGAAGAGTCCACACACTCAGCTCTTAACCCCAGTGTGCAGAAAGTGTCAAAACATGTTTTTCAGCAGAAATAAACATGTTTCTGCAAGTTTGGTCACCCCCATGTAAGTTATGGGGCAGTAACAGCACACTTTTGAAAACGTGTTTTTCAGCCCGAAATAAACGCGTTTTTTCAGACAACTGAATCCCTATGTAACTGCAAGACTCAGAAGAGCCCACACACTCAGCTCTTAACCCCAGTGTGCAGAAAGTGTCAAAACATGTTTTTCAGCAGAAATAAACATGTTTCTGCAAGTTTGGTCACCCCCATGTAAGTTATGGGGCAGTAACAGCACACTTTTGAAAACGTGTTTTTCAGCCTGAAATAAACACGTTTTTTCAGACAACTGAATCCCTATGTAACTGCAAGACTCAGAAGAGCCCACACACTCAGCTCTTAACCCCAGTGTGCAGAAAGTGTCAAAACATGTTTTTCAGCAGAAATAAACATGTTTCTGCAAGTTTGGTCACCCCCATGTAAGTTATGGGGCAGTAACAGCACACTTTTGAAAACGTGTTTTTCAGCCTGAAATAAACACGTTTTTTCAGACAACTGAATCCCTATGTAACTGCAAGACTCAGAAGAGCCCACACACTCAGCTCTTAACCCCAGTGTGCAGAAAGTGTCAAAACATGTTTTTCAGCAGAAATAAACATGTTTCTGCAAGTTTGGTCACCCCCATGTAAGTTATGGGGCAGTAACAGCACACTTTTGAAAACGTGTTTTTCAGCCTGAAATAAACACGTTTTTTCAGACAACTGAATCCCTATGTAACTGCAAGACTCAGAAGAGCCCACACACTCAGCTCTTAACCCCAGTGTGCAGAAAGTGTCAAAACATGTTTTTCAGCAGAAATAAACATGTTTCTGCAAGTTTGGTCACCCCCATGTAAGTTATGGGGCAGTAACAGCACACTTTTGAAAACGTGTTTTTCAGCCTGAAATAAACACGTTTTTTCAGACAACTGAATCCCTATGTAACTGCAAGACTCAGAAGAGCCCACACACTCAGCTCTTAACCCCAGTGTGCAGAAAGTGTCAAAACATGATTTTCAGCAGAAATAAACATGTTTCTGCAAGTTTGGTCACCCCCATGTAAGTTATGGGGCAGTAACAGCACACTTTTGAAAACGTGTTTTTCAGCCCGAAATAAACGCGTTTTTTCAGACAACTGAATCCCTATGTAACTGCAAGGCTCAGAAGAGCCCACACACTCAGCTCTTAACCCCAGTGTGCAGAAAGTGACAAAACATGATTTTCAGCAGAAATAAACATGTTTCTGCAAGTTTGGTCACCCCCATGTAAGTTATGGGGCAGTAACAGCACACTTTTGAAAACGTGTTTTTCAGCCCGAAATAAACACGTTTTTCAGACAACTGAATCAATATGTAACTGCAAGGCTCAAAAGAGCCCACACACTCAGCTCTTAACCCCAGTGTGCAGAAAGTGTCAAAACATGATTTTCAGCAGAAATAAACATGTTTCTGCAAGTTTGGTCACCCCCATGTAAGTTATGGGGCAGTAACAGCACACTTTTTAAAACTTGTTTTTCAGCCCGAAATAAACGCGTTTTTTCAGACAACTGAATCCCTATGTAACTGCAAGGCTCAAAAGAGCCCACACACTCAGCTCTTAACCCCAGTGTGCAGAAAGTGTCAAAACATGATTTTCAGCAGAAATAAACATGTTTCTGCAAGTTTGGTCACCCCCATGTAAGTTATGGGGCAGTAACAGCACACTTTTGAAAACGTGTTTTTCAGCCCGAAATAAACGCGTTTTTTCAGACAACTGAATCCCTATGTAACTGCAAGACTCAGAAGAGCCCACACACTGAGCTCTTAACCCCAGTGTGCAGAAAGTGTCAAAACGTGTTTTTCAGCAGAAATAAACATGTTTCTGCAAGTTTGGTCACCCCCATGTAAGTTATGGGGCAGTAACAGCACAGTTTTGAAAACGTGTTTTTCAGCCCGAAATAAACGCGTTTTTTCAGACAACTGAATCCCTATGTAACTGCAAGGCTCAAAAGAGCCCACACACTCAGCTCTTAACCCCAGTGTGCAGAAAGTGTCAAAACATGTTTTTCAGCAGAAATAAACATGTTTCTGCAAGTTTGGTCACCCCCATGTAAGTTATGGGGCAGTAACAGCACACTTTTGAAAACGTGTTTTTCAGCCCGAAATAAACGCGTTTTTTCAGACAACTGAATCCCTATGTAACTGCAAGACTCAGAAGAGCCCACACACTCAGCTCTTAACCCCAGTGTGCAGAAAGTGTCAAAACGTGTTTTTCAGCAGAAATAAACATGTTTCTGCAAGTTTGGTCACCCCCATGTAAGTTATGGGGCAGTAACAGCACACTTTTGAAAACGTGTTTTTCAGCCTGAAATAAACACGTTTTTTCAGACAACTGAATCCCTATGTAACTGCAAGACTCAGAAGAGCCCACACACTCAGCTCTTAACCCCAGTGTGCAGAAAGTGTCAAAACATGATTTTCAGCAGAAATAAACATGTTTCTGCAAGTTTGGTCAACCCCATGTAAGTTATGGGGCAGTAACAGCACACTTTTGAAAACGTGTTTTTCAGCCCGAAATAAACGCGTTTTTTCAGACAACTGAATCCCTATGTAACTGCAAGGCTCAAAAGAGCCCACACACTCAGCTCTTAACCCCAGTGTGCAGAAAGTGTCAAAACATGTTTTTCAGCAGAAATAAACATGTTTCTGCAAGTTTGGTCACCCCCATGTAAGTTATGGGGCAGTAACAGCACACTTTTGAAAACGTGTTTTTCAGCCCGAAATAAACGCGTTTTTTCAGACAACTGAATCCCTATGTAACTGCAAGACTCAGAAGAGCCCACACACTCAGCTCTTAACCCCAGTGTGCAGAAAGTGTCAAAACATGATTTTCAGCAGAAATAAACATGTTTCTGCAAGTTTGGTCACCCCCATGTAAGTTATGGGGCAGTAACAGCACACTTTTGAAAACGTGTTTTTCAGCCCGAAATAAACGCGTTTTTTCAGACAACTGAATCCCTATGTAACTGCAAGACTCAGAAGAGCCCACACACTCAGCTCTTAACCCCAGTGTGCAGAAAGTGTCAAAACATGATTTTCAGCAGAAATAAACATGTTTCTGCAAGTTTGGTCACCCCCATGTAAGTTATGGGGCAGTAACAGCACACTTTTGAAAACGTGTTTTTCAGCCCGAAATAAACGCGTTTTTTCAGACAACTGAATCCCTATGTAACTGCAAGACTCAGAAGAGCCCACACACTCAGCTCTTAACCCCAGTGTGCAGAAAGTGTCAAAACATGTTTTTCAGCAGAAATAAACATGTTTCTGCAAGTTTGGTCACCCCCATGTAAGTTATGGGGCAGTAACAGCACACTTTTGAAAACGTGTTTTTCAGCCTGAAATAAACACGTTTTTTCAGACAACTGAATCCCTATGTAACTGCAAGACTCAGAAGAGCCCACACACTCAGCTCTTAACCCCAGTGTGCAGAAAGTGTCAAAACGTGATTTTCAGCAGAAATAAACATGTTTCTGCAAGTTTGGTCACCCCCATGTAAGTTATGGGGCAGTAACAGCACACTTTTGAAAACGTGTTTTTCAGCCCGAAATAAACGCGTTTTTTCAGACAACTGAATCCCTATGTAACTGCAAGACTCAGAAGAGCCCACACACTCAGCTCTTAACCCCAGTGTGCAGAAAGTGTCAAAACGTGTTTTTCAGCAGAAATAAACATGTTTCTGCAAGTTTGGTCACCCCCATGTAAGTTATGGGGCAGTAACAGCACACTTTTGAAAACGTGTTTTTCAGCCTGAAATAAACACGTTTTTTCAGACAACTGAATCCCTATGTAACTGCAAGACTCAGAAGAGTCCACACACTCAGCTCTTAACCCCAGTGTGCAGAAAGTGTCAAAACATGTTTTTCAGCAGAAATAAACATGTTTCTGCAAGTTTGGTCACCCCCATGTAAGTTATGGGGCAGTAACAGCACACTTTTGAAAACGTGTTTTTCAGCCTGAAATAAACACGTTTTTTCAGACAACTGAATCCCTATGTAACTGCAAGACTCAGAAGAGCCCACACACTCAGCTCTTAACCCCAGTGTGCAGAAAGTGTCAAAACATGTTTTTCAGCAGAAATAAACATGTTTCTGCAAGTTTGGTCACCCCCATGTAAGTTATGGGGCAGTAACAGCACACTTTTGAAAACGTGTTTTTCAGCCCGAAATAAACGCGTTTTTTCAGACAACTGAATCCCTATGTAACTGCAAGACTCAGAAGAGCCCACACACTCAGCTCTTAACCCCAGTGTGCAGAAAGTGTCAAAACATGATTTTCAGCAGAAATAAACATGTTTCTGCAAGTTTGGTCACCCCCATGTAAGTTATGGGGCAGTAACAGCACACTTTTGAAAACGTGTTTTTCAGCCCGAAATAAACGTGTTTTTTCAGACAACTGAATCCCTATGTAACTGCAAGACTCAGAAGAGTCCACACACTCAGCTCTTAACCCCAGTGTGCAGAAAGTGTCAAAACATGTTTTTCAGCAGAAATAAACATGTTTCTGCAAGTTTGGTCACCCCCATGTAAGTTATGGGGCAGTAACAGCACACTTTTGAAAACGTGTTTTTCAGCCCGAAATAAACGCGTTTTTTCAGACAACTGAATCCCTATGTAACTGCAAGACTCAGAAGAGCCCACACACTCAGCTCTTAACCCCAGTGTGCAGAAAGTGTCAAAACATGTTTTTCAGCAGAAATAAACATGTTTCTGCAAGTTTGGTCACCCCCATGTAAGTTATGGGGCAGTAACAGCACACTTTTGAAAACGTGTTTTTCAGCCTGAAATAAACACGTTTTTTCAGACAACTGAATCCCTATGTAACTGCAAGACTCAGAAGAGCCCACACACTCAGCTCTTAACCCCAGTGTGCAGAAAGTGTCAAAACATGTTTTTCAGCAGAAATAAACATGTTTCTGCAAGTTTGGTCACCCCCATGTAAGTTATGGGGCAGTAACAGCACACTTTTGAAAACGTGTTTTTCAGCCTGAAATAAACACGTTTTTTCAGACAACTGAATCCCTATGTAACTGCAAGACTCAGAAGAGCCCACACACTCAGCTCTTAACCCCAGTGTGCAGAAAGTGTCAAAACATGTTTTTCAGCAGAAATAAACATGTTTCTGCAAGTTTGGTCACCCCCATGTAAGTTATGGGGCAGTAACAGCACACTTTTGAAAACGTGTTTTTCAGCCTGAAATAAACACGTTTTTTCAGACAACTGAATCCCTATGTAACTGCAAGACTCAGAAGAGCCCACACACTCAGCTCTTAACCCCAGTGTGCAGAAAGTGTCAAAACATGTTTTTCAGCAGAAATAAACATGTTTCTGCAAGTTTGGTCACCCCCATGTAAGTTATGGGGCAGTAACAGCACACTTTTGAAAACGTGTTTTTCAGCCTGAAATAAACACGTTTTTTCAGACAACTGAATCCCTATGTAACTGCAAGACTCAGAAGAGCCCACACACTCAGCTCTTAACCCCAGTGTGCAGAAAGTGTCAAAACATGATTTTCAGCAGAAATAAACATGTTTCTGCAAGTTTGGTCACCCCCATGTAAGTTATGGGGCAGTAACAGCACACTTTTGAAAACGTGTTTTTCAGCCCGAAATAAACACGTTTTTCAGACAACTGAATCCCTATGTAACTGCAAGGCTCAAAAGAGCCCACACACTCAGCTCTTAACCCCAGTGTGCAGAAAGTGTCAAAACATGATTTTCAGCAGAAATAAACATGTTTCTGCAAGTTTGGTCACCCCCATGTAAGTTATGGGGCAGTAACAGCACACTTTTTAAAACTTGTTTTTCAGCCCAAAATAAACGCGTTTTTTCAGACAACTGAATCCCTATGTAACTGCAAGGCTCAAAAGAGCCCACACACTCAGCTCTTAACCCCAGTGTGCAGAAAGTGTCAAAACATGATTTTCAGCAGAAATAAACATGTTTCTGCAAGTTTGGTCACCCCCATGTAAGTTATGGGGCAGTAACAGCACACTTTTGAAAACGTGTTTTTCAGCCCGAAATAAACGCGTTTTTTCAGACAACTGAATCCCTATGTAACTGCAAGACTCAGAAGAGCCCACACACTCAGCTCTTAACCCCAGTGTGCAGAAAGTGTCAAAACGTGTTTTTCAGCAGAAATAAACATGTTTCTGCAAGTTTGGTCACCCCCATGTAAGTTATGGGGCAGTAACAGCACAGTTTTGAAAACGTGTTTTTCAGCCCGAAATAAACGCGTTTTTTCAGACAACTGAATCCCTATGTAACTGCAAGGCTCAAAAGAGCCCACACACTCAGCTCTTAACCCCAGTGTGCAGAAAGTGTCAAAACATGTTTTTCAGCAGAAATAAACATGTTTCTGCAAGTTTGGTCACCCCCATGTAAGTTATGGGGCAGTAACAGCACACTTTTGAAAACGTGTTTTTCAGCCCGAAATAAACGCGTTTTTTCAGACAACTGAATCCCTATGTAACTGCAAGACTCAGAAGAGCCCACACACTCAGCTCTTAACCCCAGTGTGCAGAAAGTGTCAAAACGTGTTTTTCAGCAGAAATAAACATGTTTCTGCAAGTTTGGTCACCCCCATGTAAGTTATGGGGCAGTAACAGCACACTTTTGAAAACGTGTTTTTCAGCCTGAAATAAACACGTTTTTTCAGACAACTGAATCCCTATGTAACTGCAAGACTCAGAAGAGCCCACACACTCAGCTCTTAACCCCAGTGTGCAGAAAGTGTCAAAACATGATTTTCAGCAGAAATAAACATGTTTCTGCAAGTTTGGTCAACCCCATGTAAGTTATGGGGCAGTAACAGCACACTTTTGAAAACGTGTTTTTCAGCCCGAAATAAACGCGTTTTTTCAGACAACTGAATCCCTATGTAACTGCAAGGCTCAAAAGAGCCCACACACTCAGCTCTTAACCCCAGTGTGCAGAAAGTGTCAAAACATGTTTTTCAGCAGAAATAAACATGTTTCTGCAAGTTTGGTCACCCCCATGTAAGTTATGGGGCAGTAACAGCACACTTTTGAAAACGTGTTTTTCAGCCCGAAATAAACGCGTTTTTTCAGACAACTGAATCCCTATGTAACTGCAAGACTCAGAAGAGCCCACACACTCAGCTCTTAAACCCAGTGTGCAGAAAGTGTCAAAACGTGTTTTTCAGCAGAAATAAACATGTTTCTGCAAGTTTGGTCACCCCCATGTAAGTTATGGGGCAGTAACAGCACACTTTTGAAAACGTGTTTTTCAGCCTGAAATAAACACGTTTTTTCAGACAACTGAATCCCTATGTAACTGCAAGACTCAGAAGAGCCCACACACTCAGCTCTTAACCCCAGTGTGCAGAAAGTGTCAAAACATGATTTTCAGCAGAAATAAACATGTTTCTGCAAGTTTGGTCACCCCCATGTAAGTTATGGGGCAGTAACAGCACACTTTTGAAAACGTGTTTTTCAGCCCGAAATAAACGCGTTTTTTCAGACAACTGAATCCCTATGTAACTGCAAGACTCAGAAGAGCCCACACACTCAGCTCTTAACCCCAGTGTGCAGAAAGTGTCAAAACGTGTTTTTCAGCAGAAATAAACATGTTTCTGCAAGTTTGGTCACCCCCATGTAAGTTATGGGGCAGTAACAGCACACTTTTGAAAACGTGTTTTTCAGCCCGAAATAAACGCGTTTTTTCAGACAACTGAATCCCTATGTAACTGCAAGACTCAGAAGAGCCCACACACTCAGCTCTTAACCCCAGTGTGCAGAAAGTGTCAAAACATGATTTTCAGCAGAAATAAACATGTTTCTGCAAGTTTGGTCACCCCCATGTAAGTTATGGGGCAGTAACAGCACACTTTTGAAAACGTGTTTTTCAGCCTGAAATAAACACGTTTTTTCAGACAACTGAATCCCTATGTAACTGCAAGACTCAGAAGAGCCCACACACTCAGCTCTTAACCCCAGTGTGCAGAAAGTGTCAAAACATGTTTTTCAGCAGAAATAAACATGTTTCTGCAAGTTTGGTCACCCCCATGTAAGTTATGGGGCAGTAACAGCACACTTTTGAAAACGTGTTTTTCAGCCCGAAATAAACGCGTTTTTTCAGACAACTGAATCCCTATGTAACTGCAAGACTCAGAAGAGCCCACACACTCAGCTCTTAACCCCAGTGTGCAGAAAGTGTCAAAACATGATTTTCAGCAGAAATAAACATGTTTCTGCAAGTTTGGTCACCCCCATGTAAGTTATGGGGCAGTAACAGCACACTTTTGAAAACGTGTTTTTCAGCCCGAAATAAACGTGTTTTTTCTGACAACTGAATCCCTATGTAACTGCAAGACTCAGAAGAGTCCACACACTCAGCTCTTAACCCCAGTGTGCAGAAAGTGTCAAAACATGTTTTTCAGCAGAAATAAACATGTTTCTGCAAGTTTGGTCACCCCCATGTAAGTTATGGGGCAGTAACAGCACACTTTTGAAAACGTGTTTTTCAGCCCGAAATAAACGCGTTTTTTCAGACAACTGAATCCCTATGTAACTGCAAGACTCAGAAGAGCCCACACACTCAGCTCTTAACCCCAGTGTGCAGAAAGTGTCAAAACATGTTTTTCAGCAGAAATAAACATGTTTCTGCAAGTTTGGTCACCCCCATGTAAGTTATGGGGCAGTAACAGCACACTTTTGAAAACGTGTTTTTCAGCCCGAAATAAACGCGTTTTTTCAGACAACTGAATCCCTATGTAACTGCAAGACTCAGAAGAGCCCACACACTCAGCTCTTAACCCCAGTGTGCAGAAAGTGTCAAAACGTGTTTTTCAGCAGAAATAAACATGTTTCTGCAAGTTTGGTCACCCCCATGTAAGTTATGGGGCAGTAACAGCACAGTTTTGAAAACGTGTTTTTCAGCCCGAAATAAACGCGTTTTTTCAGACAACTGAATCCCTATGTAACTGCAAGGCTCAAAAGAGCCCACACACTCAGCTCTTAACCCCAGTGTGCAGAAAGTGTCAAAACATGTTTTTCAGCAGAAATAAACATGTTTCTGCAAGTTTGGTCACCCCCATGTAAGTTATGGGGCAGTAACAGCACACTTTTGAAAACGTGTTTTTCAGCCCGAAATAAACGCGTTTTTTCAGACAACTGAATCCCTATGTAACTGCAAGACTCAGAAGAGCCCACACACTCAGCTCTTAACCCCAGTGTGCAGAAAGTGTCAAAACGTGTTTTTCAGCAGAAATAAACATGTTTCTGCAAGTTTGGTCACCCCCATGTAAGTTATGGGGCAGTAACAGCACACTTTTGAAAACGTGTTTTTCAGCCTGAAATAAACACGTTTTTTCAGACAACTGAATCCCTATGTAACTGCAAGACTCAGAAGAGCCCACACACTCAGCTCTTAACCCCAGTGTGCAGAAAGTGTCAAAACATGATTTTCAGCAGAAATAACCATGTTTCTGCAAGTTTGGTCAACCCCATGTAAGTTATGGGGCAGTAACAGCACACTTTTGAAAACGTGTTTTTCAGCCCGAAATAAACGCGTTTTTTCAGACAACTGAATCCCTATGTAACTGCAAGGCTCAAAAGAGCCCACACACTCAGCTCTTAACCCCAGTGTGCAGAAAGTGTCAAAACATGTTTTTCAGCAGAAATAAACATGTTTCTGCAAGTTTGGTCACCCCCATGTAAGTTATGGGGCAGTAACAGCACACTTTTGAAAACGTGTTTTTCAGCCCGAAATAAACGCGTTTTTTCAGACAACTGAATCCCTATGTAACTGCAAGACTCAGAAGAGCCCACACACTCAGCTCTTAAACCCAGTGTGCAGAAAGTGTCAAAACGTGTTTTTCAGCAGAAATAAACATGTTTCTGCAAGTTTGGTCACCCCCATGTAAGTTATGGGGCAGTAACAGCACACTTTTGAAAACGTGTTTTTCAGCCTGAAATAAACACGTTTTTTCAGACAACTGAATCCCTATGTAACTGCAAGACTCAGAAGAGCCCACACACTCAGCTCTTAACCCCAGTGTGCAGAAAGTGTCAAAACATGATTTTCAGCAGAAATAAACATGTTTCTGCAAGTTTGGTCACCCCCATGTAAGTTATGGGGCAGTAACAGCACACTTTTGAAAACGTGTTTTTCAGCCCGAAATAAACGCGTTTTTTCAGACAACTGAATCCCTATGTAACTGCAAGACTCAGAAGAGCCCACACACTCAGCTCTTAACCCCAGTGTGCAGAAAGTGTCAAAACGTGTTTTTCAGCAGAAATAAACATGTTTCTGCAAGTTTGGTCACCCCCATGTAAGTTATGGGGCAGTAACAGCACACTTTTGAAAACGTGTTTTTCAGCCCGAAATAAACGCGTTTTTTCAGACAACTGAATCCCTATGTAACTGCAAGACTCAGAAGAGCCCACACACTCAGCTCTTAACCCCAGTGTGCAGAAAGTGTCAAAACATGATTTTCAGCAGAAATAAACATGTTTCTGCAAGTTTGGTCACCCCCATGTAAGTTATGGGGCAGTAACAGCACACTTTTGAAAACGTGTTTTTCAGCCTGAAATAAACACGTTTTTTCAGACAACTGAATCCCTATGTAACTGCAAGACTCAGAAGAGCCCACACACTCAGCTCTTAACCCCAGTGTGCAGAAAGTGTCAAAACATGTTTTTCAGCAGAAATAAACATGTTTCTGCAAGTTTGGTCACCCCCATGTAAGTTATGGGGCAGTAACAGCACACTTTTGAAAACGTGTTTTTCAGCCCGAAATAAACGCGTTTTTTCAGACAACTGAATCCCTATGTAACTGCAAGACTCAGAAGAGCCCACACACTCAGCTCTTAACCCCAGTGTGCAGAAAGTGTCAAAACATGATTTTCAGCAGAAATAAACATGTTTCTGCAAGTTTGGTCACCCCCATGTAAGTTATGGGGCAGTAACAGCACACTTTTGAAAACGTGTTTTTCAGCCCGAAATAAACGTGTTTTTTCTGACAACTGAATCCCTATGTAACTGCAAGACTCAGAAGAGTCCACACACTCAGCTCTTAACCCCAGTGTGCAGAAAGTGTCAAAACATGTTTTTCAGCAGAAATAAACATGTTTCTGCAAGTTTGGTCACCCCCATGTAAGTTATGGGGCAGTAACAGCACACTTTTGAAAACGTGTTTTTCAGCCCGAAATAAACGCGTTTTTTCAGACAACTGAATCCCTATGTAACTGCAAGACTCAGAAGAGCCCACACACTCAGCTCTTAACCCCAGTGTGCAGAAAGTGTCAAAACATGTTTTTCAGCAGAAATAAACATGTTTCTGCAAGTTTGGTCACCCCCATGTAAGTTATGGGGCAGTAACAGCACACTTTTGAAAACGTGTTTTTCAGCCTGAAATAAACACGTTTTTTCAGACAACTGAATCCCTATGTAACTGCAAGACTCAGAAGAGCCCACACACTCAGCTCTTAACCCCAGTGTGCAGAAAGTGTCAAAACATGTTTTTCAGCAGAAATAAACATGTTTCTGCAAGTTTGGTCACCCCCATGTAAGTTATGGGGCAGTAACAGCACACTTTTGAAAACGTGTTTTTCAGCCTGAAATAAACACGTTTTTTCAGACAACTGAATCCCTATGTAACTGCAAGACTCAGAAGAGCCCACACACTCAGCTCTTAACCCCAGTGTGCAGAAAGTGTCAAAACATGTTTTTCAGCAGAAATAAACATGTTTCTGCAAGTTTGGTCACCCCCATGTAAGTTATGGGGCAGTAACAGCACACTTTTGAAAACGTGTTTTTCAGCCTGAAATAAACACGTTTTTTCAGACAACTGAATCCCTATGTAACTGCAAGACTCAGAAGAGCCCACACACTCAGCTCTTAACCCCAGTGTGCAGAAAGTGTCAAAACATGTTTTTCAGCAGAAATAAACATGTTTCTGCAAGTTTGGTCACCCCCATGTAAGTTATGGGGCAGTAACAGCACACTTTTGAAAACGTGTTTTTCAGCCTGAAATAAACACGTTTTTTCAGACAACTGAATCCCTATGTAACTGCAAGACTCAGAAGAGCCCACACACTCAGCTCTTAACCCCAGTGTGCAGAAAGTGTCAAAACATGATTTTCAGCAGAAATAAACATGTTTCTGCAAGTTTGGTCACCCCCATGTAAGTTATGGGGCAGTAACAGCACACTTTTGAAAACGTGTTTTTCAGCCCGAAATAAACGCGTTTTTTCAGACAACTGAATCCCTATGTAACTGCAAGGCTCAGAAGAGCCCACACACTCAGCTCTTAACCCCAGTGTGCAGAAAGTGACAAAACATGATTTTCAGCAGAAATAAACATGTTTCTGCAAGTTTGGTCACCCCCATGTAAGTTATGGGGCAGTAACAGCACACTTTTGAAAACGTGTTTTTCAGCCCGAAATAAACACGTTTTTCAGACAACTGAATCAATATGTAACTGCAAGGCTCAAAAGAGCCCACACACTCAGCTCTTAACCCCAGTGTGCAGAAAGTGTCAAAACATGATTTTCAGCAGAAATAAACATGTTTCTGCAAGTTTGGTCACCCCCATGTAAGTTATGGGGCAGTAACAGCACACTTTTTAAAACTTGTTTTTCAGCCCGAAATAAACGCGTTTTTTCAGACAACTGAATCCCTATGTAACTGCAAGGCTCAAAAGAGCCCACACACTCAGCTCTTAACCCCAGTGTGCAGAAAGTGTCAAAACATGATTTTCAGCAGAAATAAACATGTTTCTGCAAGTTTGGTCACCCCCATGTAAGTTATGGGGCAGTAACAGCACACTTTTGAAAACGTGTTTTTCAGCCCGAAATAAACGCGTTTTTTCAGACAACTGAATCCCTATGTAACTGCAAGACTCAGAAGAGCCCACACACTCAGCTCTTAACCCCAGTGTGCAGAAAGTGTCAAAACGTGTTTTTCAGCAGAAATAAACATGTTTCTGCAAGTTTGGTCACCCCCATGTAAGTTATGGGGCAGTAACAGCACAGTTTTGAAAACGTGTTTTTCAGCCCGAAATAAACGCGTTTTTTCAGACAACTGAATCCCTATGTAACTGCAAGGCTCAAAAGAGCCCACACACTCAGCTCTTAACCCCAGTGTGCAGAAAGTGTCAAAACATGTTTTTCAGCAGAAATAAACATGTTTCTGCAAGTTTGGTCACCCCCATGTAAGTTATGGGGCAGTAACAGCACACTTTTGAAAACGTGTTTTTCAGCCCGAAATAAACGCGTTTTTTCAGACAACTGAATCCCTATGTAACTGCAAGACTCAGAAGAGCCCACACACTCAGCTCTTAACCCCAGTGTGCAGAAAGTGTCAAAACGTGTTTTTCAGCAGAAATAAACATGTTTCTGCAAGTTTGGTCACCCCCATGTAAGTTATGGGGCAGTAACAGCACACTTTTGAAAACGTGTTTTTCAGCCTGAAATAAACACGTTTTTTCAGACAACTGAATCCCTATGTAACTGCAAGACTCAGAAGAGCCCACACACTCAGCTCTTAACCCCAGTGTGCAGAAAGTGTCAAAACATGATTTTCAGCAGAAATAAACATGTTTCTGCAAGTTTGGTCAACCCCATGTAAGTTATGGGGCAGTAACAGCACACTTTTGAAAACGTGTTTTTCAGCCCGAAATAAACGCGTTTTTTCAGACAACTGAATCCCTATGTAACTGCAAGGCTCAAAAGAGCCCACACACTCAGCTCTTAACCCCAGTGTGCAGAAAGTGTCAAAACATGTTTTTCAGCAGAAATAAACATGTTTCTGCAAGTTTGGTCACCCCCATGTAAGTTATGGGGCAGTAACAGCACACTTTTGAAAACGTGTTTTTCAGCCCGAAATAAACGCGTTTTTTCAGACAACTGAATCCCTATGTAACTGCAAGACTCAGAAGAGCCCACACACTCAGCTCTTAACCCCAGTGTGCAGAAAGTGTCAAAACATGATTTTCAGCAGAAATAAACATGTTTCTGCAAGTTTGGTCACCCCCATGTAAGTTATGGGGCAGTAACAGCACACTTTTGAAAACGTGTTTTTCAGCCCGAAATAAACGCGTTTTTTCAGACAACTGAATCCCTATGTAACTGCAAGACTCAGAAGAGCCCACACACTCAGCTCTTAACCCCAGTGTGCAGAAAGTGTCAAAACATGATTTTCAGCAGAAATAAACATGTTTCTGCAAGTTTGGTCACCCCCATGTAAGTTATGGGGCAGTAACAGCACACTTTTGAAAACGTGTTTTTCAGCCCGAAATAAACGCGTTTTTTCAGACAACTGAATCCCTATGTAACTGCAAGACTCAGAAGAGCCCACACACTCAGCTCTTAACCCCAGTGTGCAGAAAGTGTCAAAACATGTTTTTCAGCAGAAATAAACATGTTTCTGCAAGTTTGGTCACCCCCATGTAAGTTATGGGGCAGTAACAGCACACTTTTGAAAACGTGTTTTTCAGCCTGAAATAAACACGTTTTTTCAGACAACTGAATCCCTATGTAACTGCAAGACTCAGAAGAGCCAACACACTCAGCTCTTAACCCCAGTGTGCAGAAAGTGTCAAAACATGTTTTTCAGCAGAAATAAACATGTTTCTGCAAGTTTGGTCACCCCCATGTAAGTTATGGGGCAGTAACAGCACACTTTTGAAAACGTGTTTTTCAGCCTGAAATAAACACGTTTTTTCAGACAACTGAATCCCTATGTAACTGCAAGACTCAGAAGAGCCCACACACTCAGCTCTTAACCCCAGTGTGCAGAAAGTGTCAAAACATGTTTTTCAGCAGAAATAAACATGTTTCTGCAAGTTTGGTCACCCCCATGTAAGTTATGGGGCAGTAACAGCACACTTTTGAAAACGTGTTTTTCAGCCTGAAATAAACACGTTTTTTCAGACAACTGAATCCCTATGTAACTGCAAGACTCAGAAGAGCCCACACACTCAGCTCTTAACCCCAGTGTGCAGAAAGTGTCAAAACATGTTTTTCAGCAGAAATAAACATGTTTCTGCAAGTTTGGTCACCCCCATGTAAGTTATGGGGCAGTAACAGCACACTTTTGAAAACGTGTTTTTCAGCCCGAAATAAACGCGTTTTTTCAGACAACTGAATCCCTATGTAACTGCAAGGCTCAAAAGAGCCCACACACTCAGCTCTTAACCCCAGTGTGCAGAAAGTGTCAAAACATGTTTTTCAGCAGAAATAAACATGTTTCTGCAAGTTTGGTCACCCCCATGTAAGTTATGGGGCAGTAACAGCACACTTTTGAAAACGTGTTTTTCAGCCCGAAATAAACGCGTTTTTTCAGACAACTGAATCCCTATGTAACTGCAAGACTCAGAAGAGCCCACACACTCAGCTCTTAACCCCAGTGTGCAGAAAGTGACAAAACATGATTTTCAGCAGAAATAAACATGTTTCTGCAAGTTTGGTCACCCCCATGTAAGTTATGGGGCAGTAACAGCACACTTTTGAAAACGTGTTTTTCAGCCCGAAATAAACGCGTTTTTTCAGACAACTGAATCCCTATGTAACTGCAAGGCTCAAAAGAGCCCACACACTCAGCTCTTAACCCCAGTGTGCAGAAAGTGTCAAAACATGTTTTTCAGCAGAAATAAACATGTTTCTGCAAGTTTGGTCACCCCCATGTAAGTTATGGGGCAGTAACAGCACACTTTTGAAAACGTGTTTTTCAGCCCGAAATAAACGCGTTTTTTCAGACAACTGAATCCCTATGTAACTGCAAGACTCAGAAGAGCCCACACACTCAGCTCTTAACCCCAGTGTGCAGAAAGTGTCAAAACATGATTTTCAGCAGAAATAAACATGTTTCTGCAAGTTTGGTCACCCCCATGTAAGTTATGGGGCAGTAACAGCACACTTTTGAAAACGTGTTTTTCAGCCCGAAATAAACGCGTTTTTTCAGACAACTGAATCCCTATGTAACTGCAAGACTCAGAAGAGCCCACACACTCAGCTCTTAACCCCAGTGTGCAGAAAGTGTCAAAACATGTTTTTCAGCAGAAATAAACATGTTTCTGCAAGTTTGGTCACCCCCATGTAAGTTATGGGGCAGTAACAGCACACTTTTGAAAACGTGTTTTTCAGCCTGAAATAAACACGTTTTTTCAGACAACTGAATCCCTATGTAACTGCAAGACTCAGAAGAGTCCACACACTCAGCTCTTAACCCCAGTGTGCAGAAAGTGTCAAAACATGATTTTCAGCAGAAATAAACATGTTTCTGCAAGTTTGGTCAACCCCATGTAAGTTATGGGGCAGTAACAGCACACTTTTGAAAACGTGTTTTTCAGCCCGAAATAAACGCGTTTTTCCAGACAACTGAATCCCTATGTAACTGCAAGGCTCAAAAGAGCCCACACACTCAGCTCTTAACCCCAGTGTGCAGAAAGTGTCAAAACATGTTTTTCAGCAGAAATAAACATGTTTCTGCAAGTTTGGTCACCCCCATGTAAGTTATGGGGCAGTAACAGCACACTTTTGAAAACGTGTTTTTCAGCCCGAAATAAACGCGTTTTTTCAGACAACTGAATCCCTATGTAACTGCAAGACTCAGAAGAGCCCACACACTCAGCTCTTAACCCCAGTGTGCAGAAAGTGTCAAAACGTGATTTTCAGCAGAAATAAACATGTTTCTGCAAGTTTGGTCACCCCCATGTAAGTTATGGGGCAGTAACAGCACACTTTTGAAAACGTGTTTTTCAGCCCGAAATAAACGCGTTTTTTCAGACAACTGAATCCCTATGTAACTGCAAGACTCAGAAGAGCCCACACACTCAGCTCTTAACCCCAGTGTGCAGAAAGTGTCAAAACGTGTTTTTCAGCAGAAATAAACATGTTTCTGCAAGTTTGGTCACCCCCATGTAAGTTATGGGGCAGTAACAGCACACTTTTGAAAACGTGTTTTTCAGCCTGAAATAAACACGTTTTTTCAGACAACTGAATCCCTATGTAACTGCAAGACTCAGAAGAGCCCACACACTCAGCTCTTAACCCCAGTGTGCAGAAAGTGTCAAAACATGTTTTTCAGCAGAAATAAACATGTTTCTGCAAGTTTGGTCACCCCCATGTAAGTTATGGGGCAGTAACAGCACACTTTTGAAAACGTGTTTTTCAGCCTGAAATAAACACGTTTTTTCAGACAACTGAATCCCTATGTAACTGCAAGACTCAGAAGAGCCCACACACTCAGCTCTTAACCCCAGTGTGCAGAAAGTGTCAAAACATGTTTTTCAGCAGAAATAAACATGTTTCTGCAAGTTTGGTCAACCCCATGTAAGTTATGGGGCAGTAACAGCACACTTTTGAAAACGTGTTTTTCAGCCCGAAATAAACGAGTTTTTTCAGACAACTGAATCCCTATGTAACTGCAAGGCTCAAAAGAGCCCACACACTCAGCTCTTAACCCCAGTGTGCAGAAAGTGTCAAAACATGTTTTTCAGCAGAAATAAACATGTTTCTGCAAGTTTGGTCACCCCCATGTAAGTTATGGGGCAGTAACAGCACACTTTTGAAAACGTGTTTTTCAGCCCGAAATAAACGCGTTTTTTCAGACAACTGAATCCCTATGTAACTGCAAGACTCAGAAGAGCCCACACACTCAGCTCTTAACCCCAGTGTGCAGAAAGTGACAAAACATGATTTTCAGCAGAAATAAACATGTTTCTGCAAGTTTGGTCACCCCCATGTAAGTTATGGGGCAGTAACAGCACACTTTTGAAAACGTGTTTTTCAGCCCGAAATAAACGCGTTTTTTCAGACAACTGAATCCCTATGTAACTGCAAGACTCAGAAGAGCCCACACACTCAGCTCTTAACCCCAGTGTGCAGAAAGTGTCAAAACGTGTTTTTCAGCAGAAATAAACATGTTTCTGCAAGTTTGGTCACCCCCATGTAAGTTATGGGGCAGTAACAGCACACTTTTGAAAACGTGTTTTTCAGCCCGAAATAAACGCGTTTTTTCAGACAACTGAATCCCTATGTAACTGCAAGACTCAGAAGAGCCCACACACTCAGCTCTTAACCCCAGTGTGCAGAAAGTGTCAAAACGTGTTTTTCAGCAGAAATAAACATGTTTCTGCAAGTTTGGTCACCCCCATGTAAGTTATGGGGCAGTAACAGCACACTTTTGAAAACGTGTTTTTCAGCCCGAAATAAACGCGTTTTTTCAGACAACTGAATCCCTATGTAACTGCAAGACTCAGAAGAGCCCACACACTCAGCTCTTAACCCCAGTGTGCAGAAAGTGTCAAAACATGTTTTTCAGCAGAAATAAACATGTTTCTGCAAGTTTGGTCACCCCCATGTAAGTTATGGGGCAGTAACAGCACACTTTTGAAAACGTGTTTTTCAGCCTGAAATAAACACGTTTTTTCAGACAACTGAATCCCTATGTAACTGCAAGACTCAGAAGAGTCCACACACTCAGCTCTTAACCCCAGTGTGCAGAAAGTGTCAAAACATGATTTTCAGCAGAAATAAACATGTTTCTGCAAGTTTGGTCAACCCCATGTAAGTTATGGGGCAGTAACAGCACACTTTTGAAAACGTGTTTTTCAGCCCGAAATAAACGCGTTTTTTCAGACAACTGAATCCCTATGTAACTGCAAGGCTCAAAAGAGCCCACACACTCAGCTCTTAACCCCAGCGTGCAGAAAGTGTCAAAACATGTTTTTCAGCAGAAATAAACATGTTTCTGCAAGTTTGGTCACCCCCATGTAAGTTATGGGGCAGTAACAGCACACTTTTGAAAACGTGTTTTTCAGCCCGAAATAAACGCGTTTTTTCAGACAACTGAATCCCTATGTAACTGCAAGACTCAGAAGAGCCCACACACTCAGCTCTTAACCCCAGTGTGCAGAAAGTGTCAAAACGTGATTTTCAGCAGAAATAAACATGTTTCTGCAAGTTTGGTCACCCCCATGTAAGTTATGGGGCAGTAACAGCACACTTTTGAAAACGTGTTTTTCAGCCCGAAATAAACGCGTTTTTTCAGACAACTGAATCCCTATGTAACTGCAAGACTCAGAAGAGCCCACACACTCAGCTCTTAACCCCAGTGTGCAGAAAGTGTCAAAACGTGTTTTTCAGCAGAAATAAACATGTTTCTGCAAGTTTGGTCACCCCCATGTAAGTTATGGGGCAGTAACAGCACACTTTTGAAAACGTGTTTTTCAGCCTGAAATAAACACGTTTTTTCAGACAACTGAATCCCTATGTAACTGCAAGACTCAGAAGAGCCCACACACTCAGCTCTTAACCCCAGTGTGCAGAAAGTGTCAAAACATGATTTTCAGCAGAAATAAACATGTTTCTGCAAGTTTGGTCACCCCCATGTAAGTTATGGGGCAGTAACAGCACACTTTTGAAAACGTGTTTTTCAGCCCGAAATAAACGCGTTTTTTCAGACAACTGAATCCCTATGTAACTGCAAGACTCAGAAGAGCCCACACACTCAGCTCTTAACCCCAGTGTGCAGAAAGTGTCAAAACGTGTTTTTCAGCAGAAATAAACATGTTTCTGCAAGTTTGGTCACCCCCATGTAAGTTATGGGGCAGTAACAGCACACTTTTGAAAACGTGTTTTTCAGCCCGAAATAAACGCGTTTTTTCAGACAACTGAATCCCTATGTAACTGCAAGACTCAGAAGAGCCCACACACTCAGCTCTTAACCCCAGTGTGCAGAAAGTGTCAAAACATGATTTTCAGCAGAAATAAACATGTTTCTGCAAGTTTGGTCACCCCCATGTAAGTTATGGGGCAGTAACAGCACACTTTTGAAAACGTGTTTTTCAGCCCGAAATAAACGCGTTTTTTCAGACAACTGAATCCCTATGTAACTGCAAGACTCAGAAGAGCCCACACACTCAGCTCTTAACCCCAGTGTGCAGAAAGTGTCAAAACATGTTTTTCAGCAGAAATAAACATGTTTCTGCAAGTTTGGTCACCCCCATGTAAGTTATGGGGCAGTAACAGCACACTTTTGAAAACGTGTTTTTCAGCCTGAAATAAACACGTTTTTTCAGACAACTGAATCCCTATGTAACTGCAAGACTCAGAAGAGCCAACACACTCAGCTCTTAACCCCAGTGTGCAGAAAGTGTCAAAACATGTTTTTCAGCAGAAATAAACATGTTTCTGCAAGTTTGGTCACCCCCATGTAAGTTATGGGGCAGTAACAGCACACTTTTGAAAACGTGTTTTTCAGCCTGAAATAAACACGTTTTTTCAGACAACTGAATCCCTATGTAACTGCAAGACTCAGAAGAGCCCACACACTCAGCTCTTAACCCCAGTGTGCAGAAAGTGTCAAAACATGTTTTTCAGCATAAATAAACATGTTTCTGCAAGTTTGGTCACCCCCATGTAAGTTATGGGGCAGTAACAGCACACTTTTGAAAACGTGTTTTTCAGCCTGAAATAAACACGTTTTTTCAGACAACTGAATCCCTATGTAACTGCAAGACTCAGAAGAGCCCACACACTCAGCTCTTAACCCCAGTGTGCAGAAAGTGTCAAAACATGTTTTTCAGCAGAAATAAACATGTTTCTGCAAGTTTGGTCACCCCCATGTAAGTTATGGGGCAGTAACAGCACACTTTTGAAAACGTGTTTTTCAGCCCGAAATAAACGCGTTTTTTCAGACAACTGAATCCCTATGTAACTGCAAGACTCAGAAGAGCCCACACACTCAGCTCTTAACCCCAGTGTGCAGAAAGTGACAAAACATGATTTTCAGCAGAAATAAACATGTTTCTGCAAGTTTGGTCACCCCCATGTAAGTTATGGGGCAGTAACAGCACACTTTTGAAAACGTGTTTTTCAGCCCGAAATAAACGCGTTTTTTCAGACAACTGAATCCCTATGTAACTGCAAGACTCAGAAGAGCCCACACACTCAGCTCTTAACCCCAGTGTGCAGAAAGTGTCAAAACGTGTTTTTCAGCAGAAATAAACATGTTTCTGCAAGTTTGGTCACCCCCATGTAAGTTATGGGGCAGTAACAGCACACTTTTGAAAACGTGTTTTTCAGCCTGAAATAAACACGTTTTTTCAGACAACTGAATCCCTATGTAACTGCAAGACTCAGAAGAGCCCACACACTCAGCTCTTAACCCCAGTGTGCAGAAAGTGTCAAAACATGATTTTCAGCAGAAATAAACATGTTTCTGCAAGTTTGGTCAACCCCATGTAAGTTATGGGGCAGTAACAGCACACTTTTGAAAACGTGTTTTTCAGCCCGAAATAAACGCGTTTTTTCAGACAACTGAATCCCTATGTAACTGCAAGGCTCAAAAGAGCCCACACACTCAGCTCTTAACCCCAGTGTGCAGAAAGTGTCAAAACATGTTTTTCAGCAGAAATAAACATGTTTCTGCAAGTTTGGTCACCCCCATGTAAGTTATGGGGCAGTAACAGCACACTTTTGAAAACGTGTTTTTCAGCCCGAAATAAACGCGTTTTTTCAGACAACTGAATCCCTATGTAACTGCAAGACTCAGAAGAGCCCACACACTCAGCTCTTAACCCCAGTGTGCAGAAAGTGTCAAAACATGATTTTCAGCAGAAATAAACATGTTTCTGCAAGTTTGGTCACCCCCATGTAAGTTATGGGGCAGTAACAGCACACTTTTGAAAACGTGTTTTTCAGCCCGAAATAAACGCGTTTTTTCAGACAACTGAATCCCTATGTAACTGCAAGACTCAGAAGAGCCCACACACTCAGCTCTTAACCCCAGTGTGCAGAAAGTGTCAAAACATGATTTTCAGCAGAAATAAACATGTTTCTGCAAGTTTGGTCACCCCCATGTAAGTTATGGGGCAGTAACAGCACACTTTTGAAAACGTGTTTTTCAGCCCGAAATAAACGCGTTTTTTCAGACAACTGAATCCCTATGTAACTGCAAGACTCAGAAGAGCCCACACACTCAGCTCTTAACCCCAGTGTGCAGAAAGTGTCAAAACATGTTTTTCAGCAGAAATAAACATGTTTCTGCAAGTTTGGTCACCCCCATGTAAGTTATGGGGCAGTAACAGCACACTTTTGAAAACGTGTTTTTCAGCCTGAAATAAACACGTTTTTTCAGACAACTGAATCCCTATGTAACTGCAAGACTCAGAAGAGCCCACACACTCAGCTCTTAACCCCAGTGTGCAGAAAGTGTCAAAACGTGATTTTCAGCAGAAATAAACATGTTTCTGCAAGTTTGGTCACCCCCATGTAAGTTATGGGGCAGTAACAGCACACTTTTGAAAACGTGTTTTTCAGCCCGAAATAAACGCGTTTTTTCAGACAACTGAATCCCTATGTAACTGCAAGACTCAGAAGAGCCCACACACTCAGCTCTTAACCCCAGTGTGCAGAAAGTGTCAAAACGTGTTTTTCAGCAGAAATAAACATGTTTCTGCAAGTTTGGTCACCCCCATGTAAGTTATGGGGCAGTAACAGCACACTTTTGAAAACGTGTTTTTCAGCCTGAAATAAACACGTTTTTTCAGACAACTGAATCCCTATGTAACTGCAAGACTCAGAAGAGTCCACACACTCAGCTCTTAACCCCAGTGTGCAGAAAGTGTCAAAACATGTTTTTCAGCAGAAATAAACATGTTTCTGCAAGTTTGGTCACCCCCATGTAAGTTATGGGGCAGTAACAGCACACTTTTGAAAACGTGTTTTTCAGCCTGAAATAAACACGTTTTTTCAGACAACTGAATCCCTATGTAACTGCAAGACTCAGAAGAGCCCACACACTCAGCTCTTAACCCCAGTGTGCAGAAAGTGTCAAAACATGTTTTTCAGCAGAAATAAACATGTTTCTGCAAGTTTGGTCACCCCCATGTAAGTTATGGGGCAGTAACAGCACACTTTTGAAAACGTGTTTTTCAGCCCGAAATAAACGCGTTTTTTCAGACAACTGAATCCCTATGTAACTGCAAGACTCAGAAGAGCCCACACACTCAGCTCTTAACCCCAGTGTGCAGAAAGTGTCAAAACATGATTTTCAGCAGAAATAAACATGTTTCTGCAAGTTTGGTCACCCCCATGTAAGTTATGGGGCAGTAACAGCACACTTTTGAAAACGTGTTTTTCAGCCCGAAATAAACGTGTTTTTTCAGACAACTGAATCCCTATGTAACTGCAAGACTCAGAAGAGTCCACACACTCAGCTCTTAACCCCAGTGTGCAGAAAGTGTCAAAACATGTTTTTCAGCAGAAATAAACATGTTTCTGCAAGTTTGGTCACCCCCATGTAAGTTATGGGGCAGTAACAGCACACTTTTGAAAACGTGTTTTTCAGCCCGAAATAAACGCGTTTTTTCAGACAACTGAATCCCTATGTAACTGCAAGACTCAGAAGAGCCCACACACTCAGCTCTTAACCCCAGTGTGCAGAAAGTGTCAAAACATGTTTTTCAGCAGAAATAAACATGTTTCTGCAAGTTTGGTCACCCCCATGTAAGTTATGGGGCAGTAACAGCACACTTTTGAAAACGTGTTTTTCAGCCTGAAATAAACACGTTTTTTCAGACAACTGAATCCCTATGTAACTGCAAGACTCAGAAGAGCCCACACACTCAGCTCTTAACCCCAGTGTGCAGAAAGTGTCAAAACATGTTTTTCAGCAGAAATAAACATGTTTCTGCAAGTTTGGTCACCCCCATGTAAGTTATGGGGCAGTAACAGCACACTTTTGAAAACGTGTTTTTCAGCCTGAAATAAACACGTTTTTTCAGACAACTGAATCCCTATGTAACTGCAAGACTCAGAAGAGCCCACACACTCAGCTCTTAACCCCAGTGTGCAGAAAGTGTCAAAACATGTTTTTCAGCAGAAATAAACATGTTTCTGCAAGTTTGGTCACCCCCATGTAAGTTATGGGGCAGTAACAGCACACTTTTGAAAACGTGTTTTTCAGCCTGAAATAAACACGTTTTTTCAGACAACTGAATCCCTATGTAACTGCAAGACTCAGAAGAGCCCACACACTCAGCTCTTAACCCCAGTGTGCAGAAAGTGTCAAAACATGTTTTTCAGCAGAAATAAACATGTTTCTGCAAGTTTGGTCACCCCCATGTAAGTTATGGGGCAGTAACAGCACACTTTTGAAAACGTGTTTTTCAGCCTGAAATAAACACGTTTTTTCAGACAACTGAATCCCTATGTAACTGCAAGACTCAGAAGAGCCCACACACTCAGCTCTTAACCCCAGTGTGCAGAAAGTGTCAAAACATGATTTTCAGCAGAAATAAACATGTTTCTGCAAGTTTGGTCAACCCCATGTAAGTTATGGGGCAGTAACAGCACACTTTTGAAAACGTGTTTTTCAGCCCGAAATAAACGCGTTTTTTCAGACAACTGAATCCCTATGTAACTGCAAGGCTCAAAAGAGCCCACACACTCAGCTCTTAACCCCAGTGTGCAGAAAGTGTCAAAACATGTTTTTCAGCAGAAATAAATATGTTTCTGCAAGTTTGGTCACCCCCATGTAAGTTATGGGGCAGTAACAGCACACTTTTGAAAACGTGTTTTTCAGCCCGAAATAAACGCGTTTTTTCAGACAACTGAATCCCTATGTAACTGCAAGACTCAGAAGAGCCCACACACTCAGCTCTTAACCCCAGTGTGCAGAAAGTGACAAAACATGATTTTCAGCAGAAATAAACATGTTTCTGCAAGTTTGGTCACCCCCATGTAAGTTATGGGGCAGTAACAGCACACTTTTGAAAACGTGTTTTTCAGCCCGAAATAAACACGTTTTTCAGACAACTGAATCCCTATGTAACTGCAAGGCTCAAAAGAGCCCACACACTCAGCTCTTAACCCCAGTGTGCAGAAAGTGTCAAAACATGATTTTCAGCAGAAATAAACATGTTTCTGCAAGTTTGGTCACCCCCATGTAAGTTATGGGGCAGTAACAGCACACTTTTTAAAACTTGTTTTTCAGCCCAAAATAAACGCGTTTTTTCAGACAACTGAATCCCTATGTAACTGCAAGGCTCAAAAGAGCCCACACACTCAGCTCTTAACCCCAGTGTGCAGAAAGTGTCAAAACATGATTTTCAGCAGAAATAAACATGTTTCTGCAAGTTTGGTCACCCCCATGTAAGTTATGGGGCAGTAACAGCACACTTTTGAAAACGTGTTTTTCAGCCCGAAATAAACGCGTTTTTTCAGACAACTGAATCCCTATGTAACTGCAAGACTCAGAAGAGCCCACACACTCAGCTCTTAACCCCAGTGTGCAGAAAGTGTCAAAACGTGTTTTTCAGCAGAAATAAACATGTTTCTGCAAGTTTGGTCACCCCCATGTAAGTTATGGGGCAGTAACAGCACAGTTTTGAAAACGTGTTTTTCAGCCCGAAATAAACGCGTTTTTTCAGACAACTGAATCCCTATGTAACTGCAAGGCTCAAAAGAGCCCACACACTCAGCTCTTAACCCCAGTGTGCAGAAAGTGTCAAAACATGTTTTTCAGCAGAAATAAACATGTTTCTGCAAGTTTGGTCACCCCCATGTAAGTTATGGGGCAGTAACAGCACACTTTTGAAAACGTGTTTTTCAGCCCGAAATAAACGCGTTTTTTCAGACAACTGAATCCCTATGTAACTGCAAGACTCAGAAGAGCCCACACACTCAGCTCTTAACCCCAGTGTGCAGAAAGTGTCAAAACGTGTTTTTCAGCAGAAATAAACATGTTTCTGCAAGTTTGGTCACCCCCATGTAAGTTATGGGGCAGTAACAGCACACTTTTGAAAACGTGTTTTTCAGCCTGAAATAAACACGTTTTTTCAGACAACTGAATCCCTATGTAACTGCAAGACTCAGAAGAGCCCACACACTCAGCTCTTAACCCCAGTGTGCAGAAAGTGTCAAAACATGATTTTCAGCAGAAATAAACATGTTTCTGCAAGTTTGGTCAACCCCATGTAAGTTATGGGGCAGTAACAGCACACTTTTGAAAACGTGTTTTTCAGCCCGAAATAAACGCGTTTTTTCAGACAACTGAATCCCTATGTAACTGCAAGGCTCAAAAGAGCCCACACACTCAGCTCTTAACCCCAGTGTGCAGAAAGTGTCAAAACATGTTTTTCAGCAGAAATAAACATGTTTCTGCAAGTTTGGTCACCCCCATGTAAGTTATGGGGCAGTAACAGCACACTTTTGAAAACGTGTTTTTCAGCCCGAAATAAACGCGTTTTTTCAGACAACTGAATCCCTATGTAACTGCAAGACTCAGAAGAGCCCACACACTCAGCTCTTAAACCCAGTGTGCAGAAAGTGTCAAAACGTGTTTTTCAGCAGAAATAAACATGTTTCTGCAAGTTTGGTCACCCCCATGTAAGTTATGGGGCAGTAACAGCACACTTTTGAAAACGTGTTTTTCAGCCTGAAATAAACACGTTTTTTCAGACAACTGAATCCCTATGTAACTGCAAGACTCAGAAGAGCCCACACACTCAGCTCTTAACCCCAGTGTGCAGAAAGTGTCAAAACATGATTTTCAGCAGAAATAAACATGTTTCTGCAAGTTTGGTCACCCCCATGTAAGTTATGGGGCAGTAACAGCACACTTTTGAAAACGTGTTTTTCAGCCCGAAATAAACGCGTTTTTTCAGACAACTGAATCCCTATGTAACTGCAAGACTCAGAAGAGCCCACACACTCAGCTCTTAACCCCAGTGTGCAGAAAGTGTCAAAACGTGTTTTTCAGCAGAAATAAACATGTTTCTGCAAGTTTGGTCACCCCCATGTAAGTTATGGGGCAGTAACAGCACACTTTTGAAAACGTGTTTTTCAGCCCGAAATAAACGCGTTTTTTCAGACAACTGAATCCCTATGTAACTGCAAGACTCAGAAGAGCCCACACACTCAGCTCTTAACCCCAGTGTGCAGAAAGTGTCAAAACATGATTTTCAGCAGAAATAAACATGTTTCTGCAAGTTTGGTCACCCCCATGTAAGTTATGGGGCAGTAACAGCACACTTTTGAAAACGTGTTTTTCAGCCTGAAATAAACACGTTTTTTCAGACAACTGAATCCCTATGTAACTGCAAGACTCAGAAGAGCCCACACACTCAGCTCTTAACCCCAGTGTGCAGAAAGTGTCAAAACATGTTTTTCAGCAGAAATAAACATGTTTCTGCAAGTTTGGTCACCCCCATGTAAGTTATGGGGCAGTAACAGCACACTTTTGAAAACGTGTTTTTCAGCCCGAAATAAACGCGTTTTTTCAGACAACTGAATCCCTATGTAACTGCAAGACTCAGAAGAGCCCACACACTCAGCTCTTAACCCCAGTGTGCAGAAAGTGTCAAAACATGATTTTCAGCAGAAATAAACATGTTTCTGCAAGTTTGGTCACCCCCATGTAAGTTATGGGGCAGTAACAGCACACTTTTGAAAACGTGTTTTTCAGCCCGAAATAAACGTGTTTTTTCTGACAACTGAATCCCTATGTAACTGCAAGACTCAGAAGAGTCCACACACTCAGCTCTTAACCCCAGTGTGCAGAAAGTGTCAAAACATGTTTTTCAGCAGAAATAAACATGTTTCTGCAAGTTTGGTCACCCCCATGTAAGTTATGGGGCAGTAACAGCACACTTTTGAAAACGTGTTTTTCAGCCCGAAATAAACGCGTTTTTTCAGACAACTGAATCCCTATGTAACTGCAAGACTCAGAAGAGCCCACACACTCAGCTCTTAACCCCAGTGTGCAGAAAGTGTCAAAACATGTTTTTCAGCAGAAATAAACATGTTTCTGCAAGTTTGGTCACCCCCATGTAAGTTATGGGGCAGTAACAGCACACTTTTGAAAACGTGTTTTTCAGCCCGAAATAAACGCGTTTTTTCAGACAACTGAATCCCTATGTAACTGCAAGACTCAGAAGAGCCCACACACTCAGCTCTTAACCCCAGTGTGCAGAAAGTGTCAAAACGTGTTTTTCAGCAGAAATAAACATGTTTCTGCAAGTTTGGTCACCCCCATGTAAGTTATGGGGCAGTAACAGCACAGTTTTGAAAACGTGTTTTTCAGCCCGAAATAAACGCGTTTTTTCAGACAACTGAATCCCTATGTAACTGCAAGGCTCAAAAGAGCCCACACACTCAGCTCTTAACCCCAGTGTGCAGAAAGTGTCAAAACATGTTTTTCAGCAGAAATAAACATGTTTCTGCAAGTTTGGTCACCCCCATGTAAGTTATGGGGCAGTAACAGCACACTTTTGAAAACGTGTTTTTCAGCCCGAAATAAACGCGTTTTTTCAGACAACTGAATCCCTATGTAACTGCAAGACTCAGAAGAGCCCACACACTCAGCTCTTAACCCCAGTGTGCAGAAAGTGTCAAAACGTGTTTTTCAGCAGAAATAAACATGTTTCTGCAAGTTTGGTCACCCCCATGTAAGTTATGGGGCAGTAACAGCACACTTTTGAAAACGTGTTTTTCAGCCTGAAATAAACACGTTTTTTCAGACAACTGAATCCCTATGTAACTGCAAGACTCAGAAGAGCCCACACACTCAGCTCTTAACCCCAGTGTGCAGAAAGTGTCAAAACATGATTTTCAGCAGAAATAACCATGTTTCTGCAAGTTTGGTCAACCCCATGTAAGTTATGGGGCAGTAACAGCACACTTTTGAAAACGTGTTTTTCAGCCCGAAATAAACGCGTTTTTTCAGACAACTGAATCCCTATGTAACTGCAAGGCTCAAAAGAGCCCACACACTCAGCTCTTAACCCCAGTGTGCAGAAAGTGTCAAAACATGTTTTTCAGCAGAAATAAACATGTTTCTGCAAGTTTGGTCACCCCCATGTAAGTTATGGGGCAGTAACAGCACACTTTTGAAAACGTGTTTTTCAGCCCGAAATAAACGCGTTTTTTCAGACAACTGAATCCCTATGTAACTGCAAGACTCAGAAGAGCCCACACACTCAGCTCTTAAACCCAGTGTGCAGAAAGTGTCAAAACGTGTTTTTCAGCAGAAATAAACATGTTTCTGCAAGTTTGGTCACCCCCATGTAAGTTATGGGGCAGTAACAGCACACTTTTGAAAACGTGTTTTTCAGCCTGAAATAAACACGTTTTTTCAGACAACTGAATCCCTATGTAACTGCAAGACTCAGAAGAGCCCACACACTCAGCTCTTAACCCCAGTGTGCAGAAAGTGTCAAAACATGATTTTCAGCAGAAATAAACATGTTTCTGCAAGTTTGGTCACCCCCATGTAAGTTATGGGGCAGTAACAGCACACTTTTGAAAACGTGTTTTTCAGCCCGAAATAAACGCGTTTTTTCAGACAACTGAATCCCTATGTAACTGCAAGACTCAGAAGAGCCCACACACTCAGCTCTTAACCCCAGTGTGCAGAAAGTGTCAAAACGTGTTTTTCAGCAGAAATAAACATGTTTCTGCAAGTTTGGTCACCCCCATGTAAGTTATGGGGCAGTAACAGCACACTTTTGAAAACGTGTTTTTCAGCCCGAAATAAACGCGTTTTTTCAGACAACTGAATCCCTATGTAACTGCAAGACTCAGAAGAGCCCACACACTCAGCTCTTAACCCCAGTGTGCAGAAAGTGTCAAAACATGATTTTCAGCAGAAATAAACATGTTTCTGCAAGTTTGGTCACCCCCATGTAAGTTATGGGGCAGTAACAGCACACTTTTGAAAACGTGTTTTTCAGCCTGAAATAAACACGTTTTTTCAGACAACTGAATCCCTATGTAACTGCAAGACTCAGAAGAGCCCACACACTCAGCTCTTAACCCCAGTGTGCAGAAAGTGTCAAAACATGTTTTTCAGCAGAAATAAACATGTTTCTGCAAGTTTGGTCACCCCCATGTAAGTTATGGGGCAGTAACAGCACACTTTTGAAAACGTGTTTTTCAGCCCGAAATAAACGCGTTTTTTCAGACAACTGAATCCCTATGTAACTGCAAGACTCAGAAGAGCCCACACACTCAGCTCTTAACCCCAGTGTGCAGAAAGTGTCAAAACATGATTTTCAGCAGAAATAAACATGTTTCTGCAAGTTTGGTCACCCCCATGTAAGTTATGGGGCAGTAACAGCACACTTTTGAAAACGTGTTTTTCAGCCCGAAATAAACGTGTTTTTTCTGACAACTGAATCCCTATGTAACTGCAAGACTCAGAAGAGTCCACACACTCAGCTCTTAACCCCAGTGTGCAGAAAGTGTCAAAACATGTTTTTCAGCAGAAATAAACATGTTTCTGCAAGTTTGGTCACCCCCATGTAAGTTATGGGGCAGTAACAGCACACTTTTGAAAACGTGTTTTTCAGCCCGAAATAAACGCGTTTTTTCAGACAACTGAATCCCTATGTAACTGCAAGACTCAGAAGAGCCCACACACTCAGCTCTTAACCCCAGTGTGCAGAAAGTGTCAAAACATGTTTTTCAGCAGAAATAAACATGTTTCTGCAAGTTTGGTCACCCCCATGTAAGTTATGGGGCAGTAACAGCACACTTTTGAAAACGTGTTTTTCAGCCTGAAATAAACACGTTTTTTCAGACAACTGAATCCCTATGTAACTGCAAGACTCAGAAGAGCCCACACACTCAGCTCTTAACCCCAGTGTGCAGAAAGTGTCAAAACATGTTTTTCAGCAGAAATAAACATGTTTCTGCAAGTTTGGTCACCCCCATGTAAGTTATGGGGCAGTAACAGCACACTTTTGAAAACGTGTTTTTCAGCCTGAAATAAACACGTTTTTTCAGACAACTGAATCCCTATGTAACTGCAAGACTCAGAAGAGCCCACACACTCAGCTCTTAACCCCAGTGTGCAGAAAGTGTCAAAACATGTTTTTCAGCAGAAATAAACATGTTTCTGCAAGTTTGGTCACCCCCATGTAAGTTATGGGGCAGTAACAGCACACTTTTGAAAACGTGTTTTTCAGCCTGAAATAAACACGTTTTTTCAGACAACTGAATCCCTATGTAACTGCAAGACTCAGAAGAGCCCACACACTCAGCTCTTAACCCCAGTGTGCAGAAAGTGTCAAAACATGTTTTTCAGCAGAAATAAACATGTTTCTGCAAGTTTGGTCACCCCCATGTAAGTTATGGGGCAGTAACAGCACACTTTTGAAAACGTGTTTTTCAGCCTGAAATAAACACGTTTTTTCAGACAACTGAATCCCTATGTAACTGCAAGACTCAGAAGAGCCCACACACTCAGCTCTTAACCCCAGTGTGCAGAAAGTGTCAAAACATGATTTTCAGCAGAAATAAACATGTTTCTGCAAGTTTGGTCACCCCCATGTAAGTTATGGGGCAGTAACAGCACACTTTTGAAAACGTGTTTTTCAGCCCGAAATAAACGCGTTTTTTCAGACAACTGAATCCCTATGTAACTGCAAGGCTCAGAAGAGCCCACACACTCAGCTCTTAACCCCAGTGTGCAGAAAGTGACAAAACATGATTTTCAGCAGAAATAAACATGTTTCTGCAAGTTTGGTCACCCCCATGTAAGTTATGGGGCAGTAACAGCACACTTTTGAAAACGTGTTTTTCAGCCCGAAATAAACACGTTTTTCAGACAACTGAATCAATATGTAACTGCAAGGCTCAAAAGAGCCCACACACTCAGCTCTTAACCCCAGTGTGCAGAAAGTGTCAAAACATGATTTTCAGCAGAAATAAACATGTTTCTGCAAGTTTGGTCACCCCCATGTAAGTTATGGGGCAGTAACAGCACACTTTTTAAAACTTGTTTTTCAGCCCGAAATAAACGCGTTTTTTCAGACAACTGAATCCCTATGTAACTGCAAGGCTCAAAAGAGCCCACACACTCAGCTCTTAACCCCAGTGTGCAGAAAGTGTCAAAACATGATTTTCAGCAGAAATAAACATGTTTCTGCAAGTTTGGTCACCCCCATGTAAGTTATGGGGCAGTAACAGCACACTTTTGAAAACGTGTTTTTCAGCCCGAAATAAACGCGTTTTTTCAGACAACTGAATCCCTATGTAACTGCAAGACTCAGAAGAGCCCACACACTCAGCTCTTAACCCCAGTGTGCAGAAAGTGTCAAAACGTGTTTTTCAGCAGAAATAAACATGTTTCTGCAAGTTTGGTCACCCCCATGTAAGTTATGGGGCAGTAACAGCACAGTTTTGAAAACGTGTTTTTCAGCCCGAAATAAACGCGTTTTTTCAGACAACTGAATCCCTATGTAACTGCAAGGCTCAAAAGAGCCCACACACTCAGCTCTTAACCCCAGTGTGCAGAAAGTGTCAAAACATGTTTTTCAGCAGAAATAAACATGTTTCTGCAAGTTTGGTCACCCCCATGTAAGTTATGGGGCAGTAACAGCACACTTTTGAAAACGTGTTTTTCAGCCCGAAATAAACGCGTTTTTTCAGACAACTGAATCCCTATGTAACTGCAAGACTCAGAAGAGCCCACACACTCAGCTCTTAACCCCAGTGTGCAGAAAGTGTCAAAACGTGTTTTTCAGCAGAAATAAACATGTTTCTGCAAGTTTGGTCACCCCCATGTAAGTTATGGGGCAGTAACAGCACACTTTTGAAAACGTGTTTTTCAGCCTGAAATAAACACGTTTTTTCAGACAACTGAATCCCTATGTAACTGCAAGACTCAGAAGAGCCCACACACTCAGCTCTTAACCCCAGTGTGCAGAAAGTGTCAAAACATGATTTTCAGCAGAAATAAACATGTTTCTGCAAGTTTGGTCAACCCCATGTAAGTTATGGGGCAGTAACAGCACACTTTTGAAAACGTGTTTTTCAGCCCGAAATAAACGCGTTTTTTCAGACAACTGAATCCCTATGTAACTGCAAGGCTCAAAAGAGCCCACACACTCAGCTCTTAACCCCAGTGTGCAGAAAGTGTCAAAACATGTTTTTCAGCAGAAATAAACATGTTTCTGCAAGTTTGGTCACCCCCATGTAAGTTATGGGGCAGTAACAGCACACTTTTGAAAACGTGTTTTTCAGCCCGAAATAAACGCGTTTTTTCAGACAACTGAATCCCTATGTAACTGCAAGACTCAGAAGAGCCCACACACTCAGCTCTTAACCCCAGTGTGCAGAAAGTGTCAAAACATGATTTTCAGCAGAAATAAACATGTTTCTGCAAGTTTGGTCACCCCCATGTAAGTTATGGGGCAGTAACAGCACACTTTTGAAAACGTGTTTTTCAGCCCGAAATAAACGCGTTTTTTCAGACAACTGAATCCCTATGTAACTGCAAGACTCAGAAGAGCCCACACACTCAGCTCTTAACCCCAGTGTGCAGAAAGTGTCAAAACATGATTTTCAGCAGAAATAAACATGTTTCTGCAAGTTTGGTCACCCCCATGTAAGTTATGGGGCAGTAACAGCACACTTTTGAAAACGTGTTTTTCAGCCCGAAATAAACGCGTTTTTTCAGACAACTGAATCCCTATGTAACTGCAAGACTCAGAAGAGCCCACACACTCAGCTCTTAACCCCAGTGTGCAGAAAGTGTCAAAACATGTTTTTCAGCAGAAATAAACATGTTTCTGCAAGTTTGGTCACCCCCATGTAAGTTATGGGGCAGTAACAGCACACTTTTGAAAACGTGTTTTTCAGCCTGAAATAAACACGTTTTTTCAGACAACTGAATCCCTATGTAACTGCAAGACTCAGAAGAGCCAACACACTCAGCTCTTAACCCCAGTGTGCAGAAAGTGTCAAAACATGTTTTTCAGCAGAAATAAACATGTTTCTGCAAGTTTGGTCACCCCCATGTAAGTTATGGGGCAGTAACAGCACACTTTTGAAAACGTGTTTTTCAGCCTGAAATAAACACGTTTTTTCAGACAACTGAATCCCTATGTAACTGCAAGACTCAGAAGAGCCCACACACTCAGCTCTTAACCCCAGTGTGCAGAAAGTGTCAAAACATGTTTTTCAGCAGAAATAAACATGTTTCTGCAAGTTTGGTCACCCCCATGTAAGTTATGGGGCAGTAACAGCACACTTTTGAAAACGTGTTTTTCAGCCTGAAATAAACACGTTTTTTCAGACAACTGAATCCCTATGTAACTGCAAGACTCAGAAGAGCCCACACACTCAGCTCTTAACCCCAGTGTGCAGAAAGTGTCAAAACATGTTTTTCAGCAGAAATAAACATGTTTCTGCAAGTTTGGTCACCCCCATGTAAGTTATGGGGCAGTAACAGCACACTTTTGAAAACGTGTTTTTCAGCCCGAAATAAACGCGTTTTTTCAGACAACTGAATCCCTATGTAACTGCAAGGCTCAAAAGAGCCCACACACTCAGCTCTTAACCCCAGTGTGCAGAAAGTGTCAAAACATGTTTTTCAGCAGAAATAAACATGTTTCTGCAAGTTTGGTCACCCCCATGTAAGTTATGGGGCAGTAACAGCACACTTTTGAAAACGTGTTTTTCAGCCCGAAATAAACGCGTTTTTTCAGACAACTGAATCCCTATGTAACTGCAAGACTCAGAAGAGCCCACACACTCAGCTCTTAACCCCAGTGTGCAGAAAGTGACAAAACATGATTTTCAGCAGAAATAAACATGTTTCTGCAAGTTTGGTCACCCCCATGTAAGTTATGGGGCAGTAACAGCACACTTTTGAAAACGTGTTTTTCAGCCCGAAATAAACGCGTTTTTTCAGACAACTGAATCCCTATGTAACTGCAAGGCTCAAAAGAGCCCACACACTCAGCTCTTAACCCCAGTGTGCAGAAAGTGTCAAAACATGTTTTTCAGCAGAAATAAACATGTTTCTGCAAGTTTGGTCACCCCCATGTAAGTTATGGGGCAGTAACAGCACACTTTTGAAAACGTGTTTTTCAGCCCGAAATAAACGCGTTTTTTCAGACAACTGAATCCCTATGTAACTGCAAGACTCAGAAGAGCCCACACACTCAGCTCTTAACCCCAGTGTGCAGAAAGTGTCAAAACATGATTTTCAGCAGAAATAAACATGTTTCTGCAAGTTTGGTCACCCCCATGTAAGTTATGGGGCAGTAACAGCACACTTTTGAAAACGTGTTTTTCAGCCCGAAATAAACGCGTTTTTTCAGACAACTGAATCCCTATGTAACTGCAAGACTCAGAAGAGCCCACACACTCAGCTCTTAACCCCAGTGTGCAGAAAGTGTCAAAACATGTTTTTCAGCAGAAATAAACATGTTTCTGCAAGTTTGGTCACCCCCATGTAAGTTATGGGGCAGTAACAGCACACTTTTGAAAACGTGTTTTTCAGCCTGAAATAAACACGTTTTTTCAGACAACTGAATCCCTATGTAACTGCAAGACTCAGAAGAGTCCACACACTCAGCTCTTAACCCCAGTGTGCAGAAAGTGTCAAAACATGATTTTCAGCAGAAATAAACATGTTTCTGCAAGTTTGGTCAACCCCATGTAAGTTATGGGGCAGTAACAGCACACTTTTGAAAACGTGTTTTTCAGCCCGAAATAAACGCGTTTTTCCAGACAACTGAATCCCTATGTAACTGCAAGGCTCAAAAGAGCCCACACACTCAGCTCTTAACCCCAGTGTGCAGAAAGTGTCAAAACATGTTTTTCAGCAGAAATAAACATGTTTCTGCAAGTTTGGTCACCCCCATGTAAGTTATGGGGCAGTAACAGCACACTTTTGAAAACGTGTTTTTCAGCCCGAAATAAACGCGTTTTTTCAGACAACTGAATCCCTATGTAACTGCAAGACTCAGAAGAGCCCACACACTCAGCTCTTAACCCCAGTGTGCAGAAAGTGTCAAAACGTGATTTTCAGCAGAAATAAACATGTTTCTGCAAGTTTGGTCACCCCCATGTAAGTTATGGGGCAGTAACAGCACACTTTTGAAAACGTGTTTTTCAGCCCGAAATAAACGCGTTTTTTCAGACAACTGAATCCCTATGTAACTGCAAGACTCAGAAGAGCCCACACACTCAGCTCTTAACCCCAGTGTGCAGAAAGTGTCAAAACGTGTTTTTCAGCAGAAATAAACATGTTTCTGCAAGTTTGGTCACCCCCATGTAAGTTATGGGGCAGTAACAGCACACTTTTGAAAACGTGTTTTTCAGCCTGAAATAAACACGTTTTTTCAGACAACTGAATCCCTATGTAACTGCAAGACTCAGAAGAGCCCACACACTCAGCTCTTAACCCCAGTGTGCAGAAAGTGTCAAAACATGTTTTTCAGCAGAAATAAACATGTTTCTGCAAGTTTGGTCACCCCCATGTAAGTTATGGGGCAGTAACAGCACACTTTTGAAAACGTGTTTTTCAGCCTGAAATAAACACGTTTTTTCAGACAACTGAATCCCTATGTAACTGCAAGACTCAGAAGAGCCCACACACTCAGCTCTTAACCCCAGTGTGCAGAAAGTGTCAAAACATGTTTTTCAGCAGAAATAAACATGTTTCTGCAAGTTTGGTCAACCCCATGTAAGTTATGGGGCAGTAACAGCACACTTTTGAAAACGTGTTTTTCAGCCCGAAATAAACGAGTTTTTTCAGACAACTGAATCCCTATGTAACTGCAAGGCTCAAAAGAGCCCACACACTCAGCTCTTAACCCCAGTGTGCAGAAAGTGTCAAAACATGTTTTTCAGCAGAAATAAACATGTTTCTGCAAGTTTGGTCACCCCCATGTAAGTTATGGGGCAGTAACAGCACACTTTTGAAAACGTGTTTTTCAGCCCGAAATAAACGCGTTTTTTCAGACAACTGAATCCCTATGTAACTGCAAGACTCAGAAGAGCCCACACACTCAGCTCTTAACCCCAGTGTGCAGAAAGTGACAAAACATGATTTTCAGCAGAAATAAACATGTTTCTGCAAGTTTGGTCACCCCCATGTAAGTTATGGGGCAGTAACAGCACACTTTTGAAAACGTGTTTTTCAGCCCGAAATAAACGCGTTTTTTCAGACAACTGAATCCCTATGTAACTGCAAGACTCAGAAGAGCCCACACACTCAGCTCTTAACCCCAGTGTGCAGAAAGTGTCAAAACGTGTTTTTCAGCAGAAATAAACATGTTTCTGCAAGTTTGGTCACCCCCATGTAAGTTATGGGGCAGTAACAGCACACTTTTGAAAACGTGTTTTTCAGCCCGAAATAAACGCGTTTTTTCAGACAACTGAATCCCTATGTAACTGCAAGACTCAGAAGAGCCCACACACTCAGCTCTTAACCCCAGTGTGCAGAAAGTGTCAAAACGTGTTTTTCAGCAGAAATAAACATGTTTCTGCAAGTTTGGTCACCCCCATGTAAGTTATGGGGCAGTAACAGCACACTTTTGAAAACGTGTTTTTCAGCCCGAAATAAACGCGTTTTTTCAGACAACTGAATCCCTATGTAACTGCAAGACTCAGAAGAGCCCACACACTCAGCTCTTAACCCCAGTGTGCAGAAAGTGTCAAAACATGTTTTTCAGCAGAAATAAACATGTTTCTGCAAGTTTGGTCACCCCCATGTAAGTTATGGGGCAGTAACAGCACACTTTTGAAAACGTGTTTTTCAGCCTGAAATAAACACGTTTTTTCAGACAACTGAATCCCTATGTAACTGCAAGACTCAGAAGAGTCCACACACTCAGCTCTTAACCCCAGTGTGCAGAAAGTGTCAAAACATGATTTTCAGCAGAAATAAACATGTTTCTGCAAGTTTGGTCAACCCCATGTAAGTTATGGGGCAGTAACAGCACACTTTTGAAAACGTGTTTTTCAGCCCGAAATAAACGCGTTTTTTCAGACAACTGAATCCCTATGTAACTGCAAGGCTCAAAAGAGCCCACACACTCAGCTCTTAACCCCAGCGTGCAGAAAGTGTCAAAACATGTTTTTCAGCAGAAATAAACATGTTTCTGCAAGTTTGGTCACCCCCATGTAAGTTATGGGGCAGTAACAGCACACTTTTGAAAACGTGTTTTTCAGCCCGAAATAAACGCGTTTTTTCAGACAACTGAATCCCTATGTAACTGCAAGACTCAGAAGAGCCCACACACTCAGCTCTTAACCCCAGTGTGCAGAAAGTGTCAAAACGTGATTTTCAGCAGAAATAAACATGTTTCTGCAAGTTTGGTCACCCCCATGTAAGTTATGGGGCAGTAACAGCACACTTTTGAAAACGTGTTTTTCAGCCCGAAATAAACGCGTTTTTTCAGACAACTGAATCCCTATGTAACTGCAAGACTCAGAAGAGCCCACACACTCAGCTCTTAACCCCAGTGTGCAGAAAGTGTCAAAACGTGTTTTTCAGCAGAAATAAACATGTTTCTGCAAGTTTGGTCACCCCCATGTAAGTTATGGGGCAGTAACAGCACACTTTTGAAAACGTGTTTTTCAGCCTGAAATAAACACGTTTTTTCAGACAACTGAATCCCTATGTAACTGCAAGACTCAGAAGAGCCCACACACTCAGCTCTTAACCCCAGTGTGCAGAAAGTGTCAAAACATGATTTTCAGCAGAAATAAACATGTTTCTGCAAGTTTGGTCACCCCCATGTAAGTTATGGGGCAGTAACAGCACACTTTTGAAAACGTGTTTTTCAGCCCGAAATAAACGCGTTTTTTCAGACAACTGAATCCCTATGTAACTGCAAGACTCAGAAGAGCCCACACACTCAGCTCTTAACCCCAGTGTGCAGAAAGTGTCAAAACGTGTTTTTCAGCAGAAATAAACATGTTTCTGCAAGTTTGGTCACCCCCATGTAAGTTATGGGGCAGTAACAGCACACTTTTGAAAACGTGTTTTTCAGCCCGAAATAAACGCGTTTTTTCAGACAACTGAATCCCTATGTAACTGCAAGACTCAGAAGAGCCCACACACTCAGCTCTTAACCCCAGTGTGCAGAAAGTGTCAAAACATGATTTTCAGCAGAAATAAACATGTTTCTGCAAGTTTGGTCACCCCCATGTAAGTTATGGGGCAGTAACAGCACACTTTTGAAAACGTGTTTTTCAGCCCGAAATAAACGCGTTTTTTCAGACAACTGAATCCCTATGTAACTGCAAGACTCAGAAGAGCCCACACACTCAGCTCTTAACCCCAGTGTGCAGAAAGTGTCAAAACATGTTTTTCAGCAGAAATAAACATGTTTCTGCAAGTTTGGTCACCCCCATGTAAGTTATGGGGCAGTAACAGCACACTTTTGAAAACGTGTTTTTCAGCCTGAAATAAACACGTTTTTTCAGACAACTGAATCCCTATGTAACTGCAAGACTCAGAAGAGCCAACACACTCAGCTCTTAACCCCAGTGTGCAGAAAGTGTCAAAACATGTTTTTCAGCAGAAATAAACATGTTTCTGCAAGTTTGGTCACCCCCATGTAAGTTATGGGGCAGTAACAGCACACTTTTGAAAACGTGTTTTTCAGCCTGAAATAAACACGTTTTTTCAGACAACTGAATCCCTATGTAACTGCAAGACTCAGAAGAGCCCACACACTCAGCTCTTAACCCCAGTGTGCAGAAAGTGTCAAAACATGTTTTTCAGCATAAATAAACATGTTTCTGCAAGTTTGGTCACCCCCATGTAAGTTATGGGGCAGTAACAGCACACTTTTGAAAACGTGTTTTTCAGCCTGAAATAAACACGTTTTTTCAGACAACTGAATCCCTATGTAACTGCAAGACTCAGAAGAGCCCACACACTCAGCTCTTAACCCCAGTGTGCAGAAAGTGTCAAAACATGTTTTTCAGCAGAAATAAACATGTTTCTGCAAGTTTGGTCACCCCCATGTAAGTTATGGGGCAGTAACAGCACACTTTTGAAAACGTGTTTTTCAGCCCGAAATAAACGCGTTTTTTCAGACAACTGAATCCCTATGTAACTGCAAGACTCAGAAGAGCCCACACACTCAGCTCTTAACCCCAGTGTGCAGAAAGTGACAAAACATGATTTTCAGCAGAAATAAACATGTTTCTGCAAGTTTGGTCACCCCCATGTAAGTTATGGGGCAGTAACAGCACACTTTTGAAAACGTGTTTTTCAGCCCGAAATAAACGCGTTTTTTCAGACAACTGAATCCCTATGTAACTGCAAGACTCAGAAGAGCCCACACACTCAGCTCTTAACCCCAGTGTGCAGAAAGTGTCAAAACGTGTTTTTCAGCAGAAATAAACATGTTTCTGCAAGTTTGGTCACCCCCATGTAAGTTATGGGGCAGTAACAGCACACTTTTGAAAACGTGTTTTTCAGCCTGAAATAAACACGTTTTTTCAGACAACTGAATCCCTATGTAACTGCAAGACTCAGAAGAGCCCACACACTCAGCTCTTAACCCCAGTGTGCAGAAAGTGTCAAAACATGATTTTCAGCAGAAATAAACATGTTTCTGCAAGTTTGGTCAACCCCATGTAAGTTATGGGGCAGTAACAGCACACTTTTGAAAACGTGTTTTTCAGCCCGAAATAAACGCGTTTTTTCAGACAACTGAATCCCTATGTAACTGCAAGGCTCAAAAGAGCCCACACACTCAGCTCTTAACCCCAGTGTGCAGAAAGTGTCAAAACATGTTTTTCAGCAGAAATAAACATGTTTCTGCAAGTTTGGTCACCCCCATGTAAGTTATGGGGCAGTAACAGCACACTTTTGAAAACGTGTTTTTCAGCCCGAAATAAACGCGTTTTTTCAGACAACTGAATCCCTATGTAACTGCAAGACTCAGAAGAGCCCACACACTCAGCTCTTAACCCCAGTGTGCAGAAAGTGTCAAAACATGATTTTCAGCAGAAATAAACATGTTTCTGCAAGTTTGGTCACCCCCATGTAAGTTATGGGGCAGTAACAGCACACTTTTGAAAACGTGTTTTTCAGCCCGAAATAAACGCGTTTTTTCAGACAACTGAATCCCTATGTAACTGCAAGACTCAGAAGAGCCCACACACTCAGCTCTTAACCCCAGTGTGCAGAAAGTGTCAAAACATGATTTTCAGCAGAAATAAACATGTTTCTGCAAGTTTGGTCACCCCCATGTAAGTTATGGGGCAGTAACAGCACACTTTTGAAAACGTGTTTTTCAGCCCGAAATAAACGCGTTTTTTCAGACAACTGAATCCCTATGTAACTGCAAGACTCAGAAGAGCCCACACACTCAGCTCTTAACCCCAGTGTGCAGAAAGTGTCAAAACATGTTTTTCAGCAGAAATAAACATGTTTCTGCAAGTTTGGTCACCCCCATGTAAGTTATGGGGCAGTAACAGCACACTTTTGAAAACGTGTTTTTCAGCCTGAAATAAACACGTTTTTTCAGACAACTGAATCCCTATGTAACTGCAAGACTCAGAAGAGCCCACACACTCAGCTCTTAACCCCAGTGTGCAGAAAGTGTCAAAACGTGATTTTCAGCAGAAATAAACATGTTTCTGCAAGTTTGGTCACCCCCATGTAAGTTATGGGGCAGTAACAGCACACTTTTGAAAACGTGTTTTTCAGCCCGAAATAAACGCGTTTTTTCAGACAACTGAATCCCTATGTAACTGCAAGACTCAGAAGAGCCCACACACTCAGCTCTTAACCCCAGTGTGCAGAAAGTGTCAAAACGTGTTTTTCAGCAGAAATAAACATGTTTCTGCAAGTTTGGTCACCCCCATGTAAGTTATGGGGCAGTAACAGCACACTTTTGAAAACGTGTTTTTCAGCCTGAAATAAACACGTTTTTTCAGACAACTGAATCCCTATGTAACTGCAAGACTCAGAAGAGTCCACACACTCAGCTCTTAACCCCAGTGTGCAGAAAGTGTCAAAACATGTTTTTCAGCAGAAATAAACATGTTTCTGCAAGTTTGGTCACCCCCATGTAAGTTATGGGGCAGTAACAGCACACTTTTGAAAACGTGTTTTTCAGCCTGAAATAAACACGTTTTTTCAGACAACTGAATCCCTATGTAACTGCAAGACTCAGAAGAGCCCACACACTCAGCTCTTAACCCCAGTGTGCAGAAAGTGTCAAAACATGTTTTTCAGCAGAAATAAACATGTTTCTGCAAGTTTGGTCACCCCCATGTAAGTTATGGGGCAGTAACAGCACACTTTTGAAAACGTGTTTTTCAGCCCGAAATAAACGCGTTTTTTCAGACAACTGAATCCCTATGTAACTGCAAGACTCAGAAGAGCCCACACACTCAGCTCTTAACCCCAGTGTGCAGAAAGTGTCAAAACATGATTTTCAGCAGAAATAAACATGTTTCTGCAAGTTTGGTCACCCCCATGTAAGTTATGGGGCAGTAACAGCACACTTTTGAAAACGTGTTTTTCAGCCCGAAATAAACGTGTTTTTTCAGACAACTGAATCCCTATGTAACTGCAAGACTCAGAAGAGTCCACACACTCAGCTCTTAACCCCAGTGTGCAGAAAGTGTCAAAACATGTTTTTCAGCAGAAATAAACATGTTTCTGCAAGTTTGGTCACCCCCATGTAAGTTATGGGGCAGTAACAGCACACTTTTGAAAACGTGTTTTTCAGCCCGAAATAAACGCGTTTTTTCAGACAACTGAATCCCTATGTAACTGCAAGACTCAGAAGAGCCCACACACTCAGCTCTTAACCCCAGTGTGCAGAAAGTGTCAAAACATGTTTTTCAGCAGAAATAAACATGTTTCTGCAAGTTTGGTCACCCCCATGTAAGTTATGGGGCAGTAACAGCACACTTTTGAAAACGTGTTTTTCAGCCTGAAATAAACACGTTTTTTCAGACAACTGAATCCCTATGTAACTGCAAGACTCAGAAGAGCCCACACACTCAGCTCTTAACCCCAGTGTGCAGAAAGTGTCAAAACATGTTTTTCAGCAGAAATAAACATGTTTCTGCAAGTTTGGTCACCCCCATGTAAGTTATGGGGCAGTAACAGCACACTTTTGAAAACGTGTTTTTCAGCCTGAAATAAACACGTTTTTTCAGACAACTGAATCCCTATGTAACTGCAAGACTCAGAAGAGCCCACACACTCAGCTCTTAACCCCAGTGTGCAGAAAGTGTCAAAACATGTTTTTCAGCAGAAATAAACATGTTTCTGCAAGTTTGGTCACCCCCATGTAAGTTATGGGGCAGTAACAGCACACTTTTGAAAACGTGTTTTTCAGCCTGAAATAAACACGTTTTTTCAGACAACTGAATCCCTATGTAACTGCAAGACTCAGAAGAGCCCACACACTCAGCTCTTAACCCCAGTGTGCAGAAAGTGTCAAAACATGTTTTTCAGCAGAAATAAACATGTTTCTGCAAGTTTGGTCACCCCCATGTAAGTTATGGGGCAGTAACAGCACACTTTTGAAAACGTGTTTTTCAGCCTGAAATAAACACGTTTTTTCAGACAACTGAATCCCTATGTAACTGCAAGACTCAGAAGAGCCCACACACTCAGCTCTTAACCCCAGTGTGCAGAAAGTGTCAAAACATGATTTTCAGCAGAAATAAACATGTTTCTGCAAGTTTGGTCAACCCCATGTAAGTTATGGGGCAGTAACAGCACACTTTTGAAAACGTGTTTTTCAGCCCGAAATAAACGCGTTTTTTCAGACAACTGAATCCCTATGTAACTGCAAGGCTCAAAAGAGCCCACACACTCAGCTCTTAACCCCAGTGTGCAGAAAGTGTCAAAACATGTTTTTCAGCAGAAATAAATATGTTTCTGCAAGTTTGGTCACCCCCATGTAAGTTATGGGGCAGTAACAGCACACTTTTGAAAACGTGTTTTTCAGCCCGAAATAAACGCGTTTTTTCAGACAACTGAATCCCTATGTAACTGCAAGACTCAGAAGAGCCCACACACTCAGCTCTTAACCCCAGTGTGCAGAAAGTGACAAAACATGATTTTCAGCAGAAATAAACATGTTTCTGCAAGTTTGGTCACCCCCATGTAAGTTATGGGGCAGTAACAGCACACTTTTGAAAACGTGTTTTTCAGCCCGAAATAAACACGTTTTTCAGACAACTGAATCCCTATGTAACTGCAAGGCTCAAAAGAGCCCACACACTCAGCTCTTAACCCCAGTGTGCAGAAAGTGTCAAAACATGATTTTCAGCAGAAATAAACATGTTTCTGCAAGTTTGGTCACCCCCATGTAAGTTATGGGGCAGTAACAGCACACTTTTTAAAACTTGTTTTTCAGCCCAAAATAAACGCGTTTTTTCAGACAACTGAATCCCTATGTAACTGCAAGGCTCAAAAGAGCCCACACACTCAGCTCTTAACCCCAGTGTGCAGAAAGTGTCAAAACATGATTTTCAGCAGAAATAAACATGTTTCTGCAAGTTTGGTCACCCCCATGTAAGTTATGGGGCAGTAACAGCACACTTTTGAAAACGTGTTTTTCAGCCCGAAATAAACGCGTTTTTTCAGACAACTGAATCCCTATGTAACTGCAAGACTCAGAAGAGCCCACACACTCAGCTCTTAACCCCAGTGTGCAGAAAGTGTCAAAACGTGTTTTTCAGCAGAAATAAACATGTTTCTGCAAGTTTGGTCACCCCCATGTAAGTTATGGGGCAGTAACAGCACAGTTTTGAAAACGTGTTTTTCAGCCCGAAATAAACGCGTTTTTTCAGACAACTGAATCCCTATGTAACTGCAAGGCTCAAAAGAGCCCACACACTCAGCTCTTAACCCCAGTGTGCAGAAAGTGTCAAAACATGTTTTTCAGCAGAAATAAACATGTTTCTGCAAGTTTGGTCACCCCCATGTAAGTTATGGGGCAGTAACAGCACACTTTTGAAAACGTGTTTTTCAGCCCGAAATAAACGCGTTTTTTCAGACAACTGAATCCCTATGTAACTGCAAGACTCAGAAGAGCCCACACACTCAGCTCTTAACCCCAGTGTGCAGAAAGTGTCAAAACGTGTTTTTCAGCAGAAATAAACATGTTTCTGCAAGTTTGGTCACCCCCATGTAAGTTATGGGGCAGTAACAGCACACTTTTGAAAACGTGTTTTTCAGCCTGAAATAAACACGTTTTTTCAGACAACTGAATCCCTATGTAACTGCAAGACTCAGAAGAGCCCACACACTCAGCTCTTAACCCCAGTGTGCAGAAAGTGTCAAAACATGATTTTCAGCAGAAATAAACATGTTTCTGCAAGTTTGGTCAACCCCATGTAAGTTATGGGGCAGTAACAGCACACTTTTGAAAACGTGTTTTTCAGCCCGAAATAAACGCGTTTTTTCAGACAACTGAATCCCTATGTAACTGCAAGGCTCAAAAGAGCCCACACACTCAGCTCTTAACCCCAGTGTGCAGAAAGTGTCAAAACATGTTTTTCAGCAGAAATAAACATGTTTCTGCAAGTTTGGTCACCCCCATGTAAGTTATGGGGCAGTAACAGCACACTTTTGAAAACGTGTTTTTCAGCCCGAAATAAACGCGTTTTTTCAGACAACTGAATCCCTATGTAACTGCAAGACTCAGAAGAGCCCACACACTCAGCTCTTAAACCCAGTGTGCAGAAAGTGTCAAAACGTGTTTTTCAGCAGAAATAAACATGTTTCTGCAAGTTTGGTCACCCCCATGTAAGTTATGGGGCAGTAACAGCACACTTTTGAAAACGTGTTTTTCAGCCTGAAATAAACACGTTTTTTCAGACAACTGAATCCCTATGTAACTGCAAGACTCAGAAGAGCCCACACACTCAGCTCTTAACCCCAGTGTGCAGAAAGTGTCAAAACATGATTTTCAGCAGAAATAAACATGTTTCTGCAAGTTTGGTCACCCCCATGTAAGTTATGGGGCAGTAACAGCACACTTTTGAAAACGTGTTTTTCAGCCCGAAATAAACGCGTTTTTTCAGACAACTGAATCCCTATGTAACTGCAAGACTCAGAAGAGCCCACACACTCAGCTCTTAACCCCAGTGTGCAGAAAGTGTCAAAACGTGTTTTTCAGCAGAAATAAACATGTTTCTGCAAGTTTGGTCACCCCCATGTAAGTTATGGGGCAGTAACAGCACACTTTTGAAAACGTGTTTTTCAGCCCGAAATAAACGCGTTTTTTCAGACAACTGAATCCCTATGTAACTGCAAGACTCAGAAGAGCCCACACACTCAGCTCTTAACCCCAGTGTGCAGAAAGTGTCAAAACATGATTTTCAGCAGAAATAAACATGTTTCTGCAAGTTTGGTCACCCCCATGTAAGTTATGGGGCAGTAACAGCACACTTTTGAAAACGTGTTTTTCAGCCTGAAATAAACACGTTTTTTCAGACAACTGAATCCCTATGTAACTGCAAGACTCAGAAGAGCCCACACACTCAGCTCTTAACCCCAGTGTGCAGAAAGTGTCAAAACATGTTTTTCAGCAGAAATAAACATGTTTCTGCAAGTTTGGTCACCCCCATGTAAGTTATGGGGCAGTAACAGCACACTTTTGAAAACGTGTTTTTCAGCCCGAAATAAACGCGTTTTTTCAGACAACTGAATCCCTATGTAACTGCAAGACTCAGAAGAGCCCACACACTCAGCTCTTAACCCCAGTGTGCAGAAAGTGTCAAAACATGATTTTCAGCAGAAATAAACATGTTTCTGCAAGTTTGGTCACCCCCATGTAAGTTATGGGGCAGTAACAGCACACTTTTGAAAACGTGTTTTTCAGCCCGAAATAAACGTGTTTTTTCTGACAACTGAATCCCTATGTAACTGCAAGACTCAGAAGAGTCCACACACTCAGCTCTTAACCCCAGTGTGCAGAAAGTGTCAAAACATGTTTTTCAGCAGAAATAAACATGTTTCTGCAAGTTTGGTCACCCCCATGTAAGTTATGGGGCAGTAACAGCACACTTTTGAAAACGTGTTTTTCAGCCCGAAATAAACGCGTTTTTTCAGACAACTGAATCCCTATGTAACTGCAAGACTCAGAAGAGCCCACACACTCAGCTCTTAACCCCAGTGTGCAGAAAGTGTCAAAACATGTTTTTCAGCAGAAATAAACATGTTTCTGCAAGTTTGGTCACCCCCATGTAAGTTATGGGGCAGTAACAGCACACTTTTGAAAACGTGTTTTTCAGCCCGAAATAAACGCGTTTTTTCAGACAACTGAATCCCTATGTAACTGCAAGACTCAGAAGAGCCCACACACTCAGCTCTTAACCCCAGTGTGCAGAAAGTGTCAAAACGTGTTTTTCAGCAGAAATAAACATGTTTCTGCAAGTTTGGTCACCCCCATGTAAGTTATGGGGCAGTAACAGCACAGTTTTGAAAACGTGTTTTTCAGCCCGAAATAAACGCGTTTTTTCAGACAACTGAATCCCTATGTAACTGCAAGGCTCAAAAGAGCCCACACACTCAGCTCTTAACCCCAGTGTGCAGAAAGTGTCAAAACATGTTTTTCAGCAGAAATAAACATGTTTCTGCAAGTTTGGTCACCCCCATGTAAGTTATGGGGCAGTAACAGCACACTTTTGAAAACGTGTTTTTCAGCCCGAAATAAACGCGTTTTTTCAGACAACTGAATCCCTATGTAACTGCAAGACTCAGAAGAGCCCACACACTCAGCTCTTAACCCCAGTGTGCAGAAAGTGTCAAAACGTGTTTTTCAGCAGAAATAAACATGTTTCTGCAAGTTTGGTCACCCCCATGTAAGTTATGGGGCAGTAACAGCACACTTTTGAAAACGTGTTTTTCAGCCTGAAATAAACACGTTTTTTCAGACAACTGAATCCCTATGTAACTGCAAGACTCAGAAGAGCCCACACACTCAGCTCTTAACCCCAGTGTGCAGAAAGTGTCAAAACATGATTTTCAGCAGAAATAACCATGTTTCTGCAAGTTTGGTCAACCCCATGTAAGTTATGGGGCAGTAACAGCACACTTTTGAAAACGTGTTTTTCAGCCCGAAATAAACGCGTTTTTTCAGACAACTGAATCCCTATGTAACTGCAAGGCTCAAAAGAGCCCACACACTCAGCTCTTAACCCCAGTGTGCAGAAAGTGTCAAAACATGTTTTTCAGCAGAAATAAACATGTTTCTGCAAGTTTGGTCACCCCCATGTAAGTTATGGGGCAGTAACAGCACACTTTTGAAAACGTGTTTTTCAGCCCGAAATAAACGCGTTTTTTCAGACAACTGAATCCCTATGTAACTGCAAGACTCAGAAGAGCCCACACACTCAGCTCTTAAACCCAGTGTGCAGAAAGTGTCAAAACGTGTTTTTCAGCAGAAATAAACATGTTTCTGCAAGTTTGGTCACCCCCATGTAAGTTATGGGGCAGTAACAGCACACTTTTGAAAACGTGTTTTTCAGCCTGAAATAAACACGTTTTTTCAGACAACTGAATCCCTATGTAACTGCAAGACTCAGAAGAGCCCACACACTCAGCTCTTAACCCCAGTGTGCAGAAAGTGTCAAAACATGATTTTCAGCAGAAATAAACATGTTTCTGCAAGTTTGGTCACCCCCATGTAAGTTATGGGGCAGTAACAGCACACTTTTGAAAACGTGTTTTTCAGCCCGAAATAAACGCGTTTTTTCAGACAACTGAATCCCTATGTAACTGCAAGACTCAGAAGAGCCCACACACTCAGCTCTTAACCCCAGTGTGCAGAAAGTGTCAAAACGTGTTTTTCAGCAGAAATAAACATGTTTCTGCAAGTTTGGTCACCCCCATGTAAGTTATGGGGCAGTAACAGCACACTTTTGAAAACGTGTTTTTCAGCCCGAAATAAACGCGTTTTTTCAGACAACTGAATCCCTATGTAACTGCAAGACTCAGAAGAGCCCACACACTCAGCTCTTAACCCCAGTGTGCAGAAAGTGTCAAAACATGATTTTCAGCAGAAATAAACATGTTTCTGCAAGTTTGGTCACCCCCATGTAAGTTATGGGGCAGTAACAGCACACTTTTGAAAACGTGTTTTTCAGCCTGAAATAAACACGTTTTTTCAGACAACTGAATCCCTATGTAACTGCAAGACTCAGAAGAGCCCACACACTCAGCTCTTAACCCCAGTGTGCAGAAAGTGTCAAAACATGTTTTTCAGCAGAAATAAACATGTTTCTGCAAGTTTGGTCACCCCCATGTAAGTTATGGGGCAGTAACAGCACACTTTTGAAAACGTGTTTTTCAGCCCGAAATAAACGCGTTTTTTCAGACAACTGAATCCCTATGTAACTGCAAGACTCAGAAGAGCCCACACACTCAGCTCTTAACCCCAGTGTGCAGAAAGTGTCAAAACATGATTTTCAGCAGAAATAAACATGTTTCTGCAAGTTTGGTCACCCCCATGTAAGTTATGGGGCAGTAACAGCACACTTTTGAAAACGTGTTTTTCAGCCCGAAATAAACGTGTTTTTTCTGACAACTGAATCCCTATGTAACTGCAAGACTCAGAAGAGTCCACACACTCAGCTCTTAACCCCAGTGTGCAGAAAGTGTCAAAACATGTTTTTCAGCAGAAATAAACATGTTTCTGCAAGTTTGGTCACCCCCATGTAAGTTATGGGGCAGTAACAGCACACTTTTGAAAACGTGTTTTTCAGCCCGAAATAAACGCGTTTTTTCAGACAACTGAATCCCTATGTAACTGCAAGACTCAGAAGAGCCCACACACTCAGCTCTTAACCCCAGTGTGCAGAAAGTGTCAAAACATGTTTTTCAGCAGAAATAAACATGTTTCTGCAAGTTTGGTCACCCCCATGTAAGTTATGGGGCAGTAACAGCACACTTTTGAAAACGTGTTTTTCAGCCTGAAATAAACACGTTTTTTCAGACAACTGAATCCCTATGTAACTGCAAGACTCAGAAGAGCCCACACACTCAGCTCTTAACCCCAGTGTGCAGAAAGTGTCAAAACATGTTTTTCAGCAGAAATAAACATGTTTCTGCAAGTTTGGTCACCCCCATGTAAGTTATGGGGCAGTAACAGCACACTTTTGAAAACGTGTTTTTCAGCCTGAAATAAACACGTTTTTTCAGACAACTGAATCCCTATGTAACTGCAAGACTCAGAAGAGCCCACACACTCAGCTCTTAACCCCAGTGTGCAGAAAGTGTCAAAACATGTTTTTCAGCAGAAATAAACATGTTTCTGCAAGTTTGGTCACCCCCATGTAAGTTATGGGGCAGTAACAGCACACTTTTGAAAACGTGTTTTTCAGCCTGAAATAAACACGTTTTTTCAGACAACTGAATCCCTATGTAACTGCAAGACTCAGAAGAGCCCACACACTCAGCTCTTAACCCCAGTGTGCAGAAAGTGTCAAAACATGTTTTTCAGCAGAAATAAACATGTTTCTGCAAGTTTGGTCACCCCCATGTAAGTTATGGGGCAGTAACAGCACACTTTTGAAAACGTGTTTTTCAGCCTGAAATAAACACGTTTTTTCAGACAACTGAATCCCTATGTAACTGCAAGACTCAGAAGAGCCCACACACTCAGCTCTTAACCCCAGTGTGCAGAAAGTGTCAAAACATGATTTTCAGCAGAAATAAACATGTTTCTGCAAGTTTGGTCACCCCCATGTAAGTTATGGGGCAGTAACAGCACACTTTTGAAAACGTGTTTTTCAGCCCGAAATAAACGCGTTTTTTCAGACAACTGAATCCCTATGTAACTGCAAGGCTCAGAAGAGCCCACACACTCAGCTCTTAACCCCAGTGTGCAGAAAGTGACAAAACATGATTTTCAGCAGAAATAAACATGTTTCTGCAAGTTTGGTCACCCCCATGTAAGTTATGGGGCAGTAACAGCACACTTTTGAAAACGTGTTTTTCAGCCCGAAATAAACACGTTTTTCAGACAACTGAATCAATATGTAACTGCAAGGCTCAAAAGAGCCCACACACTCAGCTCTTAACCCCAGTGTGCAGAAAGTGTCAAAACATGATTTTCAGCAGAAATAAACATGTTTCTGCAAGTTTGGTCACCCCCATGTAAGTTATGGGGCAGTAACAGCACACTTTTTAAAACTTGTTTTTCAGCCCGAAATAAACGCGTTTTTTCAGACAACTGAATCCCTATGTAACTGCAAGGCTCAAAAGAGCCCACACACTCAGCTCTTAACCCCAGTGTGCAGAAAGTGTCAAAACATGATTTTCAGCAGAAATAAACATGTTTCTGCAAGTTTGGTCACCCCCATGTAAGTTATGGGGCAGTAACAGCACACTTTTGAAAACGTGTTTTTCAGCCCGAAATAAACGCGTTTTTTCAGACAACTGAATCCCTATGTAACTGCAAGACTCAGAAGAGCCCACACACTCAGCTCTTAACCCCAGTGTGCAGAAAGTGTCAAAACGTGTTTTTCAGCAGAAATAAACATGTTTCTGCAAGTTTGGTCACCCCCATGTAAGTTATGGGGCAGTAACAGCACAGTTTTGAAAACGTGTTTTTCAGCCCGAAATAAACGCGTTTTTTCAGACAACTGAATCCCTATGTAACTGCAAGGCTCAAAAGAGCCCACACACTCAGCTCTTAACCCCAGTGTGCAGAAAGTGTCAAAACATGTTTTTCAGCAGAAATAAACATGTTTCTGCAAGTTTGGTCACCCCCATGTAAGTTATGGGGCAGTAACAGCACACTTTTGAAAACGTGTTTTTCAGCCCGAAATAAACGCGTTTTTTCAGACAACTGAATCCCTATGTAACTGCAAGACTCAGAAGAGCCCACACACTCAGCTCTTAACCCCAGTGTGCAGAAAGTGTCAAAACGTGTTTTTCAGCAGAAATAAACATGTTTCTGCAAGTTTGGTCACCCCCATGTAAGTTATGGGGCAGTAACAGCACACTTTTGAAAACGTGTTTTTCAGCCTGAAATAAACACGTTTTTTCAGACAACTGAATCCCTATGTAACTGCAAGACTCAGAAGAGCCCACACACTCAGCTCTTAACCCCAGTGTGCAGAAAGTGTCAAAACATGATTTTCAGCAGAAATAAACATGTTTCTGCAAGTTTGGTCAACCCCATGTAAGTTATGGGGCAGTAACAGCACACTTTTGAAAACGTGTTTTTCAGCCCGAAATAAACGCGTTTTTTCAGACAACTGAATCCCTATGTAACTGCAAGGCTCAAAAGAGCCCACACACTCAGCTCTTAACCCCAGTGTGCAGAAAGTGTCAAAACATGTTTTTCAGCAGAAATAAACATGTTTCTGCAAGTTTGGTCACCCCCATGTAAGTTATGGGGCAGTAACAGCACACTTTTGAAAACGTGTTTTTCAGCCCGAAATAAACGCGTTTTTTCAGACAACTGAATCCCTATGTAACTGCAAGACTCAGAAGAGCCCACACACTCAGCTCTTAACCCCAGTGTGCAGAAAGTGTCAAAACATGATTTTCAGCAGAAATAAACATGTTTCTGCAAGTTTGGTCACCCCCATGTAAGTTATGGGGCAGTAACAGCACACTTTTGAAAACGTGTTTTTCAGCCCGAAATAAACGCGTTTTTTCAGACAACTGAATCCCTATGTAACTGCAAGACTCAGAAGAGCCCACACACTCAGCTCTTAACCCCAGTGTGCAGAAAGTGTCAAAACATGATTTTCAGCAGAAATAAACATGTTTCTGCAAGTTTGGTCACCCCCATGTAAGTTATGGGGCAGTAACAGCACACTTTTGAAAACGTGTTTTTCAGCCCGAAATAAACGCGTTTTTTCAGACAACTGAATCCCTATGTAACTGCAAGACTCAGAAGAGCCCACACACTCAGCTCTTAACCCCAGTGTGCAGAAAGTGTCAAAACATGTTTTTCAGCAGAAATAAACATGTTTCTGCAAGTTTGGTCACCCCCATGTAAGTTATGGGGCAGTAACAGCACACTTTTGAAAACGTGTTTTTCAGCCTGAAATAAACACGTTTTTTCAGACAACTGAATCCCTATGTAACTGCAAGACTCAGAAGAGCCAACACACTCAGCTCTTAACCCCAGTGTGCAGAAAGTGTCAAAACATGTTTTTCAGCAGAAATAAACATGTTTCTGCAAGTTTGGTCACCCCCATGTAAGTTATGGGGCAGTAACAGCACACTTTTGAAAACGTGTTTTTCAGCCTGAAATAAACACGTTTTTTCAGACAACTGAATCCCTATGTAACTGCAAGACTCAGAAGAGCCCACACACTCAGCTCTTAACCCCAGTGTGCAGAAAGTGTCAAAACATGTTTTTCAGCAGAAATAAACATGTTTCTGCAAGTTTGGTCACCCCCATGTAAGTTATGGGGCAGTAACAGCACACTTTTGAAAACGTGTTTTTCAGCCTGAAATAAACACGTTTTTTCAGACAACTGAATCCCTATGTAACTGCAAGACTCAGAAGAGCCCACACACTCAGCTCTTAACCCCAGTGTGCAGAAAGTGTCAAAACATGTTTTTCAGCAGAAATAAACATGTTTCTGCAAGTTTGGTCACCCCCATGTAAGTTATGGGGCAGTAACAGCACACTTTTGAAAACGTGTTTTTCAGCCCGAAATAAACGCGTTTTTTCAGACAACTGAATCCCTATGTAACTGCAAGGCTCAAAAGAGCCCACACACTCAGCTCTTAACCCCAGTGTGCAGAAAGTGTCAAAACATGTTTTTCAGCAGAAATAAACATGTTTCTGCAAGTTTGGTCACCCCCATGTAAGTTATGGGGCAGTAACAGCACACTTTTGAAAACGTGTTTTTCAGCCCGAAATAAACGCGTTTTTTCAGACAACTGAATCCCTATGTAACTGCAAGACTCAGAAGAGCCCACACACTCAGCTCTTAACCCCAGTGTGCAGAAAGTGACAAAACATGATTTTCAGCAGAAATAAACATGTTTCTGCAAGTTTGGTCACCCCCATGTAAGTTATGGGGCAGTAACAGCACACTTTTGAAAACGTGTTTTTCAGCCCGAAATAAACGCGTTTTTTCAGACAACTGAATCCCTATGTAACTGCAAGGCTCAAAAGAGCCCACACACTCAGCTCTTAACCCCAGTGTGCAGAAAGTGTCAAAACATGTTTTTCAGCAGAAATAAACATGTTTCTGCAAGTTTGGTCACCCCCATGTAAGTTATGGGGCAGTAACAGCACACTTTTGAAAACGTGTTTTTCAGCCCGAAATAAACGCGTTTTTTCAGACAACTGAATCCCTATGTAACTGCAAGACTCAGAAGAGCCCACACACTCAGCTCTTAACCCCAGTGTGCAGAAAGTGTCAAAACATGATTTTCAGCAGAAATAAACATGTTTCTGCAAGTTTGGTCACCCCCATGTAAGTTATGGGGCAGTAACAGCACACTTTTGAAAACGTGTTTTTCAGCCCGAAATAAACGCGTTTTTTCAGACAACTGAATCCCTATGTAACTGCAAGACTCAGAAGAGCCCACACACTCAGCTCTTAACCCCAGTGTGCAGAAAGTGTCAAAACATGTTTTTCAGCAGAAATAAACATGTTTCTGCAAGTTTGGTCACCCCCATGTAAGTTATGGGGCAGTAACAGCACACTTTTGAAAACGTGTTTTTCAGCCTGAAATAAACACGTTTTTTCAGACAACTGAATCCCTATGTAACTGCAAGACTCAGAAGAGTCCACACACTCAGCTCTTAACCCCAGTGTGCAGAAAGTGTCAAAACATGATTTTCAGCAGAAATAAACATGTTTCTGCAAGTTTGGTCAACCCCATGTAAGTTATGGGGCAGTAACAGCACACTTTTGAAAACGTGTTTTTCAGCCCGAAATAAACGCGTTTTTCCAGACAACTGAATCCCTATGTAACTGCAAGGCTCAAAAGAGCCCACACACTCAGCTCTTAACCCCAGTGTGCAGAAAGTGTCAAAACATGTTTTTCAGCAGAAATAAACATGTTTCTGCAAGTTTGGTCACCCCCATGTAAGTTATGGGGCAGTAACAGCACACTTTTGAAAACGTGTTTTTCAGCCCGAAATAAACGCGTTTTTTCAGACAACTGAATCCCTATGTAACTGCAAGACTCAGAAGAGCCCACACACTCAGCTCTTAACCCCAGTGTGCAGAAAGTGTCAAAACGTGATTTTCAGCAGAAATAAACATGTTTCTGCAAGTTTGGTCACCCCCATGTAAGTTATGGGGCAGTAACAGCACACTTTTGAAAACGTGTTTTTCAGCCCGAAATAAACGCGTTTTTTCAGACAACTGAATCCCTATGTAACTGCAAGACTCAGAAGAGCCCACACACTCAGCTCTTAACCCCAGTGTGCAGAAAGTGTCAAAACGTGTTTTTCAGCAGAAATAAACATGTTTCTGCAAGTTTGGTCACCCCCATGTAAGTTATGGGGCAGTAACAGCACACTTTTGAAAACGTGTTTTTCAGCCTGAAATAAACACGTTTTTTCAGACAACTGAATCCCTATGTAACTGCAAGACTCAGAAGAGCCCACACACTCAGCTCTTAACCCCAGTGTGCAGAAAGTGTCAAAACATGTTTTTCAGCAGAAATAAACATGTTTCTGCAAGTTTGGTCACCCCCATGTAAGTTATGGGGCAGTAACAGCACACTTTTGAAAACGTGTTTTTCAGCCTGAAATAAACACGTTTTTTCAGACAACTGAATCCCTATGTAACTGCAAGACTCAGAAGAGCCCACACACTCAGCTCTTAACCCCAGTGTGCAGAAAGTGTCAAAACATGATTTTCAGCAGAAATAAACATGTTTCTGCAAGTTTGGTCAACCCCATGTAAGTTATGGGGCAGTAACAGCACACTTTTGAAAACGTGTTTTTCAGCCCGAAATAAACGAGTTTTTTCAGACAACTGAATCCCTATGTAACTGCAAGGCTCAAAAGAGCCCACACACTCAGCTCTTAACCCCAGTGTGCAGAAAGTGTCAAAACATGTTTTTCAGCAGAAATAAACATGTTTCTGCAAGTTTGGTCACCCCCATGTAAGTTATGGGGCAGTAACAGCACACTTTTGAAAACGTGTTTTTCAGCCCGAAATAAACGCGTTTTTTCAGACAACTGAATCCCTATGTAACTGCAAGACTCAGAAGAGCCCACACACTCAGCTCTTAACCCCAGTGTGCAGAAAGTGACAAAACATGATTTTCAGCAGAAATAAACATGTTTCTGCAAGTTTGGTCACCCCCATGTAAGTTATGGGGCAGTAACAGCACACTTTTGAAAACGTGTTTTTCAGCCCGAAATAAACGCGTTTTTTCAGACAACTGAATCCCTATGTAACTGCAAGACTCAGAAGAGCCCACACACTCAGCTCTTAACCCCAGTGTGCAGAAAGTGTCAAAACGTGTTTTTCAGCAGAAATAAACATGTTTCTGCAAGTTTGGTCACCCCCATGTAAGTTATGGGGCAGTAACAGCACACTTTTGAAAACGTGTTTTTCAGCCCGAAATAAACGCGTTTTTTCAGACAACTGAATCCCTATGTAACTGCAAGACTCAGAAGAGCCCACACACTCAGCTCTTAACCCCAGTGTGCAGAAAGTGTCAAAACGTGTTTTTCAGCAGAAATAAACATGTTTCTGCAAGTTTGGTCACCCCCATGTAAGTTATGGGGCAGTAACAGCACACTTTTGAAAACGTGTTTTTCAGCCCGAAATAAACGCGTTTTTTCAGACAACTGAATCCCTATGTAACTGCAAGACTCAGAAGAGCCCACACACTCAGCTCTTAACCCCAGTGTGCAGAAAGTGTCAAAACATGTTTTTCAGCAGAAATAAACATGTTTCTGCAAGTTTGGTCACCCCCATGTAAGTTATGGGGCAGTAACAGCACACTTTTGAAAACGTGTTTTTCAGCCTGAAATAAACACGTTTTTTCAGACAACTGAATCCCTATGTAACTGCAAGACTCAGAAGAGCCCACACACTCAGCTCTTAACCCCAGTGTGCAGAAAGTGTCAAAACATGTTTTTCAGCAGAAATAAACATGTTTCTGCAAGTTTGGTCACCCCCATGTAAGTTATGGGGCAGTAACAGCACACTTTTGAAAACGTGTTTTTCAGCCCGAAATAAACGCGTTTTTTCAGACAACTGAATCCCTATGTAACTGCAAGGCTCAAAAGAGCCCACACACTCAGCTCTTAACCCCAGTGTGCAGAAAGTGTCAAAACATGTTTTTCAGCAGAAATAAACATGTTTCTGCAAGTTTGGTCACCCCCATGTAAGTTATGGGGCAGTAACAGCACACTTTTGAAAACGTGTTTTTCAGCCCGAAATAAACGCGTTTTTTCAGACAACTGAATCCCTATGTAACTGCAAGACTCAGAAGAGCCCACACACTCAGCTCTTAACCCCAGTGTGCAGAAAGTGACAAAACATGATTTTCAGCAGAAATAAACATGTTTCTGCAAGTTTGGTCACCCCCATGTAAGTTATGGGGCAGTAACAGCACACTTTTGAAAACGTGTTTTTCAGCCCGAAATAAACGCGTTTTTTCAGACAACTGAATCCCTATGTAACTGCAAGGCTCAAAAGAGCCCACACACTCAGCTCTTAACCCCAGTGTGCAGAAAGTGTCAAAACATGTTTTTCAGCAGAAATAAACATGTTTCTGCAAGTTTGGTCACCCCCATGTAAGTTATGGGGCAGTAACAGCACACTTTTGAAAACGTGTTTTTCAGCCCGAAATAAACGCGTTTTTTCAGACAACTGAATCCCTATGTAACTGCAAGACTCAGAAGAGCCCACACACTCAGCTCTTAACCCCAGTGTGCAGAAAGTGTCAAAACATGATTTTCAGCAGAAATAAACATGTTTCTGCAAGTTTGGTCACCCCCATGTAAGTTATGGGGCAGTAACAGCACACTTTTGAAAACGTGTTTTTCAGCCCGAAATAAACGCGTTTTTTCAGACAACTGAATCCCTATGTAACTGCAAGACTCAGAAGAGCCCACACACTCAGCTCTTAACCCCAGTGTGCAGAAAGTGTCAAAACATGTTTTTCAGCAGAAATAAACATGTTTCTGCAAGTTTGGTCACCCCCATGTAAGTTATGGGGCAGTAACAGCACACTTTTGAAAACGTGTTTTTCAGCCTGAAATAAACACGTTTTTTCAGACAACTGAATCCCTATGTAACTGCAAGACTCAGAAGAGTCCACACACTCAGCTCTTAACCCCAGTGTGCAGAAAGTGTCAAAACATGATTTTCAGCAGAAATAAACATGTTTCTGCAAGTTTGGTCAACCCCATGTAAGTTATGGGGCAGTAACAGCACACTTTTGAAAACGTGTTTTTCAGCCCGAAATAAACGCGTTTTTCCAGACAACTGAATCCCTATGTAACTGCAAGGCTCAAAAGAGCCCACACACTCAGCTCTTAACCCCAGTGTGCAGAAAGTGTCAAAACATGTTTTTCAGCAGAAATAAACATGTTTCTGCAAGTTTGGTCACCCCCATGTAAGTTATGGGGCAGTAACAGCACACTTTTGAAAACGTGTTTTTCAGCCCGAAATAAACGCGTTTTTTCAGACAACTGAATCCCTATGTAACTGCAAGACTCAGAAGAGCCCACACACTCAGCTCTTAACCCCAGTGTGCAGAAAGTGTCAAAACGTGATTTTCAGCAGAAATAAACATGTTTCTGCAAGTTTGGTCACCCCCATGTAAGTTATGGGGCAGTAACAGCACACTTTTGAAAACGTGTTTTTCAGCCCGAAATAAACGCGTTTTTTCAGACAACTGAATCCCTATGTAACTGCAAGACTCAGAAGAGCCCACACACTCAGCTCTTAACCCCAGTGTGCAGAAAGTGTCAAAACGTGTTTTTCAGCAGAAATAAACATGTTTCTGCAAGTTTGGTCACCCCCATGTAAGTTATGGGGCAGTAACAGCACACTTTTGAAAACGTGTTTTTCAGCCTGAAATAAACACGTTTTTTCAGACAACTGAATCCCTATGTAACTGCAAGACTCAGAAGAGCCCACACACTCAGCTCTTAACCCCAGTGTGCAGAAAGTGTCAAAACATGTTTTTCAGCAGAAATAAACATGTTTCTGCAAGTTTGGTCACCCCCATGTAAGTTATGGGGCAGTAACAGCACACTTTTGAAAACGTGTTTTTCAGCCTGAAATAAACACGTTTTTTCAGACAACTGAATCCCTATGTAACTGCAAGACTCAGAAGAGCCCACACACTCAGCTCTTAACCCCAGTGTGCAGAAAGTGTCAAAACATGATTTTCAGCAGAAATAAACATGTTTCTGCAAGTTTGGTCAACCCCATGTAAGTTATGGGGCAGTAACAGCACACTTTTGAAAACGTGTTTTTCAGCCCGAAATAAACGAGTTTTTTCAGACAACTGAATCCCTATGTAACTGCAAGGCTCAAAAGAGCCCACACACTCAGCTCTTAACCCCAGTGTGCAGAAAGTGTCAAAACATGTTTTTCAGCAGAAATAAACATGTTTCTGCAAGTTTGGTCACCCCCATGTAAGTTATGGGGCAGTAACAGCACACTTTTGAAAACGTGTTTTTCAGCCCGAAATAAACGCGTTTTTTCAGACAACTGAATCCCTATGTAACTGCAAGACTCAGAAGAGCCCACACACTCAGCTCTTAACCCCAGTGTGCAGAAAGTGACAAAACATGATTTTCAGCAGAAATAAACATGTTTCTGCAAGTTTGGTCACCCCCATGTAAGTTATGGGGCAGTAACAGCACACTTTTGAAAACGTGTTTTTCAGCCCGAAATAAACGCGTTTTTTCAGACAACTGAATCCCTATGTAACTGCAAGACTCAGAAGAGCCCACACACTCAGCTCTTAACCCCAGTGTGCAGAAAGTGTCAAAACGTGTTTTTCAGCAGAAATAAACATGTTTCTGCAAGTTTGGTCACCCCCATGTAAGTTATGGGGCAGTAACAGCACACTTTTGAAAACGTGTTTTTCAGCCCGAAATAAACGCGTTTTTTCAGACAACTGAATCCCTATGTAACTGCAAGACTCAGAAGAGCCCACACACTCAGCTCTTAACCCCAGTGTGCAGAAAGTGTCAAAACGTGTTTTTCAGCAGAAATAAACATGTTTCTGCAAGTTTGGTCACCCCCATGTAAGTTATGGGGCAGTAACAGCACACTTTTGAAAACGTGTTTTTCAGCCCGAAATAAACGCGTTTTTTCAGACAACTGAATCCCTATGTAACTGCAAGACTCAGAAGAGCCCACACACTCAGCTCTTAACCCCAGTGTGCAGAAAGTGTCAAAACATGTTTTTCAGCAGAAATAAACATGTTTCTGCAAGTTTGGTCACCCCCATGTAAGTTATGGGGCAGTAACAGCACACTTTTGAAAACGTGTTTTTCAGCCTGAAATAAACACGTTTTTTCAGACAACTGAATCCCTATGTAACTGCAAGACTCAGAAGAGTCCACACACTCAGCTCTTAACCCCAGTGTGCAGAAAGTGTCAAAACATGATTTTCAGCAGAAATAAACATGTTTCTGCAAGTTTGGTCAACCCCATGTAAGTTATGGGGCAGTAACAGCACACTTTTGAAAACGTGTTTTTCAGCCCGAAATAAACGCGTTTTTTCAGACAACTGAATCCCTATGTAACTGCAAGGCTCAAAAGAGCCCACACACTCAGCTCTTAACCCCAGCGTGCAGAAAGTGTCAAAACATGTTTTTCAGCAGAAATAAACATGTTTCTGCAAGTTTGGTCACCCCCATGTAAGTTATGGGGCAGTAACAGCACACTTTTGAAAACGTGTTTTTCAGCCCGAAATAAACGCGTTTTTTCAGACAACTGAATCCCTATGTAACTGCAAGACTCAGAAGAGCCCACACACTCAGCTCTTAACCCCAGTGTGCAGAAAGTGTCAAAACGTGATTTTCAGCAGAAATAAACATGTTTCTGCAAGTTTGGTCACCCCCATGTAAGTTATGGGGCAGTAACAGCACACTTTTGAAAACGTGTTTTTCAGCCCGAAATAAACGCGTTTTTTCAGACAACTGAATCCCTATGTAACTGCAAGACTCAGAAGAGCCCACACACTCAGCTCTTAACCCCAGTGTGCAGAAAGTGTCAAAACGTGTTTTTCAGCAGAAATAAACATGTTTCTGCAAGTTTGGTCACCCCCATGTAAGTTATGGGGCAGTAACAGCACACTTTTGAAAACGTGTTTTTCAGCCTGAAATAAACACGTTTTTTCAGACAACTGAATCCCTATGTAACTGCAAGACTCAGAAGAGCCCACACACTCAGCTCTTAACCCCAGTGTGCAGAAAGTGTCAAAACATGATTTTCAGCAGAAATAAACATGTTTCTGCAAGTTTGGTCACCCCCATGTAAGTTATGGGGCAGTAACAGCACACTTTTGAAAACGTGTTTTTCAGCCCGAAATAAACGCGTTTTTTCAGACAACTGAATCCCTATGTAACTGCAAGACTCAGAAGAGCCCACACACTCAGCTCTTAACCCCAGTGTGCAGAAAGTGTCAAAACGTGTTTTTCAGCAGAAATAAACATGTTTCTGCAAGTTTGGTCACCCCCATGTAAGTTATGGGGCAGTAACAGCACACTTTTGAAAACGTGTTTTTCAGCCCGAAATAAACGCGTTTTTTCAGACAACTGAATCCCTATGTAACTGCAAGACTCAGAAGAGCCCACACACTCAGCTCTTAACCCCAGTGTGCAGAAAGTGTCAAAACATGATTTTCAGCAGAAATAAACATGTTTCTGCAAGTTTGGTCACCCCCATGTAAGTTATGGGGCAGTAACAGCACACTTTTGAAAACGTGTTTTTCAGCCCGAAATAAACGCGTTTTTTCAGACAACTGAATCCCTATGTAACTGCAAGACTCAGAAGAGCCCACACACTCAGCTCTTAACCCCAGTGTGCAGAAAGTGTCAAAACATGTTTTTCAGCAGAAATAAACATGTTTCTGCAAGTTTGGTCACCCCCATGTAAGTTATGGGGCAGTAACAGCACACTTTTGAAAACGTGTTTTTCAGCCTGAAATAAACACGTTTTTTCAGACAACTGAATCCCTATGTAACTGCAAGACTCAGAAGAGCCAACACACTCAGCTCTTAACCCCAGTGTGCAGAAAGTGTCAAAACATGTTTTTCAGCAGAAATAAACATGTTTCTGCAAGTTTGGTCACCCCCATGTAAGTTATGGGGCAGTAACAGCACACTTTTGAAAACGTGTTTTTCAGCCTGAAATAAACACGTTTTTTCAGACAACTGAATCCCTATGTAACTGCAAGACTCAGAAGAGCCCACACACTCAGCTCTTAACCCCAGTGTGCAGAAAGTGTCAAAACATGTTTTTCAGCATAAATAAACATGTTTCTGCAAGTTTGGTCACCCCCATGTAAGTTATGGGGCAGTAACAGCACACTTTTGAAAACGTGTTTTTCAGCCTGAAATAAACACGTTTTTTCAGACAACTGAATCCCTATGTAACTGCAAGACTCAGAAGAGCCCACACACTCAGCTCTTAACCCCAGTGTGCAGAAAGTGTCAAAACATGTTTTTCAGCAGAAATAAACATGTTTCTGCAAGTTTGGTCACCCCCATGTAAGTTATGGGGCAGTAACAGCACACTTTTGAAAACGTGTTTTTCAGCCCGAAATAAACGCGTTTTTTCAGACAACTGAATCCCTATGTAACTGCAAGACTCAGAAGAGCCCACACACTCAGCTCTTAACCCCAGTGTGCAGAAAGTGACAAAACATGATTTTCAGCAGAAATAAACATGTTTCTGCAAGTTTGGTCACCCCCATGTAAGTTATGGGGCAGTAACAGCACACTTTTGAAAACGTGTTTTTCAGCCCGAAATAAACGCGTTTTTTCAGACAACTGAATCCCTATGTAACTGCAAGACTCAGAAGAGCCCACACACTCAGCTCTTAACCCCAGTGTGCAGAAAGTGTCAAAACGTGTTTTTCAGCAGAAATAAACATGTTTCTGCAAGTTTGGTCACCCCCATGTAAGTTATGGGGCAGTAACAGCACACTTTTGAAAACGTGTTTTTCAGCCTGAAATAAACACGTTTTTTCAGACAACTGAATCCCTATGTAACTGCAAGACTCAGAAGAGCCCACACACTCAGCTCTTAACCCCAGTGTGCAGAAAGTGTCAAAACATGATTTTCAGCAGAAATAAACATGTTTCTGCAAGTTTGGTCAACCCCATGTAAGTTATGGGGCAGTAACAGCACACTTTTGAAAACGTGTTTTTCAGCCCGAAATAAACGCGTTTTTTCAGACAACTGAATCCCTATGTAACTGCAAGGCTCAAAAGAGCCCACACACTCAGCTCTTAACCCCAGTGTGCAGAAAGTGTCAAAACATGTTTTTCAGCAGAAATAAACATGTTTCTGCAAGTTTGGTCACCCCCATGTAAGTTATGGGGCAGTAACAGCACACTTTTGAAAACGTGTTTTTCAGCCCGAAATAAACGCGTTTTTTCAGACAACTGAATCCCTATGTAACTGCAAGACTCAGAAGAGCCCACACACTCAGCTCTTAACCCCAGTGTGCAGAAAGTGTCAAAACATGATTTTCAGCAGAAATAAACATGTTTCTGCAAGTTTGGTCACCCCCATGTAAGTTATGGGGCAGTAACAGCACACTTTTGAAAACGTGTTTTTCAGCCCGAAATAAACGCGTTTTTTCAGACAACTGAATCCCTATGTAACTGCAAGACTCAGAAGAGCCCACACACTCAGCTCTTAACCCCAGTGTGCAGAAAGTGTCAAAACATGTTTTTCAGCAGAAATAAACATGTTTCTGCAAGTTTGGTCACCCCCATGTAAGTTATGGGGCAGTAACAGCACACTTTTGAAAACGTGTTTTTCAGCCTGAAATAAACACGTTTTTTCAGACAACTGAATCCCTATGTAACTGCAAGACTCAGAAGAGTCCACACACTCAGCTCTTAACCCCAGTGTGCAGAAAGTGTCAAAACATGATTTTCAGCAGAAATAAACATGTTTCTGCAAGTTTGGTCAACCCCATGTAAGTTATGGGGCAGTAACAGCACACTTTTGAAAACGTGTTTTTCAGCCCGAAATAAACGCGTTTTTCCAGACAACTGAATCCCTATGTAACTGCAAGGCTCAAAAGAGCCCACACACTCAGCTCTTAACCCCAGTGTGCAGAAAGTGTCAAAACATGATTTTCAGCAGAAATAAACATGTTTCTGCAAGTTTGGTCACCCCCATGTAAGTTATGGGGCAGTAACAGCACACTTTTGAAAACGTGTTTTTCAGCCCGAAATAAACGCGTTTTTTCAGACAACTGAATCCCTATGTAACTGCAAGACTCAGAAGAGCCCACACACTCAGCTCTTAACCCCAGTGTGCAGAAAGTGTCAAAACATGTTTTTCAGCAGAAATAAACATGTTTCTGCAAGTTTGGTCACCCCCATGTAAGTTATGGGGCAGTAACAGCACACTTTTGAAAACGTGTTTTTCAGCCTGAAATAAACACGTTTTTTCAGACAACTGAATCCCTATGTAACTGCAAGACTCAGAAGAGCCAACACACTCAGCTCTTAACCCCAGTGTGCAGAAAGTGTCAAAACATGTTTTTCAGCAGAAATAAACATGTTTCTGCAAGTTTGGTCACCCCCATGTAAGTTATGGGGCAGTAACAGCACACTTTTGAAAACGTGTTTTTCAGCCTGAAATAAACACGTTTTTTCAGACAACTGAATCCCTATGTAACTGCAAGACTCAGAAGAGCCCACACACTCAGCTCTTAACCCCAGTGTGCAGAAAGTGTCAAAACATGTTTTTCAGCAGAAATAAACATGTTTCTGCAAGTTTGGTCACCCCCATGTAAGTTATGGGGCAGTAACAGCACACTTTTGAAAACGTGTTTTTCAGCCTGAAATAAACACGTTTTTTCAGACAACTGAATCCCTATGTAACTGCAAGACTCAGAAGAGCCCACACACTCAGCTCTTAACCCCAGTGTGCAGAAAGTGTCAAAACATGTTTTTCAGCAGAAATAAACATGTTTCTGCAAGTTTGGTCACCCCCATGTAAGTTATGGGGCAGTAACAGCACACTTTTGAAAACGTGTTTTTCAGCCCGAAATAAACGCGTTTTTTCAGACAACTGAATCCCTATGTAACTGCAAGGCTCAAAAGAGCCCACACACTCAGCTCTTAACCCCAGTGTGCAGAAAGTGTCAAAACATGTTTTTCAGCAGAAATAAACATGTTTCTGCAAGTTTGGTCACCCCCATGTAAGTTATGGGGCAGTAACAGCACACTTTTGAAAACGTGTTTTTCAGCCCGAAATAAACGCGTTTTTTCAGACAACTGAATCCCTATGTAACTGCAAGACTCAGAAGAGCCCACACACTCAGCTCTTAACCCCAGTGTGCAGAAAGTGACAAAACATGATTTTCAGCAGAAATAAACATGTTTCTGCAAGTTTGGTCACCCCCATGTAAGTTATGGGGCAGTAACAGCACACTTTTGAAAACGTGTTTTTCAGCCCGAAATAAACGCGTTTTTTCAGACAACTGAATCCCTATGTAACTGCAAGGCTCAAAAGAGCCCACACACTCAGCTCTTAACCCCAGTGTGCAGAAAGTGTCAAAACATGTTTTTCAGCAGAAATAAACATGTTTCTGCAAGTTTGGTCACCCCCATGTAAGTTATGGGGCAGTAACAGCACACTTTTGAAAACGTGTTTTTCAGCCCGAAATAAACGCGTTTTTTCAGACAACTGAATCCCTATGTAACTGCAAGACTCAGAAGAGCCCACACACTCAGCTCTTAACCCCAGTGTGCAGAAAGTGTCAAAACATGATTTTCAGCAGAAATAAACATGTTTCTGCAAGTTTGGTCACCCCCATGTAAGTTATGGGGCAGTAACAGCACACTTTTGAAAACGTGTTTTTCAGCCCGAAATAAACGCGTTTTTTCAGACAACTGAATCCCTATGTAACTGCAAGACTCAGAAGAGCCCACACACTCAGCTCTTAACCCCAGTGTGCAGAAAGTGTCAAAACATGTTTTTCAGCAGAAATAAACATGTTTCTGCAAGTTTGGTCACCCCCATGTAAGTTATGGGGCAGTAACAGCACACTTTTGAAAACGTGTTTTTCAGCCTGAAATAAACACGTTTTTTCAGACAACTGAATCCCTATGTAACTGCAAGACTCAGAAGAGTCCACACACTCAGCTCTTAACCCCAGTGTGCAGAAAGTGTCAAAACATGATTTTCAGCAGAAATAAACATGTTTCTGCAAGTTTGGTCAACCCCATGTAAGTTATGGGGCAGTAACAGCACACTTTTGAAAACGTGTTTTTCAGCCCGAAATAAACGCGTTTTTCCAGACAACTGAATCCCTATGTAACTGCAAGGCTCAAAAGAGCCCACACACTCAGCTCTTAACCCCAGTGTGCAGAAAGTGTCAAAACATGTTTTTCAGCAGAAATAAACATGTTTCTGCAAGTTTGGTCACCCCCATGTAAGTTATGGGGCAGTAACAGCACACTTTTGAAAACGTGTTTTTCAGCCCGAAATAAACGCGTTTTTTCAGACAACTGAATCCCTATGTAACTGCAAGACTCAGAAGAGCCCACACACTCAGCTCTTAACCCCAGTGTGCAGAAAGTGTCAAAACGTGTTTTTCAGCAGAAATAAACATGTTTCTGCAAGTTTGGTCACCCCCATGTAAGTTATGGGGCAGTAACAGCACACTTTTGAAAACGTGTTTTTCAGCCTGAAATAAACACGTTTTTTCAGACAACTGAATCCCTATGTAACTGCAAGACTCAGAAGAGCCCACACACTCAGCTCTTAACCCCAGTGTGCAGAAAGTGTCAAAACATGATTTTCAGCAGAAATAAACATGTTTCTGCAAGTTTGGTCACCCCCATGTAAGTTATGGGGCAGTAACAGCACACTTTTGAAAACGTGTTTTTCAGCCCGAAATAAACGCGTTTTTTCAGACAACTGAATCCCTATGTACCTGCAAGACTCAGAAGAGCCCACACACTCAGCTCTTAACCCCAGTGTGCAGAAAGTGTCAAAACGTGTATTTCAGCAGAAATAAACATGTTTCTGCAAGTTTGGTCACCCCCATGTAAGTTATGGGGCAGTAACAGCACACTTTTGAAAACGTGTTTTTCAGCCCGAAATAAACGCGTTTTTTCAGACAACTGAATCCCTATGTAACTGCAAGACTCAGAAGAGCCCACACACTCAGCTCTTAACCCCAGTGTGCAGAAAGTGTCAAAACATGATTTTCAGCAGAAATAAACATGTTTCTGCAAGTTTGGTCACCCCCATGTAAGTTATGGGGCAGTAACAGCACACTTTTGAAAACGTGTTTTTCAGCCCGAAATAAACGCGTTTTTTCAGACAACTGAATCCCTATGTAACTGCAAGACTCAGAAGAGCCCACACACTCAGCTCTTAACCCCAGTGTGCAGAAAGTGTCAAAACATGTTTTTCAGCAGAAATAAACATGTTTCTGCAAGTTTGGTCACCCCCATGTAAGTTATGGGGCAGTAACAGCACACTTTTGAAAACGTGTTTTTCAGCCTGAAATAAACACGTTTTTTCAGACAACTGAATCCCTATGTAACTGCAAGACTCAGAAGAGCCCACACACTCAGCTCTTAACCCCAGTGTGCAGAAAGTGTCAAAACATGTTTTTCAGCAGAAATAAACATGTTTCTGCAAGTTTGGTCACCCCCATGTAAGTTATGGGGCAGTAACAGCACACTTTTGAAAACGTGTTTTTCAGCCTGAAATAAACACATTTTTTCAGACAACTGAATCCCTATGTAACTGCAAGACTCAGAAGAGCCCACACACTCAGCTCTTAACCCCAGTGTGCAGAAAGTGTCAAAACATGTTTTTCAGCAGAAATAAACATGTTTCTGCAAGTTTGGTCACCCCCATGTAAGTTATGGGGCAGTAACAGCACACTTTTGAAAACGTGTTTTTCAGCCTGAAATAAACACGTTTTTTCAGACAACTGAATCCCTATGTAACTGCAAGACTCAGAAGAGCCCACACACTCAGCTCTTAACCCCAGTGTGCAGAAAGTGTCAAAACATGATTTTCAGCAGAAATAAACATGTTTCTGCAAGTTTGGTCAACCCCATGTAAGTTATGGGGCAGTAACAGCACACTTTTGAAAACGTGTTTTTCAGCCCGAAATAAACGCGTTTTTTCAGACAACTGAATCCCTATGTAACTGCAAGGCTCAAAAGAGCCCACACACTCAGCTCTTAACCCCAGTGTGCAGAAAGTGTCAAAACATGTTTTTCAGCAGAAATAAACATGTTTCTGCAAGTTTGGTCACCCCCATGTAAGTTATGGGGCAGTAACAGCACACTTTTGAAAACGTGTTTTTCAGCCCGAAATAAACGCGTTTTTTCAGACAACTGAATCCCTATGTAACTGCAAGACTCAGAAGAGCCCACACACTCAGCTCTTAACCCCAGTGTGCAGAAAGTGACAAAACATGATTTTCAGCAGAAATAAACATGTTTCTGCAAGTTTGGTCACCCCCATGTAAGTTATGGGGCAGTAACAGCACACTTTTGAAAACGTGTTTTTCAGCCCGAAATAAACGCGTTTTTTCAGACAACTGAATCCCTATGTAACTGCAAGACTCAGAAGAGCCCACACACTCAGCTCTTAACCCCAGTGTGCAGAAAGTGTCAAAACGTGTTTTTCAGCAGAAATAAACATGTTTCTGCAAGTTTGGTCACCCCCATGTAAGTTATGGGGCAGTAACAGCACACTTTTGAAAACCTGTTTTTCAGCCCGAAATAAACGCGTTTTTTTCAGACAACTGAATCCCTATGTAACTGCAAGACTCAGAAGAGCCCACACACTCAGCTCTTAACCCCAGTGTGCAGAAAGTGTCAAAACATGATTTTCAGCAGAAATAAACATGTTTCTGCAAGTTTGGTCACCCCCATGTAAGTTATGGGGCAGTAACAGCACACTTTTGAAAACGTGTTTTTCAGCCCGAAATAAACGCGTTTTTTCAGACAACTGAATCCCTATGTAACTGCAAGACTCAGAAGAGCCCACACACTCAGCTCTTAACCCCAGTGTGCAGAAAGTGTCAAAACATGTTTTTCAGCAGAAATAAACATGTTTCTGCAAGTTTGGTCACCCCCATGTAAGTTATGGGGCAGTAACAGCACACTTTTGAAAACGTGTTTTTCAGCCTGAAATAAACACGTTTTTTCAGACAACTGAATCCCTATGTAACTGCAAGACTCAGAAGAGCCCACACACTCAGCTCTTAACCCCAGTGTGCAGAAAGTGTCAAAACATGTTTTTCAGCAGAAATAAACATGTTTCTGCAAGTTTGGTCACCCCCATGTAAGTTATGGGGCAGTAACAGCACACTTTTGAAAACGTGTTTTTCAGCCTGAAATAAACGCGTTTTTTCAGACAACTGAATCCCTATGTAACTGCAAGACTCAGAAGAGCCCACACACTCAGCTCTTAACCCCAGTGTGCAGAAAGTGTCAAAACATGTTTTTCAGCAGAAATAAACATGTTTCTGCAAGTTTGGTCACCCCCATGTAAGTTATGGGGCAGTAACAGCACACTTTTGAAAACGTGTTTTTCAGCCTGAAATAAACACGTTTTTTCAGACAACTGAATCCCTATGTAACTGCAAGACTCAGAAGAGCCCACACACTCAGCTCTTAACCCCAGTGTGCAGAAAGTGTCAAAACATGTTTTTCAGCAGAAATAAACATGTTTCTGCAAGTTTGGTCACCCCCATGTAAGTTATGGGGCAGTAACAGCACACTTTTGAAAACGTGTTTTTCAGCCCGAAATAAACGCGTTTTTTCAGACAACTGAATCCCTATGTAACTGCAAGGCTCAAAAGAGCCCACACACTCAGCTCTTAACCCCAGTGTGCAGAAAGAGTCAAAACGTGTTTTTCAGCAGAAATAAACATGTTTCTGCAAGTTTGGTCACCCCCATGTAAGTTATGGGGCAGTAACAGCACACTTTTGAAAACGTGTTTTTCAGCCCGAAATAAACGCGTTTTTTCAGACAACTGAATCCCTATGTAACTGCAAGACTCAGAAGAGCCCACACACTCAGCTCTTAACCCCAGTGTGCAGAAAGTGTCAAAACGTGATTTTCAGCAGAAATAAACATGTTTCTGCAAGTTTGGTCACCCCCATGTAAGTTATGGGGCAGTAACAGCACACTTTTGAAAACGTGTTTTTCAGCCCGAAATAAACGCGTTTTTTCAGACAACTGAATCCCTATGTAACTGCAAGACTCAGAAGAGCCCACACACTCAGCTCTTAACCCCAGTGTGCAGAAAGTGTCAAAACGTGTTTTTCAGCAGAAATAAACATGTTTCTGCAAGTTTGGTCACCCCCATGTAAGTTATGGGGCAGTAACAGCACACTTTTGAAAACGTGTTTTTCAGCCCGAAATAAACGCGTTTTTTCAGACAACTGAATCCCTATGTAACTGCAAGACTCAGAAGAGCCCACACACTCAGCTCTTAACCCCAGTGTGCAGAAAGTGTCAAAACATGATTTTCAGCAGAAATAAACATGTTTCTGCAAGTTTGGTCAACCCCATGTAAGTTATGGGGCAGTAACAGCACACTTTTGAAAACGTGTTTTTCAGCCCGAAATAAACGCGTTTTTTCAGACAACTGAATCCCTATGTAACTGCAAGGCTCAAAAGAGCCCACACACTCAGCTCTTAACCCCAGTGTGCAGAAAGTGTCAAAACATGTTTTTCAGCAGAAATAAACATGTTTCTGCAAGTTTGGTCACCCCCATGTAAGTTATGGGGCAGTAACAGCACACTTTTGAAAACGTGTTTTTCAGCCCGAAATAAACGCGTTTTTTCAGACAACTGAATCCCTATGTAACTGCAAGGCTCAAAAGAGCCCACACACTCAGCTCTTAACCCCAGTGTGCAGAAAGTGTCAAAACATGATTTTCAGCAGAAATAAACATGTTTCTGCAAGTTTGGTCACCCCCATGTAAGTTATGGGGCAGTAACAGCACACTTTTGAAAACGTGTTTTTCAGCCCGAAATAAACGCGTTTTTTCAGACAACTGAATCCCTATGTAACTGCAAGACTCAGAAGAGCCCACACACTCAGCTCTTAACCCCAGTGTGCAGAAAGTGTCAAAACGTGTTTTTCAGCAGAAATAAACATGTTTCTGCAAGTTTGGTCACCCCCATGTAAGTTATGGGGCAGTAACAGCACACTTTTGAAAACGTGTTTTTCAGCCCGAAATAAACGCGTTTTTTCAGACAACTGAATCCCTATGTAACTGCAAGACTCAGAAGAGCCCACACACTCAGCTCTTAACCCCAGTGTGCAGAAAGTGTCAAAACATGTTTTTCAGCAGAAATAAACATGTTTCTGCAAGTTTGGTCACCCCCATGTAAGTTATGGGGCAGTAACAGCACACTTTTGAAAACGTGTTTTTCAGCCTGAAATAAACACGTTTTTTCAGACAACTGAATCCCTATGTAACTGCAAGACTCAGAAGAGCCCACACACTCAGCTCTTAACCCCAGTGTGCAGAAAGTGTCAAAACATGTTTTTCAGCAGAAATAAACATGTTTCTGCAAGTTTGGTCACCCCCATGTAAGTTATGGGGCAGTAACAGCACACTTTTGAAAACGTGTTTTTCAGCCTGAAATAAACACGTTTTTTCAGACAACTGAATCCCTATGTAACTGCAAGACTCAGAAGAGCCCACACACTCAGCTCTTAACCCCAGTGTGCAGAAAGTGTCAAAACATGTTTTTCAGCAGAAATAAACATGTTTCTGCAAGTTTGGTCACCCCCATGTAAGTTATGGGGCAGTAACAGCACACTTTTGAAAACGTGTTTTTCAGCCTGAAATAAACACGTTTTTTCAGACAACTGAATCCCTATGTAACTGCAAGACTCAGAAGAGCCCACACACTCAGCTCTTAACCCCAGTGTGCAGAAAGTGTCAAAACATGTTTTTCAGCAGAAATAAACATGTTTCTGCAAGTTTGGTCACCCCCATGTAAGTTATGGGGCAGTAACAGCACACTTTTGAAAACGTGTTTTTCAGCCCGAAATAAACGCGTTTTTTCAGACAACTGAATCCCTATGTAACTGCAAGGCTCAAAAGAGCCCACACACTCAGCTCTTAACCCCAGTGTGCAGAAAGAGTCAAAACGTGTTTTTCAGCAGAAATAAACATGTTTCTGCAAGTTTGGTCACCCCCATGTAAGTTATGGGGCAGTAACAGCACACTTTTGAAAACGTGTTTTTCAGCCCGAAATAAACGCGTTTTTTCAGACAACTGAATCCCTATGTAACTGCAAGACTCAGAAGAGCCCACACACTCAGCTCTTAACCCCAGTGTGCAGAAAGTGTCAAAACGTGATTTTCAGCAGAAATAAACATGTTTCTGCAAGTTTGGTCACCCCCATGTAAGTTATGGGGCAGTAACAGCACACTTTTGAAAACGTGTTTTTCAGCTCGAAATAAACGCGTTTTTTCAGACAACTGAATCCCTATGTAACTGCAAGACTCAGAAGAGCCCACACACTCAGCTCTTAACCCCAGTGTGCAGAAAGTGTCAAAACGTGTTTTTCAGCAGAAATAAACATGTTTCTGCAAGTTTGGTCACCCCCATGTAAGTTATGGGGCAGTAACAGCACACTTTTGAAAACGTGTTTTTCAGCCCGAAATAAACGCGTTTTTTCAGACAACTGAATCCCTATGTAACTGCAAGACTCAGAAGAGCCCACACACTCAGCTCTTAACCCCAGTGTGCAGAAAGTGTCAAAACATGATTTTCAGCAGAAATAAACATGTTTCTGCAAGTTTGGTCAACCCCATGTATGTTATGGGGCAGTAACAGCACACTTTTGAAAACGTGTTTTTCAGCCCGAAATAAACGCGTTTTTTCAGACAACTGAATCCCTATGTAACTGCAAGGCTCAAAAGAGCCCACACACTCAGCTCTTAACCCCAGTGTGCAGAAAGTGTCAAAACATGTTTTTCAGCAGAAATAAACATGTTTCTGCAAGTTTGGTCACCCCCATGTAAGTTATGGGGCAGTAACAGCACACTTTTGAAAACGTGTTTTTCAGCCCGAAATAAACGCGTTTTTTCAGACAACTGAATCCCTATGTAACTGCAAGGCTCAAAAGAGCCCACACACTCAGCTCTTAACCCCAGTGTGCAGAAAGTGTCAAAACATGATTTTCAGCAGAAATAAACATGTTTCTGCAAGTTTGGTCACCCCCATGTAAGTTATGGGGCAGTAACAGCACACTTTTGAAAACGTGTTTTTCAGCCCGAAATAAACGCGTTTTTTCAGACAACTGAATCCCTATGTAACTGCAAGACTCAGAAGAGCCCACACACTCAGCTCTTAACCCCAGTGTGCAGAAAGTGTCAAAACGTGTTTTTCAGCAGAAATAAACATGTTTCTGCAAGTTTGGTCACCCCCATGTAAGTTATGGGGCAGTAACAGCACACTTTTGAAAACGTGTTTTTCAGCCCGAAATAAACACGTTTTTTCAGACAACTGAATCCCTATGTAACTGCAAGGCTCAAAAGAGCCCACACACTCAGCTCTTAACCCCAGTGTGCAGAAAGTGTCAAAACATGATTTTCAGCAGAAATAAACATGTTTCTGCAAGTTTGGTCAACCCCATGTAAGTTATGGGGCAGTAACAGCACACTTTTGAAAACGTGTTTTTCAGCCCGAAATAAACGCGTTTTTTCAGACAACTGAATCCCTATGTAACTGCAAGGCTCAAAAGAGCCCACACACTCAGCTCTTAACCCCAGTGTGCAGAAAGTGTCAAAACATGTTTTTCAGCAGAAATAAACATGTTTCTGCAAGTTTGGTCACCCCCATGTAAGTTATGGGGCAGTAACAGCACACTTTTGAAAACGTGTTTTTCAGCCCGAAATAAACGCGTTTTTTCAGACAACTGAATCCCTATGTAACTGCAAGGCTCAAAAGAGCCCACACACTCAGCTCTTAACCCCAGTGTGCAGAAAGTGTCAAAACATGATTTTCAGCAGAAATAAACATGTTTCTGCAAGTTTGGTCACCCCCATGTAAGTTATGGGGCAGTAACAGCACACTTTTGAAAACGTGTTTTTCAGCCCGAAATAAACGCGTTTTTTCAGACAACTGAATCCCTATGTAACTGCAAGACTCAGAAGAGCCCACACACTCAGCTCTTAACCCCAGTGTGCAGAAAGTGTCAAAACGTGTTTTTCAGCAGAAATAAACATGTTTCTGCAAGTTTGGTCACCCCCATGTAAGTTATGGGGCAGTAACAGCACACTTTTGAAAACGTGTTTTTCAGCCCGAAATAAACGCGTTTTTTCAGACAACTGAATCCCTATGTAACTGCAAGACTCAGAAGAGCCCACACACTCAGCTCTTAACCCCAGTGTGCAGAAAGTGTCAAAACATGTTTTTCAGCAGAAATAAACATGTTTCTGCAAGTTTGGTCACCCCCATGTAAGTTATGGGGCAGTAACAGCACACTTTTGAAAACGTGTTTTTCAGCCTGAAATAAACACGTTTTTTCAGACAACTGAATCCCTATGTAACTGCAAGACTCAGAAGAGCCCACACACTCAGCTCTTAACCCCAGTGTGCAGAAAGTGTCAAAACATGTTTTTCAGCAGAAATAAACATGTTTCTGCAAGTTTGGTCACCCCCATGTAAGTTATGGGGCAGTAACAGCACACTTTTGAAAACGTGTTTTTCAGCCTGAAATAAACACGTTTTTTCAGACAACTGAATCCCTATGTAACTGCAAGACTCAGAAGAGCCCACACACTCAGCTCTTAACCCCAGTGTGCAGAAAGTGTCAAAACATGTTTTTCAGCAGAAATAAACATGTTTCTGCAAGTTTGGTCACCCCCATGTAAGTTATGGGGCAGTAACAGCACACTTTTGAAAACGTGTTTTTCAGCCTGAAATAAACACGTTTTTTCAGACAACTGAATCCCTATGTAACTGCAAGACTCAGAAGAGCCCACACACTCAGCTCTTAACCCCAGTGTGCAGAAAGTGTCAAAACATGTTTTTCAGCAGAAATAAACATGTTTCTGCAAGTTTGGTCACCCCCATGTAAGTTATGGGGCAGTAACAGCACACTTTTGAAAACGTGTTTTTCAGCCCGAAATAAACGCGTTTTTTCAGACAACTGAATCCCTATGTAACTGCAAGGCTCAAAAGAGCCCACACACTCAGCTCTTAACCCCAGTGTGCAGAAAGAGTCAAAACGTGTTTTTCAGCAGAAATAAACATGTTTCTGCAAGTTTGGTCACCCCCATGTAAGTTATGGGGCAGTAACAGCACACTTTTGAAAACGTGTTTTTCAGCCCGAAATAAACGCGTTTTTTCAGACAACTGAATCCCTATGTAACTGCAAGACTCAGAAGAGCCCACACACTCAGCTCTTAACCCCAGTGTGCAGAAAGTGTCAAAACGTGATTTTCAGCAGAAATAAACATGTTTCTGCAAGTTTGGTCACCCCCATGTAAGTTATGGGGCAGTAACAGCACACTTTTGAAAACGTGTTTTTCAGCTCGAAATAAACGCGTTTTTTCAGACAACTGAATCCCTATGTAACTGCAAGACTCAGAAGAGCCCACACACTCAGCTCTTAACCCCAGTGTGCAGAAAGTGTCAAAACGTGTTTTTCAGCAGAAATAAACATGTTTCTGCAAGTTTGGTCACCCCCATGTAAGTTATGGGGCAGTAACAGCACACTTTTGAAAACGTGTTTTTCAGCCCGAAATAAACGCGTTTTTTCAGACAACTGAATCCCTATGTAACTGCAAGACTCAGAAGAGCCCACACACTCAGCTCTTAACCCCAGTGTGCAGAAAGTGTCAAAACATGATTTTCAGCAGAAATAAACATGTTTCTGCAAGTTTGGTCAACCCCATGTATGTTATGGGGCAGTAACAGCACACTTTTGAAAACGTGTTTTTCAGCCCGAAATAAACGCGTTTTTTCAGACAACTGAATCCCTATGTAACTGCAAGGCTCAAAAGAGCCCACACACTCAGCTCTTAACCCCAGTGTGCAGAAAGTGTCAAAACATGTTTTTCAGCAGAAATAAACATGTTTCTGCAAGTTTGGTCACCCCCATGTAAGTTATGGGGCAGTAACAGCACACTTTTGAAAACGTGTTTTTCAGCCCGAAATAAACGCGTTTTTTCAGACAACTGAATCCCTATGTAACTGCAAGGCTCAAAAGAGCCCACACACTCAGCTCTTAACCCCAGTGTGCAGAAAGTGTCAAAACATGATTTTCAGCAGAAATAAACATGTTTCTGCAAGTTTGGTCACCCCCATGTAAGTTATGGGGCAGTAACAGCACACTTTTGAAAACGTGTTTTTCAGCCCGAAATAAACGCGTTTTTTCAGACAACTGAATCCCTATGTAACTGCAAGACTCAGAAGAGCCCACACACTCAGCTCTTAACCCCAGTGTGCAGAAAGTGTCAAAACGTGTTTTTCAGCAGAAATAAACATGTTTCTGCAAGTTTGGTCACCCCCATGTAAGTTATGGGGCAGTAACAGCACACTTTTGAAAACGTGTTTTTCAGCCCGAAATAAACACGTTTTTTCAGACAACTGAATCCCTATGTAACTGCAAGGCTCAAAAGAGCCCACACACTCAGCTCTTAACCCCAGTGTGCAGAAAGTGTCAAAACATGATTTTCAGCAGAAATAAACATGTTTCTGCAAGTTTGGTCACCCCAATGTAAGTTATGGGGCAGTAACAGCACACTTTTTAAAACTTGTTTTTCAGCCCGAAATAAACGCGTTTTTTCAGACAACTGAATCCCAATGTAACTGCAAGACTCAGAAGAGCCCACACACTCAGCTCTTAACCCCAGTGTGCAGAAAGTGTCAAAACGTGTTTTTCAGCAGAAATAAACATGTTTCTGCAAGTTTGGTCACCCCCATGTAAGTTATGGGGCAGTAACAGCACACTTTTGAAAACGTGTTTTTCAGCCTGAAATAAACACGTTTTTTCAGACAACTGAATCCCTATGTAACTGCAAGACTCAGAAGAGCCCACACACTCAGCTCTTAACCCCAGTGTGCAGAAAGTGTCAAAACATGATTTTCAGCAGAAATAAACATGTTTCTGCAAGTTTGGTCACCCCCATGTAAGTTATGGGGCAGTAACAGCACACTTTTGAAAACGTGTTTTTCAGCCCGAAATAAACGCGTTTTTTCAGACAACTGAATCCCTATGTAACTGCAAGACTCAGAAGAGCCCACACACTCAGCTCTTAACCCCAGTGTGCAGAAAGTGTCAAAACGTGTTTTTCAGCAGAAATAAACATGTTTCTGCAAGTTTGGTCACCCCCATGTAAGTTATGGGGCAGTAACAGCACACTTTTGAAAACGTGTTTTTCAGCCCGAAATAAACGCGTTTTTTCAGACAACTGAATCCCTATGTAACTGCAAGACTCAGAAGAGCCCACACACTCAGCTCTTAACCCCAGTGTGCTGAAAGAGTCAAAACATGATTTTCAGCAGAAATAAACATGTTTCTGCAAGTTTGGTCACCCCCATGTAAGTTATGGGGCAGTAACAGCACACTTTTTAAAACGTGTTTTTCAGCCCGAAATAAACGCGTTTTTTCAGACAACTGAATCCCTATGTAACTGCAAGGCTCAAAAGAGCCCACACACTCAGCTCTTAACCCCAGTGTGCAGAAAGTGTCAAAACATGATTTTCAGCAGAAATAAACATGTTTCTGCAAGTTTGGTCACCCCCATGTAAGTTATGGGGCAGTAACAGCACACTTTTGAAAACGTGTTTTTCAGCCCGAAATAAACGCGTTTTTTCAGACAACTGAATCCCTATGTAACTGCAAGACTCAGAAGAGCCCACACACTCAGCTCTTAACCCCAGTGTGCAGAAAGTGTCAAAACGTGTTTTTCAGCAGAAATAAACATGTTTCTGCAAGTTTGGTCACCCCCATGTAAGTTATGGGGCAGTAACAGCACACTTTTGAAAACGTGTTTTTCAGCCCGAAATAAACACGTTTTTTCAGACAACTGAATCCCTATGTAACTGCAAGGCTCAAAAGAGCCCACACACTCAGCTCTTAACCCCAGTGTGCAGAAAGTGTCAAAACATGATTTTCAGCAGAAATAAACATGTTTCTGCAAGTTTGGTCACCCCCATGTAAGTTATGGGGCAGTAACAGCACACTTTTTAAAACTTGTTTTTCAGCCCGAAATAAACGCGTTTTTTCAGACAACTGAATCCCAATGTAACTGCAAGACTCAGAAGAGCCCACACACTCAGCTCTTAACCCCAGTGTGCAGAAAGTGTCAAAACGTGTTTTTCAGCAGAAATAAACATGTTTCTGCAAGTTTGGTCACCCCCATGTAAGTTATGGGGCAGTAACAGCACACTTTTGAAAACGTGTTTTTCAGCCTGAAATAAACACGTTTTTTCAGACAACTGAATCCCTATGTAACTGCAAGACTCAGAAGAGCCCACACACTCAGCTCTTAACCCCAGTGTGCAGAAAGTGTCAAAACATGATTTTCAGCAGAAATAAACATGTTTCTGCAAGTTTGGTCACCCCCATGTAAGTTATGGGGCAGTAACAGCACACTTTTGAAAACGTGTTTTTCAGCCCGAAATAAACGCGTTTTTTCAGACAACTGAATCCCTATGTAACTGCAAGACTCAGAAGAGCCCACACACTCAGCTCTTAACCCCAGTGTGCAGAAAGTGTCAAAACGTGTTTTTCAGCAGAAATAAACATGTTTCTGCAAGTTTGGTCACCCCCATGTAAGTTATGGGGCAGTAACAGCACACTTTTGAAAACGTGTTTTTCAGCCCGAAATAAACGCGTTTTTTCAGACAACTGAATCCCTATGTAACTGCAAGACTCAGAAGAGCCCACACACTCAGCTCTTAACCCCAGTGTGCAGAAAGTGTCAAAACATGATTTTCAGCAGAAATAAACATGTTTCTGCAAGTTTGGTCACCCCCATGTAAGTTATGGGGCAGTAACAGCACACTTTTGAAAACGTGTTTTTCAGCCTGAAATAAACACGTTTTTTCAGACAACTGAATCCCTATGTAACTGCAAGACTCAGAAGAGCCCACACACTCAGCTCTTAACCCCAGTGTGCAGAAAGTGTCAAAACATGATTTTCAGCAGAAATAAACATGTTTCTGCAAGTTTGGTCACCCCCATGTAAGTTATGGGGCAGTAACAGCACACTTTTGAAAACGTGTTTTTCAGCCTGAAATAAACACGTTTTTTCAGACAACTGAATCCCTATGTAACTGCAAGACTCGGAAGAGCCCACACACTCAGCTCTTAACCCCAGTGTGCAGAAAGTGTCAAAACATGTTTTTCAGCAGAAATAAACATGTTTCTGCAAGTTTGGTCACCCCCATGTAAGTTATGGGGCAGTAACAGCACACTTTTGAAAACGTGTTTTTCAGCCTGAAATAAACACGTTTTTTCAGACAACTGAATCCCTATGTAACTGCAAGACTCAGAAGAGCCCACACACTCAGCTCTTAACCCCAGTGTGCAGAAAGTGTCAAAACATGTTTTTCAGCAGAAATAAACATGTTTCTGCAAGTTTGGTCACCCCCATGTAAGTTATGGGGCAGTAACAGCACACTTTTGAAAACGTGTTTTTCATCCCGAAATAAACGCGTTTTTTCAGACAACTGAATCCCTATGTAACTGCAAGACTCAGAAGAGCCCACACACTCAGCTCTTAACCCCAGTGTGCAGAAAGTGTCAAAACGTGTTTTTCAGCAGAAATAAACATGTTTCTGCAAGTTTGGTCACCCCCATGTAAGTTATGGGGCAGTAACAGCACACTTTTGAAAACGTGTTTTTCAGCCTGAAATAAACACGTTTTTTCAGACAACTGAATCCCTATGTAACTGCAAGACTCAGAAGAGCCCACACACTCAGCTCTTAACCCCAGTGTGCAGAAAGTGTCAAAACATGATTTTCAGCAGAAATAAACATGTTTCTGCAAGTTTGGTCAACCCCATGTAAGTTATGGGGCAGTAACAGCACACTTTTGAAAACGTGTTTTTCAGCCCGAAATAAACGCGTTTTTTCAGACAACTGAATCCCTATGTAACTGCAAGGCTCAAAAGAGCCCACACACTCAGCTCTTAACCCCAGTGTGCAGAAAGTGTCAAAACATGTTTTTCAGCAGAAATAAACATGTTTCTGCAAGTTTGGTCACCCCCATGTAAGTTATGGGGCAGTAACAGCACACTTTTGAAAACGTGTTTTTCAGCCTGAAATAAACACGTTTTTTCAGACAACTGAATCCCTATGTAACTGCAAGACTCAGAAGAGCCCACACACTCAGCTCTTAACCCCAGTGTGCAGAAAGTGTCAAAACATGTTTTTCAGCAGAAATAAACATGTTTCTGCAAGTTTGGTCACCCCCATGTAAGTTATGGGGCAGTAACAGCACACTTTTGAAAACGTGTTTTTCAGCCTGAAATAAACACGTTTTTTCAGACAACTGAATCCCTATGTAACTGCAAGACTCAGAAGAGCCCACACACTCAGCTCTTAACCCCAGTGTGCAGAAAGTGTCAAAACATGATTTTCAGCAGAAATAAACATGTTTCTGCAAGTTTGGTCAACCCCATGTAAGTTATGGGGCAGTAACAGCACACTTTTGAAAACGTGTTTTTCAGCCCGAAATAAACGCGTTTTTTCAGACAACTGAATCCCTATGTAACTGCAAGGCTCAAAAGAGCCCACACACTCAGCTCTTAACCCCAGTGTGCAGAAAGTGTCAAAACATGTTTTTCAGCAGAAATAAACATGTTTCTGCAAGTTTGGTCACCCCCATGTAAGTTATGGGGCAGTAACAGCACACTTTTGAAAACGTGTTTTTCAGCCCGAAATAAACGCGTTTTTTCAGACAACTGAATCCCTATGTAACTGCAAGACTCAGAAGAGCCCACACACTCAGCTCTTAACCCCAGTGTGCAGAAAGTGTCAAAACATGTTTTTCAGCAGAAATAAACATGTTTCTGCAAGTTTGGTCACCCCCATGTAAGTTATGGGGCAGTAACAGCACACTTTTGAAAACGTGTTTTTCAGCCTGAAATAAACACGTTTTTTCAGACAACTGAATCCCTATGTAACTGCAAGACTCAGAAGAGCCCACACACTCAGCTCTTAACCCCAGTGTGCAGAAAGTGTCAAAACATGTTTTTCAGCAGAAATAAACATGTTTCTGCAAGTTTGGTCACCCCCATGTAAGTTATGGGGCAGTAACAGCACACTTTTGAAAACGTGTTTTTCAGCCTGAAATAAACACGTTTTTTCAGACAACTGAATCCCTATGTAACTGCAAGACTCAGAAGAGCCCACACACTCAGCTCTTAACCCCAGTGTGCAGAAAGTGTCAAAACATGTTTTTCAGCAGAAATAAACATGTTTCTGCAAGTTTGGTCACCCCCATGTAAGTTATGGGGCAGTAACAGCACACTTTTGAAAACGTGTTTTTCAGCCTGAAATAAACACGTTTTTTCAGACAACTGAATCCCTATGTAACTGCAAGACTCAGAAGAGCCCACACACTCAGCTCTTAACCCCAGTGTGCAGAAAGTGTCAAAACATGTTTTTCAGCAGAAATAAACATGTTTCTGCAAGTTTGGTCACCCCCATGTAAGTTATGGGGCAGTAACAGCACACTTTTGAAAACGTGTTTTTCAGCCCGAAATAAACGCGTTTTTTCAGACAACTGAATCCCTATGTAACTGCAAGGCTCAAAAGAGCCCACACACTCAGCTCTTAACCCCAGTGTGCAGAAAGAGTCAAAACGTGTTTTTCAGCAGAAATAAACATGTTTCTGCAAGTTTGGTCACCCCCATGTAAGTTATGGGGCAGTAACAGCACACTTTTGAAAACGTGTTTTTCAGCCCGAAATAAACGCGTTTTTTCAGACAACTGAATCCCTATGTAACTGCAAGACTCAGAAGAGCCCACACACTCAGCTCTTAACCCCAGTGTGCAGAAAGTGTCAAAACGTGATTTTCAGCAGAAATAAACATGTTTCTGCAAGTTTGGTCACCCCCATGTAAGTTATGGGGCAGTAACAGCACACTTTTGAAAACGTGTTTTTCAGCCTGAAATAAACGCGTTTTTTCAGACAACTGAATCCCTATGTAACTGCAAGACTCAGAAGAGCCCACACACTCAGCTCTTAACCCCAGTGTGCAGAAAGTGTCAAAACATGTTTTTCAGCAGAAATAAACATGTTTCTGCAAGTTTGGTCACCCCCATGTAAGTTATGGGGCAGTAACAGCACACTTTTGAAAACGTGTTTTTCAGCCTGAAATAAACACGTTTTTTCAGACAACTGAATCCCTATGTAACTGCAAGACTCAGAAGAGCCCACACACTCAGCTCTTAACCCCAGTGTGCAGAAAGTGTCAAAACATGTTTTTCAGCAGAAATAAACATGTTTCTGCAAGTTTGGTCACCCCCATGTAAGTTATGGGGCAGTAACAGCACACTTTTGAAAACGTGTTTTTCAGCCCGAAATAAACGCGTTTTTTCAGACAACTGAATCCCTATGTAACTGCAAGGCTCAAAAGAGCCCACACACTCAGCTCTTAACCCCAGTGTGCAGAAAGAGTCAAAACGTGTTTTTCAGCAGAAATAAACATGTTTCTGCAAGTTTGGTCACCCCCATGTAAGTTATGGGGCAGTAACAGCACACTTTTGAAAACGTGTTTTTCAGCCCGAAATAAACGCGTTTTTTCAGACAACTGAATCCCTATGTAACTGCAAGACTCAGAAGAGCCCACACACTCAGCTCTTAACCCCAGTGTGCAGAAAGTGTCAAAACGTGATTTTCAGCAGAAATAAACATGTTTCTGCAAGTTTGGTCACCCCCATGTAAGTTATGGGGCAGTAACAGCACACTTTTGAAAACGTGTTTTTCAGCCCGAAATAAACGCGTTTTTTCAGACAACTGAATCCCTATGTAACTGCAAGACTCAGAAGAGCCCACACACTCAGCTCTTAACCCCAGTGTGCAGAAAGTGTCAAAACGTGTTTTTCAGCAGAAATAAACATGTTTCTGCAAGTTTGGTCACCCCCATGTAAGTTATGGGGCAGTAACAGCACACTTTTGAAAACGTGTTTTTCAGCCCGAAATAAACGCGTTTTTTCAGACAACTGAATCCCTATGTAACTGCAAGACTCAGAAGAGCCCACACACTCAGCTCTTAACCCCAGTGTGCAGAAAGTGTCAAAACATGATTTTCAGCAGAAATAAACATGTTTCTGCAAGTTTGGTCAACCCCATGTAAGTTATGGGGCAGTAACAGCACACTTTTGAAAACGTGTTTTTCAGCCCGAAATAAACGCGTTTTTTCAGACAACTGAATCCCTATGTAACTGCAAGGCTCAAAAGAGCCCACACACTCAGCTCTTAACCCCAGTGTGCAGAAAGTGTCAAAACATGTTTTTCAGCAGAAATAAACATGTTTCTGCAAGTTTGGTCACCCCCATGTAAGTTATGGGGCAGTAACAGCACACTTTTGAAAACGTGTTTTTCAGCCCGAAATAAACGCGTTTTTTCAGACAACTGAATCCCTATGTAACTGCAAGGCTCAAAAGAGCCCACACACTCAGCTCTTAACCCCAGTGTGCAGAAAGTGTCAAAACATGATTTTCAGCAGAAATAAACATGTTTCTGCAAGTTTGGTCACCCCCATGTAAGTTATGGGGCAGTAACAGCACACTTTTGAAAACGTGTTTTTCAGCCCGAAATAAACGCGTTTTTTCAGACAACTGAATCCCTATGTAACTGCAAGACTCAGAAGAGCCCACACACTCAGCTCTTAACCCCAGTGTGCAGAAAGTGTCAAAACGTGTTTTTCAGCAGAAATAAACATGTTTCTGCAAGTTTGGTCACCCCCATGTAAGTTATGGGGCAGTAACAGCACACTTTTGAAAACGTGTTTTTCAGCCCGAAATAAACGCGTTTTTTCAGACAACTGAATCCCTATGTAACTGCAAGACTCAGAAGAGCCCACACACTCAGCTCTTAACCCCAGTGTGCAGAAAGTGTCAAAACATGTTTTTCAGCAGAAATAAACATGTTTCTGCAAGTTTGGTCACCCCCATGTAAGTTATGGGGCAGTAACAGCACACTTTTGAAAACGTGTTTTTCAGCCTGAAATAAACACGTTTTTTCAGACAACTGAATCCCTATGTAACTGCAAGACTCAGAAGAGCCCACACACTCAGCTCTTAACCCCAGTGTGCAGAAAGTGTCAAAACATGTTTTTCAGCAGAAATAAACATGTTTCTGCAAGTTTGGTCACCCCCATGTAAGTTATGGGGCAGTAACAGCACACTTTTGAAAACGTGTTTTTCAGCCTGAAATAAACACGTTTTTTCAGACAACTGAATCCCTATGTAACTGCAAGACTCAGAAGAGCCCACACACTCAGCTCTTAACCCCAGTGTGCAGAAAGTGTCAAAACATGTTTTTCAGCAGAAATAAACATGTTTCTGCAAGTTTGGTCACCCCCATGTAAGTTATGGGGCAGTAACAGCACACTTTTGAAAACGTGTTTTTCAGCCTGAAATAAACACGTTTTTTCAGACAACTGAATCCCTATGTAACTGCAAGACTCAGAAGAGCCCACACACTCAGCTCTTAACCCCAGTGTGCAGAAAGTGTCAAAACATGTTTTTCAGCAGAAATAAACATGTTTCTGCAAGTTTGGTCACCCCCATGTAAGTTATGGGGCAGTAACAGCACACTTTTGAAAACGTGTTTTTCAGCCCGAAATAAACGCGTTTTTTCAGACAACTGAATCCCTATGTAACTGCAAGGCTCAAAAGAGCCCACACACTCAGCTCTTAACCCCAGTGTGCAGAAAGAGTCAAAACGTGTTTTTCAGCAGAAATAAACATGTTTCTGCAAGTTTGGTCACCCCCATGTAAGTTATGGGGCAGTAACAGCACACTTTTGAAAACGTGTTTTTCAGCCCGAAATAAACGCGTTTTTTCAGACAACTGAATCCCTATGTAACTGCAAGACTCAGAAGAGCCCACACACTCAGCTCTTAACCCCAGTGTGCAGAAAGTGTCAAAACGTGATTTTCAGCAGAAATAAACATGTTTCTGCAAGTTTGGTCACCCCCATGTAAGTTATGGGGCAGTAACAGCACACTTTTGAAAACGTGTTTTTCAGCCCGAAATAAACGCGTTTTTTCAGACAACTGAATCCCTATGTAACTGCAAGACTCAGAAGAGCCCACACACTCAGCTCTTAACCCCAGTGTGCAGAAAGTGTCAAAACGTGTTTTTCAGCAGAAATAAACATGTTTCTGCAAGTTTGGTCACCCCCATGTAAGTTATGGGGCAGTAACAGCACACTTTTGAAAACGTGTTTTTCAGCCCGAAATAAACGCGTTTTTTCAGACAACTGAATCCCTATGTAACTGCAAGACTCAGAAGAGCCCACACACTCAGCTCTTAACCCCAGTGTGCAGAAAGTGTCAAAACATGATTTTCAGCAGAAATAAACATGTTTCTGCAAGTTTGGTCAACCCCATGTAAGTTATGGGGCAGTAACAGCACACTTTTGAAAACGTGTTTTTCAGCCCGAAATAAACGCGTTTTTTCAGACAACTGAATCCCTATGTAACTGCAAGGCTCAAAAGAGCCCACACACTCAGCTCTTAACCCCAGTGTGCAGAAAGTGTCAAAACATGTTTTTCAGCAGAAATAAACATGTTTCTGCAAGTTTGGTCACCCCCATGTAAGTTATGGGGCAGTAACAGCACACTTTTGAAAACGTGTTTTTCAGCCCGAAATAAACGCGTTTTTTCAGACAACTGAATCCCTATGTAACTGCAAGGCTCAAAAGAGCCCACACACTCAGCTCTTAACCCCAGTGTGCAGAAAGTGTCAAAACATGATTTTCAGCAGAAATAAACATGTTTCTGCAAGTTTGGTCACCCCCATGTAAGTTATGGGGCAGTAACAGCACACTTTTGAAAACGTGTTTTTCAGCCCGAAATAAACGCGTTTTTTCAGACAACTGAATCCCTATGTAACTGCAAGACTCAGAAGAGCCCACACACTCAGCTCTTAACCCCAGTGTGCAGAAAGTGTCAAAACGTGTTTTTCAGCAGAAATAAACATGTTTCTGCAAGTTTGGTCACCCCCATGTAAGTTATGGGGCAGTAACAGCACACTTTTGAAAACGTGTTTTTCAGCCCGAAATAAACGCGTTTTTTCAGACAACTGAATCCCTATGTAACTGCAAGACTCAGAAGAGCCCACACACTCAGCTCTTAACCCCAGTGTGCAGAAAGTGTCAAAACATGTTTTTCAGCAGAAATAAACATGTTTCTGCAAGTTTGGTCACCCCCATGTAAGTTATGGGGCAGTAACAGCACACTTTTGAAAACGTGTTTTTCAGCCTGAAATAAACACGTTTTTTCAGACAACTGAATCCCTATGTAACTGCAAGACTCAGAAGAGCCCACACACTCAGCTCTTAACCCCAGTGTGCAGAAAGTGTCAAAACATGTTTTTCAGCAGAAATAAACATGTTTCTGCAAGTTTGGTCACCCCCATGTAAGTTATGGGGCAGTAACAGCACACTTTTGAAAACGTGTTTTTCAGCCTGAAATAAACACGTTTTTTCAGACAACTGAATCCCTATGTAACTGCAAGACTCAGAAGAGCCCACACACTCAGCTCTTAACCCCAGTGTGCAGAAAGTGTCAAAACATGTTTTTCAGCAGAAATAAACATGTTTCTGCAAGTTTGGTCACCCCCATGTAAGTTATGGGGCAGTAACAGCACACTTTTGAAAACGTGTTTTTCAGCCTGAAATAAACACGTTTTTTCAGACAACTGAATCCCTATGTAACTGCAAGACTCAGAAGAGCCCACACACTCAGCTCTTAACCCCAGTGTGCAGAAAGTGTCAAAACATGTTTTTCAGCAGAAATAAACATGTTTCTGCAAGTTTGGTCACCCCCATGTAAGTTATGGGGCAGTAACAGCACACTTTTGAAAACGTGTTTTTCAGCCCGAAATAAACGCGTTTTTTCAGACAACTGAATCCCTATGTAACTGCAAGGCTCAAAAGAGCCCACACACTCAGCTCTTAACCCCAGTGTGCAGAAAGAGTCAAAACGTGTTTTTCAGCAGAAATAAACATGTTTCTGCAAGTTTGGTCACCCCCATGTAAGTTATGGGGCAGTAACAGCACACTTTTGAAAACGTGTTTTTCAGCCCGAAATAAACGCGTTTTTTCAGACAACTGAATCCCTATGTAACTGCAAGACTCAGAAGAGCCCACACACTCAGCTCTTAACCCCAGTGTGCAGAAAGTGTCAAAACGTGATTTTCAGCAGAAATAAACATGTTTCTGCAAGTTTGGTCACCCCCATGTAAGTTATGGGGCAGTAACAGCACACTTTTGAAAACGTGTTTTTCAGCCCGAAATAAACGCGTTTTTTCAGACAACTGAATCCCTATGTAACTGCAAGACTCAGAAGAGCCCACACACTCAGCTCTTAACCCCAGTGTGCAGAAAGTGTCAAAACGTGTTTTTCAGCAGAAATAAACATGTTTCTGCAAGTTTGGTCACCCCCATGTAAGTTATGGGGCAGTAACAGCACACTTTTGAAAACGTGTTTTTCAGCCCGAAATAAACGCGTTTTTTCAGACAACTGAATCCCTATGTAACTGCAAGACTCAGAAGAGCCCACACACTCAGCTCTTAACCCCAGTGTGCAGAAAGTGTCAAAACATGATTTTCAGCAGAAATAAACATGTTTCTGCAAGTTTGGTCAACCCCATGTATGTTATGGGGCAGTAACAGCACACTTTTGAAAACGTGTTTTTCAGCCCGAAATAAACGCGTTTTTTCAGACAACTGAATCCCTATGTAACTGCAAGGCTCAAAAGAGCCCACACACTCAGCTCTTAACCCCAGTGTGCAGAAAGTGTCAAAACATGTTTTTCAGCAGAAATAAACATGTTTCTGCAAGTTTGGTCACCCCCATGTAAGTTATGGGGCAGTAACAGCACACTTTTGAAAACGTGTTTTTCAGCCCGAAATAAACGCGTTTTTTCAGACAACTGAATCCCTATGTAACTGCAAGGCTCAAAAGAGCCCACACACTCAGCTCTTAACCCCAGTGTGCAGAAAGTGTCAAAACATGATTTTCAGCAGAAATAAACATGTTTCTGCAAGTTTGGTCACCCCCATGTAAGTTATGGGGCAGTAACAGCACACTTTTGAAAACGTGTTTTTCAGCCCGAAATAAACGCGTTTTTTCAGACAACTGAATCCCTATGTAACTGCAAGACTCAGAAGAGCCCACACACTCAGCTCTTAACCCCAGTGTGCAGAAAGTGTCAAAACGTGTTTTTCAGCAGAAATAAACATGTTTCTGCAAGTTTGGTCACCCCCATGTAAGTTATGGGGCAGTAACAGCACACTTTTGAAAACGTGTTTTTCAGCCCGAAATAAACACGTTTTTTCAGACAACTGAATCCCTATGTAACTGCAAGGCTCAAAAGAGCCCACACACTCAGCTCTTAACCCCAGTGTGCAGAAAGTGTCAAAACATGATTTTCAGCAGAAATAAACATGTTTCTGCAAGTTTGGTCACCCCAATGTAAGTTATGGGGCAGTAACAGCACACTTTTTAAAACTTGTTTTTCAGCCCAAAATAAACGCGTTTTTTCAGACAACTGAATCCCAATGTAACTGCAAGACTCAGAAGAGCCCACACACTCAGCTCTTAACCCCAGTGTGCAGAAAGTGTCAAAACGTGTTTTTCAGCAGAAATAAACATGTTTCTGCAAGTTTGGTCACCCCCATGTAAGTTATGGGGCAGTAACAGCACACTTTTGAAAACGTGTTTTTCAGCCTGAAATAAACACGTTTTTTCAGACAACTGAATCCCTATGTAACTGCAAGACTCAGAAGAGCCCACACACTCAGCTCTTAACCCCAGTGTGCAGAAAGTGTCAAAACATGATTTTCAGCAGAAATAAACATGTTTCTGCAAGTTTGGTCACCCCCATGTAAGTTATGGGGCAGTAACAGCACACTTTTGAAAACGTGTTTTTCAGCCCGAAATAAACGCGTTTTTTCAGACAACTGAATCCCTATGTAACTGCAAGACTCAGAAGAGCCCACACACTCAGCTCTTAACCCCAGTGTGCAGAAAGTGTCAAAACGTGTTTTTCAGCAGAAATAAACATGTTTCTGCAAGTTTGGTCACCCCCATGTAAGTTATGGGGCAGTAACAGCACACTTTTGAAAACGTGTTTTTCAGCCCGAAATAAACGCGTTTTTTCAGACAACTGAATCCCTATGTAACTGCAAGACTCAGAAGAGCCCACACACTCAGCTCTTAACCCCAGTGTGCTGAAAGAGTCAAAACATGATTTTCAGCAGAAATAAACATGTTTCTGCAAGTTTGGACACCCCCATGTAAGTTATGGGGCAGTAACAGCACACTTTTTAAAACGTGTTTTTCAGCCCGAAATAAACGCGTTTTTTCAGACAACTGAATCCCTATGTAACTGCAAGGCTCAAAAGAGCCCACACACTCAGCTCTTAACCCCAGTGTGCAGAAAGTGTCAAAACATGATTTTCAGCAGAAATAAACATGTTTCTGCAAGTTTGGTCACCCCCATGTAAGTTATGGGGCAGTAACAGCACACTTTTGAAAACGTGTTTTTCAGCCCGAAATAAACGCGTTTTTTCAGACAACTGAATCCCTATGTAACTGCAAGACTCAGAAGAGCCCACACACTCAGCTCTTAACCCCAGTGTGCAGAAAGTGTCAAAACGTGTTTTTCAGCAGAAATAAACATGTTTCTGCAAGTTTGGTCACCCCCATGTAAGTTATGGGGCAGTAACAGCACACTTTTGAAAACGTGTTTTTCAGCCCGAAATAAACACGTTTTTTCAGACAACTGAATCCCTATGTAACTGCAAGGCTCAAAAGAGCCCACACACTCAGCTCTTAACCCCAGTGTGCAGAAAGTGTCAAAACATGATTTTCAGCAGAAATAAACATGTTTCTGCAAGTTTGGTCACCCCCATGTAAGTTATGGGGCAGTAACAGCACACTTTTTAAAACTTGTTTTTCAGCCCGAAATAAACGCGTTTTTTCAGACAACTGAATCCCAATGTAACTGCAAGACTCAGAAGAGCCCACACACTCAGCTCTTAACCCCAGTGTGCAGAAAGTGTCAAAACGTGTTTTTCAGCAGAAATAAACATGTTTCTGCAAGTTTGGTCACCCCCATGTAAGTTATGGGGCAGTAACAGCACACTTTTGAAAACGTGTTTTTCAGCCTGAAATAAACACGTTTTTTCAGACAACTGAATCCCTATGTAACTGCAAGACTCAGAAGAGCCCACACACTCAGCTCTTAACCCCAGTGTGCAGAAAGTGTCAAAACATGATTTTCAGCAGAAATAAACATGTTTCTGCAAGTTTGGTCACCCCCATGTAAGTTATGGGGCAGTAACAGCACACTTTTGAAAACGTGTTTTTCAGCCCGAAATAAACGCGTTTTTTCAGACAACTGAATCCCTATGTAACTGCAAGACTCAGAAGAGCCCACACACTCAGCTCTTAACCCCAGTGTGCAGAAAGTGTCAAAACGTGTTTTTCAGCAGAAATAAACATGTTTCTGCAAGTTTGGTCACCCCCATGTAAGTTATGGGGCAGTAACAGCACACTTTTGAAAACGTGTTTTTCAGCCCGAAATAAACGCGTTTTTTCAGACAACTGAATCCCTATGTAACTGCAAGACTCAGAAGAGCCCACACACTCAGCTCTTAACCCCAGTGTGCAGAAAGTGTCAAAACATGATTTTCAGCAGAAATAAACATGTTTCTGCAAGTTTGGTCACCCCCATGTAAGTTATGGGGCAGTAACAGCACACTTTTGAAAACGTGTTTTTCAGCCTGAAATAAACACGTTTTTTCAGACAACTGAATCCCTATGTAACTGCAAGACTCAGAAGAGCCCACACACTCAGCTCTTAACCCCAGTGTGCAGAAAGTGTCAAAACATGATTTTCAGCAGAAATAAACATGTTTCTGCAAGTTTGGTCACCCCCATGTAAGTTATGGGGCAGTAACAGCACACTTTTGAAAACGTGTTTTTCAGCCTGAAATAAACACGTTTTTTCAGACAACTGAATCCCTATGTAACTGCAAGACTCGGAAGAGCCCACACACTCAGCTCTTAACCCCAGTGTGCAGAAAGTGTCAAAACATGTTTTTCAGCAGAAATAAACATGTTTCTGCAAGTTTGGTCACCCCCATGTAAGTTATGGGGCAGTAACAGCACACTTTTGAAAACGTGTTTTTCAGCCTGAAATAAACACGTTTTTTCAGACAACTGAATCCCTATGTAACTGCAAGACTCAGAAGAGCCCACACACTCAGCTCTTAACCCCAGTGTGCAGAAAGTGTCAAAACATGTTTTTCAGCAGAAATAAACATGTTTCTGCAAGTTTGGTCACCCCCATGTAAGTTATGGGGCAGTAACAGCACACTTTTGAAAACGTGTTTTTCATCCCGAAATAAACGCGTTTTTTCAGACAACTGAATCCCTATGTAACTGCAAGACTCAGAAGAGCCCACACACTCAGCTCTTAACCCCAGTGTGCAGAAAGTGTCAAAACGTGTTTTTCAGCAGAAATAAACATGTTTCTGCAAGTTTGGTCACCCCCATGTAAGTTATGGGGCAGTAACAGCACACTTTTGAAAACGTGTTTTTCAGCCTGAAATAAACACGTTTTTTCAGACAACTGAATCCCTATGTAACTGCAAGACTCAGAAGAGCCCACACACTCAGCTCTTAACCCCAGTGTGCAGAAAGTGTCAAAACATGATTTTCAGCAGAAATAAACATGTTTCTGCAAGTTTGGTCAACCCCATGTAAGTTATGGGGCAGTAACAGCACACTTTTGAAAACGTGTTTTTCAGCCCGAAATAAACGCGTTTTTTCAGACAACTGAATCCCTATGTAACTGCAAGGCTCAAAAGAGCCCACACACTCAGCTCTTAACCCCAGTGTGCAGAAAGTGTCAAAACATGTTTTTCAGCAGAAATAAACATGTTTCTGCAAGTTTGGTCACCCCCATGTAAGTTATGGGGCAGTAACAGCACACTTTTGAAAACGTGTTTTTCAGCCTGAAATAAACACGTTTTTTCAGACAACTGAATCCCTATGTAACTGCAAGACTCAGAAGAGCCCACACACTCAGCTCTTAACCCCAGTGTGCAGAAAGTGTCAAAACATGTTTTTCAGCAGAAATAAACATGTTTCTGCAAGTTTGGTCACCCCCATGTAAGTTATGGGGCAGTAACAGCACACTTTTGAAAACGTGTTTTTCAGCCTGAAATAAACACGTTTTTTCAGACAACTGAATCCCTATGTAACTGCAAGACTCAGAAGAGCCCACACACTCAGCTCTTAACCCCAGTGTGCAGAAAGTGTCAAAACATGATTTTCAGCAGAAATAAACATGTTTCTGCAAGTTTGGTCAACCCCATGTAAGTTATGGGGCAGTAACAGCACACTTTTGAAAACGTGTTTTTCAGCCCGAAATAAACGCGTTTTTTCAGACAACTGAATCCCTATGTAACTGCAAGGCTCAAAAGAGCCCACACACTCAGCTCTTAACCCCAGTGTGCAGAAAGTGTCAAAACATGTTTTTCAGCAGAAATAAACATGTTTCTGCAAGTTTGGTCACCCCCATGTAAGTTATGGGGCAGTAACAGCACACTTTTGAAAACGTGTTTTTCAGCCCGAAATAAACGCGTTTTTTCAGACAACTGAATCCCTATGTAACTGCAAGACTCAGAAGAGCCCACACACTCAGCTCTTAACCCCAGTGTGCAGAAAGTGACAAAACATGATTTTCAGCAGAAATAAACATGTTTCTGCAAGTTTGGTCACCCCCATGTAAGTTATGGGGCAGTAACAGCACACTTTTGAAAACGTGTTTTTCAGCCCGAAATAAACGCGTTTTTTCAGACAACTGAATCCCTATGTAACTGCAAGACTCAGAAGAGCCCACACACTCAGCTCTTAACCCCAGTGTGCAGAAAGTGTCAAAACGTGTTTTTCAGCAGAAATAAACATGTTTCTGCAAGTTTGGTCACCCCCATGTAAGTTATGGGGCAGTAACAGCACACTTTTGAAAACGTGTTTTTCAGCCCGAAATAAACGCGTTTTTTCAGACAACTGAATCCCTATGTAACTGCAAGACTCAGAAGAGCCCACACACTCAGCTCTTAACCCCAGTGTGCAGAAAGTGTCAAAACATGATTTTCAGCAGAAATAAACATGTTTCTGCAAGTTTGGTCACCCCCATGTAAGTTATGGGGCAGTAACAGCACACTTTTGAAAACGTGTTTTTCAGCCCGAAATAAACGCGTTTTTTCAGACAACTGAATCCCTATGTAACTGCAAGACTCAGAAGAGCCCACACACTCAGCTCTTAACCCCAGTGTGCAGAAAGTGTCAAAACATGTTTTTCAGCAGAAATAAACATGTTTCTGCAAGTTTGGTCACCCCCATGTAAGTTATGGGGCAGTAACAGCACACTTTTGAAAACGTGTTTTTCAGCCTGAAATAAACACGTTTTTTCAGACAACTGAATCCCTATGTAACTGCAAGACTCAGAAGAGCCCACACACTCAGCTCTTAACCCCAGTGTGCAGAAAGTGTCAAAACATGTTTTTCAGCAGAAATAAACATGTTTCTGCAAGTTTGGTCACCCCCATGTAAGTTATGGGGCAGTAACAGCACACTTTTGAAAACGTGTTTTTCAGCCTGAAATAAACACGTTTTTTCAGACAACTGAATCCCTATGTAACTGCAAGACTCAGAAGAGCCCACACACTCAGCTCTTAACCCCAGTGTGCAGAAAGTGTCAAAACATGTTTTTCAGCAGAAATAAACATGTTTCTGCAAGTTTGGTCACCCCCATGTAAGTTATGGGGCAGTAACAGCACACTTTTGAAAACGTGTTTTTCAGCCTGAAATAAACACGTTTTTTCAGACAACTGAATCCCTATGTAACTGCAAGACTCAGAAGAGCCCACACACTCAGCTCTTAACCCCAGTGTGCAGAAAGTGTCAAAACATGTTTTTCAGCAGAAATAAACATGTTTCTGCAAGTTTGGTCACCCCCATGTAAGTTATGGGGCAGTAACAGCACACTTTTGAAAACGTGTTTTTCAGCCCGAAATAAACGCGTTTTTTCAGACAACTGAATCCCTATGTAACTGCAAGGCTCAAAAGAGCCCACACACTCAGCTCTTAACCCCAGTGTGCAGAAAGAGTCAAAACGTGTTTTTCAGCAGAAATAAACATGTTTCTGCAAGTTTGGTCACCCCCATGTAAGTTATGGGGCAGTAACAGCACACTTTTGAAAACGTGTTTTTCAGCCCGAAATAAACGCGTTTTTTCAGACAACTGAATCCCTATGTAACTGCAAGACTCAGAAGAGCCCACACACTCAGCTCTTAACCCCAGTGTGCAGAAAGTGTCAAAACGTGATTTCCAGCAGAAATAAACATGTTTCTGCAAGTTTGGTCACCCCCATGTAAGTTATGGGGCAGTAACAGCACACTTTTGAAAACGTGTTTTTCAGCCCGAAATAAACGCGTTTTTTCAGACAACTGAATCCCTATGTAACTGCAAGACTCAGAAGAGCCCACACACTCAGCTCTTAACCCCAGTGTGCAGAAAGTGTCAAAACGTGTTTTTCAGCAGAAATAAACATGTTTCTGCAAGTTTGGTCACCCCCATGTAAGTTATGGGGCAGTAACAGCACACTTTTGAAAACGTGTTTTTCAGCCCGAAATAAACGCGTTTTTTCAGACAACTGAATCCCTATGTAACTGCAAGACTCAGAAGAGCCCACACACTCAGCTCTTAACCCCAGTGTGCAGAAAGTGTCAAAACATGATTTTCAGCAGAAATAAACATGTTTCTGCAAGTTTGGTCAACCCCATGTAAGTTATGGGGCAGTAACAGCACACTTTTGAAAACGTGTTTTTCAGCCCGAAATAAACGCGTTTTTTCAGACAACTGAATCCCTATGTAACTGCAAGGCTCAAAAGAGCCCACACACTCAGCTCTTAACCCCAGTGTGCAGAAAGTGTCAAAACATGTTTTTCAGCAGAAATAAACATGTTTCTGCAAGTTTGGTCACCCCCATGTAAGTTATGGGGCAGTAACAGCACACTTTTGAAAACGTGTTTTTCAGCCCGAAATAAACGCGTTTTTTCAGACAACTGAATCCCTATGTAACTGCAAGGCTCAAAAGAGCCCACACACTCAGCTCTTAACCCCAGTGTGCAGAAAGTGTCAAAACATGATTTTCAGCAGAAATAAACATGTTTCTGCAAGTTTGGTCACCCCCATGTAAGTTATGGGGCAGTAACAGCACACTTTTGAAAACGTGTTTTTCAGCCCGAAATAAACGCGTTTTTTCAGACAACTGAATCCCTATGTAACTGCAAGACTCAGAAGAGCCCACACACTCAGCTCTTAACCCCAGTGTGCAGAAAGTGTCAAAACGTGTTTTTCAGCAGAAATAAACATGTTTCTGCAAGTTTGGTCACCCCCATGTAAGTTATGGGGCAGTAACAGCACACTTTTGAAAACGTGTTTTTCAGCCCGAAATAAACGCGTTTTTTCAGACAACTGAATCCCTATGTAACTGCAAGACTCAGAAGAGCCCACACACTCAGCTCTTAACCCCAGTGTGCAGAAAGTGTCAAAACATGTTTTTCAGCAGAAATAAACATGTTTCTGCAAGTTTGGTCACCCCCATGTAAGTTATGGGGCAGTAACAGCACACTTTTGAAAACGTGTTTTTCAGCCTGAAATAAACACGTTTTTTCAGACAACTGAATCCCTATGTAACTGCAAGACTCAGAAGAGCCCACACACTCAGCTCTTAACCCCAGTGTGCAGAAAGTGTCAAAACATGTTTTTCAGCAGAAATAAACATGTTTCTGCAAGTTTGGTCACCCCCATGTAAGTTATGGGGCAGTAACAGCACACTTTTGAAAACGTGTTTTTCAGCCTGAAATAAACACGTTTTTTCAGACAACTGAATCCCTATGTAACTGCAAGACTCAGAAGAGCCCACACACTCAGCTCTTAACCCCAGTGTGCAGAAAGTGTCAAAACATGTTTTTCAGCAGAAATAAACATGTTTCTGCAAGTTTGGTCACCCCCATGTAAGTTATGGGGCAGTAACAGCACACTTTTGAAAACGTGTTTTTCAGCCTGAAATAAACACGTTTTTTCAGACAACTGAATCCCTATGTAACTGCAAGACTCAGAAGAGCCCACACACTCAGCTCTTAACCCCAGTGTGCAGAAAGTGTCAAAACATGTTTTTCAGCAGAAATAAACATGTTTCTGCAAGTTTGGTCACCCCCATGTAAGTTATGGGGCAGTAACAGCACACTTTTGAAAACGTGTTTTTCAGCCCGAAATAAACGCGTTTTTTCAGACAACTGAATCCCTATGTAACTGCAAGGCTCAAAAGAGCCCACACACTCAGCTCTTAACCCCAGTGTGCAGAAAGAGTCAAAACGTGTTTTTCAGCAGAAATAAACATGTTTCTGCAAGTTTGGTCACCCCCATGTAAGTTATGGGGCAGTAACAGCACACTTTTGAAAACGTGTTTTTCAGCCCGAAATAAACACGTTTTTTCAGACAACTGAATCCCTATGTAACTGCAAGGCTCAAAAGAGCCCACACACTCAGCTCTTAACCCCAGTGTGCAGAAAGTGTCAAAACATGATTTTCAGCAGAAATAAACATGTTTCTGCAAGTTTGGTCACCCCAATGTAAGTTATGGGGCAGTAACAGCACACTTTTTAAAACTTGTTTTTCAGCCCAAAATAAACGCGTTTTTTCAGACAACTGAATCCCAATGTAACTGCAAGACTCAGAAGAGCCCACACACTCAGCTCTTAACCCCAGTGTGCAGAAAGTGTCAAAACGTGTTTTTCAGCAGAAATAAACATGTTTCTGCAAGTTTGGTCACCCCCATGTAAGTTATGGGGCAGTAACAGCACACTTTTGAAAACGTGTTTTTCAGCCTGAAATAAACACGTTTTTTCAGACAACTGAATCCCTATGTAACTGCAAGACTCAGAAGAGCCCACACACTCAGCTCTTAACCCCAGTGTGCAGAAAGTGTCAAAACATGATTTTCAGCAGAAATAAACATGTTTCTGCAAGTTTGGTCACCCCCATGTAAGTTATGGGGCAGTAACAGCACACTTTTGAAAACGTGTTTTTCAGCCCGAAATAAACGCGTTTTTTCAGACAACTGAATCCCTATGTAACTGCAAGACTCAGAAGAGCCCACACACTCAGCTCTTAACCCCAGTGTGCAGAAAGTGTCAAAACGTGTTTTTCAGCAGAAATAAACATGTTTCTGCAAGTTTGGTCACCCCCATGTAAGTTATGGGGCAGTAACAGCACACTTTTGAAAACGTGTTTTTCAGCCCGAAATAAACGCGTTTTTTCAGACAACTGAATCCCTATGTAACTGCAAGACTCAGAAGAGCCCACACACTCAGCTCTTAACCCCAGTGTGCTGAAAGAGTCAAAACATGATTTTCAGCAGAAATAAACATGTTTCTGCAAGTTTGGTCACCCCCATGTAAGTTATGGGGCAGTAACAGCACACTTTTTAAAACGTGTTTTTCAGCCCGAAATAAACGCGTTTTTTCAGACAACTGAATCCCTATGTAACTGCAAGGCTCAAAAGAGCCCACACACTCAGCTCTTAACCCCAGTGTGCAGAAAGTGTCAAAACATGATTTTCAGCAGAAATAAACATGTTTCTGCAAGTTTGGTCACCCCCATGTAAGTTATGGGGCAGTAACAGCACACTTTTGAAAACGTGTTTTTCAGCCCGAAATAAACGCGTTTTTTCAGACAACTGAATCCCTATGTAACTGCAAGACTCAGAAGAGCCCACACACTCAGCTCTTAACCCCAGTGTGCAGAAAGTGTCAAAACGTGTTTTTCAGCAGAAATAAACATGTTTCTGCAAGTTTGGTCACCCCCATGTAAGTTATGGGGCAGTAACAGCACACTTTTGAAAACGTGTTTTTCAGCCCGAAATAAACACGTTTTTTCAGACAACTGAATCCCTATGTAACTGCAAGGCTCAAAAGAGCCCACACACTCAGCTCTTAACCCCAGTGTGCAGAAAGTGTCAAAACATGATTTTCAGCAGAAATAAACATGTTTCTGCAAGTTTGGTCACCCCCATGTAAGTTATGGGGCAGTAACAGCACACTTTTTAAAACTTGTTTTTCAGCCCGAAATAAACGCGTTTTTTCAGACAACTGAATCCCAATGTAACTGCAAGACTCAGAAGAGCCCACACACTCAGCTCTTAACCCCAGTGTGCAGAAAGTGTCAAAACGTGTTTTTCAGCAGAAATAAACATGTTTCTGCAAGTTTGGTCACCCCCATGTAAGTTATGGGGCAGTAACAGCACACTTTTGAAAACGTGTTTTTCAGCCTGAAATAAACACGTTTTTTCAGACAACTGAATCCCTATGTAACTGCAAGACTCAGAAGAGCCCACACACTCAGCTCTTAACCCCAGTGTGCAGAAAGTGTCAAAACATGATTTTCAGCAGAAATAAACATGTTTCTGCAAGTTTGGTCACCCCCATGTAAGTTATGGGGCAGTAACAGCACACTTTTGAAAACGTGTTTTTCAGCCCGAAATAAACGCGTTTTTTCAGACAACTGAATCCCTATGTAACTGCAAGACTCAGAAGAGCCCACACACTCAGCTCTTAACCCCAGTGTGCAGAAAGTGTCAAAACGTGTTTTTCAGCAGAAATAAACATGTTTCTGCAAGTTTGGTCACCCCCATGTAAGTTATGGGGCAGTAACAGCACACTTTTGAAAACGTGTTTTTCAGCCCGAAATAAACGCGTTTTTTCAGACAACTGAATCCCTATGTAACTGCAAGACTCAGAAGAGCCCACACACTCAGCTCTTAACCCCAGTGTGCAGAAAGTGTCAAAACATGATTTTCAGCAGAAATAAACATGTTTCTGCAAGTTTGGTCACCCCCATGTAAGTTATGGGGCAGTAACAGCACACTTTTGAAAACGTGTTTTTCAGCCTGAAATAAACACGTTTTTTCAGACAACTGAATCCCTATGTAACTGCAAGACTCAGAAGAGCCCACACACTCAGCTCTTAACCCCAGTGTGCAGAAAGTGTCAAAACATGATTTTCAGCAGAAATAAACATGTTTCTGCAAGTTTGGTCACCCCCATGTAAGTTATGGGGCAGTAACAGCACACTTTTGAAAACGTGTTTTTCAGCCTGAAATAAACACGTTTTTTCAGACAACTGAATCCCTATGTAACTGCAAGACTCGGAAGAGCCCACACACTCAGCTCTTAACCCCAGTGTGCAGAAAGTGTCAAAACATGTTTTTCAGCAGAAATAAACATGTTTCTGCAAGTTTGGTCACCCCCATGTAAGTTATGGGGCAGTAACAGCACACTTTTGAAAACGTGTTTTTCAGCCTGAAATAAACACGTTTTTTCAGACAACTGAATCCCTATGTAACTGCAAGACTCAGAAGAGCCCACACACTCAGCTCTTAACCCCAGTGTGCAGAAAGTGTCAAAACATGTTTTTCAGCAGAAATAAACATGTTTCTGCAAGTTTGGTCACCCCCATGTAAGTTATGGGGCAGTAACAGCACACTTTTGAAAACGTGTTTTTCATCCCGAAATAAACGCGTTTTTTCAGACAACTGAATCCCTATGTAACTGCAAGACTCAGAAGAGCCCACACACTCAGCTCTTAACCCCAGTGTGCAGAAAGTGTCAAAACGTGTTTTTCAGCAGAAATAAACATGTTTCTGCAAGTTTGGTCACCCCCATGTAAGTTATGGGGCAGTAACAGCACACTTTTGAAAACGTGTTTTTCAGCCTGAAATAAACACGTTTTTTCAGACAACTGAATCCCTATGTAACTGCAAGACTCAGAAGAGCCCACACACTCAGCTCTTAACCCCAGTGTGCAGAAAGTGTCAAAACATGATTTTCAGCAGAAATAAACATGTTTCTGCAAGTTTGGTCAACCCCATGTAAGTTATGGGGCAGTAACAGCACACTTTTGAAAACGTGTTTTTCAGCCCGAAATAAACGCGTTTTTTCAGACAACTGAATCCCTATGTAACTGCAAGGCTCAAAAGAGCCCACACACTCAGCTCTTAACCCCAGTGTGCAGAAAGTGTCAAAACATGTTTTTCAGCAGAAATAAACATGTTTCTGCAAGTTTGGTCACCCCCATGTAAGTTATGGGGCAGTAACAGCACACTTTTGAAAACGTGTTTTTCAGCCTGAAATAAACACGTTTTTTCAGACAACTGAATCCCTATGTAACTGCAAGACTCAGAAGAGCCCACACACTCAGCTCTTAACCCCAGTGTGCAGAAAGTGTCAAAACATGTTTTTCAGCAGAAATAAACATGTTTCTGCAAGTTTGGTCACCCCCATGTAAGTTATGGGGCAGTAACAGCACACTTTTGAAAACGTGTTTTTCAGCCTGAAATAAACACGTTTTTTCAGACAACTGAATCCCTATGTAACTGCAAGACTCAGAAGAGCCCACACACTCAGCTCTTAACCCCAGTGTGCAGAAAGTGTCAAAACATGATTTTCAGCAGAAATAAACATGTTTCTGCAAGTTTGGTCAACCCCATGTAAGTTATGGGGCAGTAACAGCACACTTTTGAAAACGTGTTTTTCAGCCCGAAATAAACGCGTTTTTTCAGACAACTGAATCCCTATGTAACTGCAAGGCTCAAAAGAGCCCACACACTCAGCTCTTAACCCCAGTGTGCAGAAAGTGTCAAAACATGTTTTTCAGCAGAAATAAACATGTTTCTGCAAGTTTGGTCACCCCCATGTAAGTTATGGGGCAGTAACAGCACACTTTTGAAAACGTGTTTTTCAGCCCGAAATAAACGCGTTTTTTCAGACAACTGAATCCCTATGTAACTGCAAGACTCAGAAGAGCCCACACACTCAGCTCTTAACCCCAGTGTGCAGAAAGTGACAAAACATGATTTTCAGCAGAAATAAACATGTTTCTGCAAGTTTGGTCACCCCCATGTAAGTTATGGGGCAGTAACAGCACACTTTTGAAAACGTGTTTTTCAGCCCGAAATAAACGCGTTTTTTCAGACAACTGAATCCCTATGTAACTGCAAGACTCAGAAGAGCCCACACACTCAGCTCTTAACCCCAGTGTGCAGAAAGTGTCAAAACGTGTTTTTCAGCAGAAATAAACATGTTTCTGCAAGTTTGGTCACCCCCATGTAAGTTATGGGGCAGTAACAGCACACTTTTGAAAACGTGTTTTTCAGCCCGAAATAAACGCGTTTTTTCAGACAACTGAATCCCTATGTAACTGCAAGACTCAGAAGAGCCCACACACTCAGCTCTTAACCCCAGTGTGCAGAAAGTGTCAAAACATGATTTTCAGCAGAAATAAACATGTTTCTGCAAGTTTGGTCACCCCCATGTAAGTTATGGGGCAGTAACAGCACACTTTTGAAAACGTGTTTTTCAGCCCGAAATAAACGCGTTTTTTCAGACAACTGAATCCCTATGTAACTGCAAGACTCAGAAGAGCCCACACACTCAGCTCTTAACCCCAGTGTGCAGAAAGTGTCAAAACATGTTTTTCAGCAGAAATAAACATGTTTCTGCAAGTTTGGTCACCCCCATGTAAGTTATGGGGCAGTAACAGCACACTTTTGAAAACGTGTTTTTCAGCCTGAAATAAACACGTTTTTTCAGACAACTGAATCCCTATGTAACTGCAAGACTCAGAAGAGCCCACACACTCAGCTCTTAACCCCAGTGTGCAGAAAGTGTCAAAACATGTTTTTCAGCAGAAATAAACATGTTTCTGCAAGTTTGGTCACCCCCATGTAAGTTATGGGGCAGTAACAGCACACTTTTGAAAACGTGTTTTTCAGCCTGAAATAAACACGTTTTTTCAGACAACTGAATCCCTATGTAACTGCAAGACTCAGAAGAGCCCACACACTCAGCTCTTAACCCCAGTGTGCAGAAAGTGTCAAAACATGTTTTTCAGCAGAAATAAACATGTTTCTGCAAGTTTGGTCACCCCCATGTAAGTTATGGGGCAGTAACAGCACACTTTTGAAAACGTGTTTTTCAGCCCGAAATAAACGCGTTTTTTCAGACAACTGAATCCCTATGTAACTGCAAGGCTCAAAAGAGCCCACACACTCAGCTCTTAACCCCAGTGTGCAGAAAGAGTCAAAACGTGTTTTTCAGCAGAAATAAACATGTTTCTGCAAGTTTGGTCACCCCCATGTAAGTTATGGGGCAGTAACAGCACACTTTTGAAAACGTGTTTTTCAGCCCGAAATAAACGCGTTTTTTCAGACAACTGAATCCCTATGTAACTGCAAGACTCAGAAGAGCCCACACACTCAGCTCTTAACCCCAGTGTGCAGAAAGTGTCAAAACGTGATTTCCAGCAGAAATAAACATGTTTCTGCAAGTTTGGTCACCCCCATGTAAGTTATGGGGCAGTAACAGCACACTTTTGAAAACGTGTTTTTCAGCCCGAAATAAACGCGTTTTTTCAGACAACTGAATCCCTATGTAACTGCAAGACTCAGAAGAGCCCACACACTCAGCTCTTAACCCCAGTGTGCAGAAAGTGTCAAAACGTGTTTTTCAGCAGAAATAAACATGTTTCTGCAAGTTTGGTCACCCCCATGTAAGTTATGGGGCAGTAACAGCACACTTTTGAAAACGTGTTTTTCAGCCCGAAATAAACGCGTTTTTTCAGACAACTGAATCCCTATGTAACTGCAAGACTCAGAAGAGCCCACACACTCAGCTCTTAACCCCAGTGTGCAGAAAGTGTCAAAACATGATTTTCAGCAGAAATAAACATGTTTCTGCAAGTTTGGTCAACCCCATGTAAGTTATGGGGCAGTAACAGCACACTTTTGAAAACGTGTTTTTCAGCCCGAAATAAACGCGTTTTTTCAGACAACTGAATCCCTATGTAACTGCAAGGCTCAAAAGAGCCCACACACTCAGCTCTTAACCCCAGTGTGCAGAAAGTGTCAAAACATGTTTTTCAGCAGAAATAAACATGTTTCTGCAAGTTTGGTCACCCCCATGTAAGTTATGGGGCAGTAACAGCACACTTTTGAAAACGTGTTTTTCAGCCCGAAATAAACGCGTTTTTTCAGACAACTGAATCCCTATGTAACTGCAAGGCTCAAAAGAGCCCACACACTCAGCTCTTAACCCCAGTGTGCAGAAAGTGTCAAAACATGATTTTCAGCAGAAATAAACATGTTTCTGCAAGTTTGGTCACCCCCATGTAAGTTATGGGGCAGTAACAGCACACTTTTGAAAACGTGTTTTTCAGCCCGAAATAAACGCGTTTTTTCAGACAACTGAATCCCTATGTAACTGCAAGACTCAGAAGAGCCCACACACTCAGCTCTTAACCCCAGTGTGCAGAAAGTGTCAAAACGTGTTTTTCAGCAGAAATAAACATGTTTCTGCAAGTTTGGTCACCCCCATGTAAGTTATGGGGCAGTAACAGCACACTTTTGAAAACGTGTTTTTCAGCCCGAAATAAACGCGTTTTTTCAGACAACTGAATCCCTATGTAACTGCAAGACTCAGAAGAGCCCACACACTCAGCTCTTAACCCCAGTGTGCAGAAAGTGTCAAAACATGTTTTTCAGCAGAAATAAACATGTTTCTGCAAGTTTGGTCACCCCCATGTAAGTTATGGGGCAGTAACAGCACACTTTTGAAAACGTGTTTTTCAGCCTGAAATAAACACGTTTTTTCAGACAACTGAATCCCTATGTAACTGCAAGACTCAGAAGAGCCCACACACTCAGCTCTTAACCCCAGTGTGCAGAAAGTGTCAAAACATGTTTTTCAGCAGAAATAAACATGTTTCTGCAAGTTTGGTCACCCCCATGTAAGTTATGGGGCAGTAACAGCACACTTTTGAAAACGTGTTTTTCAGCCTGAAATAAACACGTTTTTTCAGACAACTGAATCCCTATGTAACTGCAAGACTCAGAAGAGCCCACACACTCAGCTCTTAACCCCAGTGTGCAGAAAGTGTCAAAACATGTTTTTCAGCAGAAATAAACATGTTTCTGCAAGTTTGGTCACCCCCATGTAAGTTATGGGGCAGTAACAGCACACTTTTGAAAACGTGTTTTTCAGCCTGAAATAAACACGTTTTTTCAGACAACTGAATCCCTATGTAACTGCAAGACTCAGAAGAGCCCACACACTCAGCTCTTAACCCCAGTGTGCAGAAAGTGTCAAAACATGTTTTTCAGCAGAAATAAACATGTTTCTGCAAGTTTGGTCACCCCCATGTAAGTTATGGGGCAGTAACAGCACACTTTTGAAAACGTGTTTTTCAGCCCGAAATAAACGCGTTTTTTCAGACAACTGAATCCCTATGTAACTGCAAGGCTCAAAAGAGCCCACACACTCAGCTCTTAACCCCAGTGTGCAGAAAGAGTCAAAACGTGTTTTTCAGCAGAAATAAACATGTTTCTGCAAGTTTGGTCACCCCCATGTAAGTTATGGGGCAGTAACAGCACACTTTTGAAAACGTGTTTTTCAGCCCGAAATAAACGCGTTTTTTCAGACAACTGAATCCCTATGTAACTGCAAGACTCAGAAGAGCCCACACACTCAGCTCTTAACCCCAGTGTGCAGAAAGTGTCAAAACGTGATTTTCAGCAGAAATAAACATGTTTCTGCAAGTTTGGTCACCCCCATGTAAGTTATGGGGCAGTAACAGCACACTTTTGAAAACGTGTTTTTCAGCCCGAAATAAACGCGTTTTTTCAGACAACTGAATCCCTATGTAACTGCAAGACTCAGAAGAGCCCACACACTCAGCTCTTAACCCCAGTGTGCAGAAAGTGTCAAAACATGTTTTTCAGCAGAAATAAACATGTTTCTGCAAGTTTGGTCACCCCCATGTAAGTTATGGGGCAGTAACAGCACACTTTTGAAAACGTGTTTTTCAGCCCGAAATAAACGCGTTTTTTCAGACAACTGAATCCCTATGTAACTGCAAGGCTCAAAAGAGCCCACACACTCAGCTCTTAACCCCAGTGTGCAGAAAGAGTCAAAACGTGTTTTTCAGCAGAAATAAACATGTTTCTGCAAGTTTGGTCACCCCCATGTAAGTTATGGGGCAGTAACAGCACACTTTTGAAAACGTGTTTTTCAGCCCGAAATAAACGCGTTTTTTCAGACAACTGAATCCCTATGTAACTGCAAGACTCAGAAGAGCCCACACACTCAGCTCTTAACCCCAGTGTGCAGAAAGTGTCAAAACGTGATTTTCAGCAGAAATAAACATGTTTCTGCAAGTTTGGTCACCCCCATGTAAGTTATGGGGCAGTAACAGCACACTTTTGAAAACGTGTTTTTCAGCCCGAAATAAACGCGTTTTTTCAGACAACTGAATCCCTATGTAACTGCAAGACTCAGAAGAGCCCACACACTCAGCTCTTAACCCCAGTGTGCAGAAAGTGTCAAAACGTGTTTTTCAGCAGAAATAAACATGTTTCTGCAAGTTTGGTCACCCCCATGTAAGTTATGGGGCAGTAACAGCACACTTTTGAAAACGTGTTTTTCAGCCCGAAATAAACGCGTTTTTTCAGACAACTGAATCCCTATGTAACTGCAAGACTCAGAAGAGCCCACACACTCAGCTCTTAACCCCAGTGTGCAGAAAGTGTCAAAACATGATTTTCAGCAGAAATAAACATGTTTCTGCAAGTTTGGTCAACCCCATGTAAGTTATGGGGCAGTAACAGCACACTTTTGAAAACGTGTTTTTCAGCCCGAAATAAACGCGTTTTTTCAGACAACTGAATCCCTATGTAACTGCAAGGCTCAAAAGAGCCCACACACTCAGCTCTTAACCCCAGTGTGCAGAAAGTGTCAAAACATGTTTTTCAGCAGAAATAAACATGTTTCTGCAAGTTTGGTCACCCCCATGTAAGTTATGGGGCAGTAACAGCACACTTTTGAAAACGTGTTTTTCAGCCCGAAATAAACGCGTTTTTTCAGACAACTGAATCCCTATGTAACTGCAAGGCTCAAAAGAGCCCACACACTCAGCTCTTAACCCCAGTGTGCAGAAAGTGTCAAAACATGATTTTCAGCAGAAATAAACATGTTTCTGCAAGTTTGGTCACCCCCATGTAAGTTATGGGGCAGTAACAGCACACTTTTGAAAACGTGTTTTTCAGCCCGAAATAAACGCGTTTTTTCAGACAACTGAATCCCTATGTAACTGCAAGACTCAGAAGAGCCCACACACTCAGCTCTTAACCCCAGTGTGCAGAAAGTGTCAAAACGTGTTTTTCAGCAGAAATAAACATGTTTCTGCAAGTTTGGTCACCCCCATGTAAGTTATGGGGCAGTAACAGCACACTTTTGAAAACGTGTTTTTCAGCCCGAAATAAACACGTTTTTTCAGACAACTGAATCCCTATGTAACTGCAAGGCTCAAAAGAGCCCACACACTCAGCTCTTAACCCCAGTGTGCAGAAAGTGTCAAAACATGATTTTCAGCAGAAATAAACATGTTTCTGCAAGTTTGGTCACCCCCATGTAAGTTATGGGGCAGTAACAGCACACTTTTTAAAACTTGTTTTTCAGCCCGAAATAAACGCGTTTTTTCAGACAACTGAATCCCAATGTAACTGCAAGACTCAGAAGAGCCCACACACTCAGCTCTTAACCCCAGTGTGCAGAAAGTGTCAAAACGTGTTTTTCAGCAGAAATAAACATGTTTCTGCAAGTTTGGTCACCCCCATGTAAGTTATGGGGCAGTAACAGCACACTTTTGAAAACGTGTTTTTCAGCCTGAAATAAACACGTTTTTTCAGACAACTGAATCCCTATGTAACTGCAAGACTCAGAAGAGCCCACACACTCAGCTCTTAACCCCAGTGTGCAGAAAGTGTCAAAACATGATTTTCAGCAGAAATAAACATGTTTCTGCAAGTTTGGTCACCCCCATGTAAGTTATGGGGCAGTAACAGCACACTTTTGAAAACGTGTTTTTCAGCCCGAAATAAACGCGTTTTTTCAGACAACTGAATCCCTATGTAACTGCAAGACTCAGAAGAGCCCACACACTCAGCTCTTAACCCCAGTGTGCAGAAAGTGTCAAAACGTGTTTTTCAGCAGAAATAAACATGTTTCTGCAAGTTTGGTCACCCCCATGTAAGTTATGGGGCAGTAACAGCACACTTTTGAAAACGTGTTTTTCAGCCCGAAATAAACGCGTTTTTTCAGACAACTGAATCCCTATGTAACTGCAAGACTCAGAAGAGCCCACACACTCAGCTCTTAACCCCAGTGTGCAGAAAGAGTCAAAACATGATTTTCAGCAGAAATAAACATGTTTCTGCAAGTTTGGTCACCCCCATGTAAGTTATGGGGCAGTAACAGCACACTTTTTAAAACGTGTTTTTCAGCCCGAAATAAACGCGTTTTTTCAGACAACTGAATCCCTATGTAACTGCAAGGCTCAAAAGAGCCCACACACTCAGCTCTTAACCCCAGTGTGCAGAAAGTGTCAAAACATGATTTTCAGCAGAAATAAACATGTTTCTGCAAGTTTGGTCACCCCCATGTAAGTTATGGGGCAGTAACAGCACACTTTTGAAAACGTGTTTTTCAGCCCGAAATAAACGCGTTTTTTCAGACAACTGAATCCCTATGTAACTGCAAGACTCAGAAGAGCCCACACACTCAGCTCTTAACCCCAGTGTGCAGAAAGTGTCAAAACGTGTTTTTCAGCAGAAATAAACATGTTTCTGCAAGTTTGGTCACCCCCATGTAAGTTATGGGGCAGTAACAGCACACTTTTGAAAACGTGTTTTTCAGCCCGAAATAAACACGTTTTTTCAGACAACTGAATCCCTATGTAACTGCAAGGCTCAAAAGAGCCCACACACTCAGCTCTTAACCCCAGTGTGCAGAAAGTGTCAAAACATGATTTTCAGCAGAAATAAACATGTTTCTGCAAGTTTGGTCACCCCCATGTAAGTTATGGGGCAGTAACAGCACACTTTTTAAAACTTGTTTTTCAGCCCGAAATAAACGCGTTTTTTCAGACAACTGAATCCCAATGTAACTGCAAGACTCAGAAGAGCCCACACACTCAGCTCTTAACCCCAGTGTGCAGAAAGTGTCAAAACGTGTTTTTCAGCAGAAATAAACATGTTTCTGCAAGTTTGGTCACCCCCATGTAAGTTATGGGGCAGTAACAGCACACTTTTGAAAACGTGTTTTTCAGCCTGAAATAAACACGTTTTTTCAGACAACTGAATCCCTATTTAACTGCAAGACTCAGAAGAGCCCACACACTCAGCTCTTAACCCCAGTGTGCAGAAAGTGTCAAAACATGATTTTCAGCAGAAATAAACATGTTTCTGCAAGTTTGGTCACCCCCATGTAAGTTATGGAGCAGTAACAGCACACTTTTGAAAACGTGTTTTTCAGCCCGAAATAAACGCGTTTTTTCAGACAACTGAATCCCTATGTAACTGCAAGACTCAGAAGAGCCCACACACTCAGCTCTTAACCCCAGTGTGCAGAAAGTGTCAAAACGTGTTTTTCAGCAGAAATAAACATGTTTCTGCAAGTTTGGTCACCCCCATGTAAGTTATGGGGCAGTAACAGCACACTTTTGAAAACGTGTTTTTCAGCCCGAAATAAACGCGTTTTTTCAGACAACTGAATCCCTATGTAACTGCAAGACTCAGAAGAGCCCACACACTCAGCTCTTAACCCCAGTGTGCAGAAAGTGTCAAAACATGATTTTCAGCAGAAATAAACATGTTTCTGCAAGTTTGGTCACCCCCATGTAAGTTATGGGGCAGTAACAGCACACTTTTGAAAACGTGTTTTTCAGCCTGAAATAAACACGTTTTTTCAGACAACTGAATCCCTATGTAACTGCAAGACTCAGAAGAGCCCACACACTCAGCTCTTAACCCCAGTGTGCAGAAAGTGTCAAAACATGATTTTCAGCAGAAATAAACATGTTTCTGCAAGTTTGGTCACCCCCATGTAAGTTATGGGGCAGTAACAGCACACTTTTGAAAACGTGTTTTTCAGCCTGAAATAAACACGTTTTTTCAGACAACTGAATCCCTATGTAACTGCAAGACTCAGAAGAGCCCACACACTCAGCTCTTAACCCCAGTGTGCAGAAAGTGTCAAAACATGTTTTTCAGCAGAAATAAACATGTTTCTGCAAGTTTGGTCACCCCCATGTAAGTTATGGGGCAGTAACAGCACACTTTTGAAAACGTGTTTTTCAGCCTGAAATAAACACGTTTTTTCAGACAACTGAATCCCTATGTAACTGCAAGACTCAGAAGAGCCCACACACTCAGCTCTTAACCCCAGTGTGCAGAAAGTGTCAAAACATGTTTTTCAGCAGAAATAAACATGTTTCTGCAAGTTTGGTCACCCCCATGTAAGTTATGGGGCAGTAACAGCACACTTTTGAAAACGTGTTTTTCAGCCTGAAATAAACACGTTTTTTCAGACAACTGAATCCCTATGTAACTGCAAGACTCAGAAGAGCCCACACACTCAGCTCTTAACCCCAGTGTGCAGAAAGTGTCAAAACATGTTTTTCAGCAGAAATAAACATGTTTCTGCAAGTTTGGTCACCCCCATGTAAGTTATGGGGCAGTAACAGCACACTTTTGAAAACGTGTTTTTCAGCCCGAAATAAACGCGTTTTTTCAGACAACTGAATCCCTATGTAACTGCAAGGCTCAAAAGAGCCCACACACTCAGCTCTTAACCCCAGTGTGCAGAAAGAGTCAAAACGTGTTTTTCAGCAGAAATAAACATGTTTCTGCAAGTTTGGTCACCCCCATGTAAGTTATGGGGCAGTAACAGCACACTTTTGAAAACGTGTTTTTCAGCCCGAAATAAACGCGTTTTTTCAGACAACTGAATCCCTATGTAACTGCAAGACTCAGAAGAGCCCACACACTCAGCTCTTAACCCCAGTGTGCAGAAAGTGTCAAAACATGATTTTCAGCAGAAATAAACATGTTTCTGCAAGTTTGGTCACCCCCATGTAAGTTATGGGGCAGTAACAGCACACTTTTGAAAACGTGTTTTTCAGCCCGAAATAAACGCGTTTTTTCAGACAACTGAATCCCTATGTAACTGCAAGACTCAGAAGAGCCCACACACTCAGCTCTTAACCCCAGTGTGCAGAAAGTGTCAAAACGTGTTTTTCAGCAGAAATAAACATGTTTCTGCAAGTTTGGTCACCCCCATGTAAGTTATGGGGCAGTAACAGCACACTTTTGAAAACGTGTTTTTCAGCCTGAAATAAACACGTTTTTTCAGACAACTGAATCCCTATGTAACTGCAAGACTCAGAAGAGCCCACACACTCAGCTCTTAACCCCAGTGTGCAGAAAGTGTCAAAACATGATTTTCAGCAGAAATAAACATGTTTCTGCAAGTTTGGTCAACCCCATGTAAGTTATGGGGCAGTAACAGCACACTTTTGAAAACGTGTTTTTCAGCCCGAAATAAACGCGTTTTTTCAGACAACTGAATCCCTATGTAACTGCAAGGCTCAAAAGAGCCCACACACTCAGCTCTTAACCCCAGTGTGCAGAAAGTGTCAAAACATGTTTTTCAGCAGAAATAAACATGTTTCTGCAAGTTTGGTCACCCCCATTTAAGTTATGGGGCAGTAACAGCACACTTTTGAAAACGTGTTTTTCAGCCCGAAATAAACGCGTTTTTTCAGACAACTGAATCCCTATGTAACTGCAAGGCTCAAAAGAGCCCACACACTCAGCTCTTAACCCCAGTGTGCAGAAAGTGTCAAAACATGATTTTCAGCAGAAATAAACATGTTTCTGCAAGTTTGGTCACCCCCATGTAAGTTATGGGGCAGTAACAGCACACTTTTGAAAACGTGTTTTTCAGCCCGAAATAAACGCGTTTTTTCAGACAACTGAATCCCTATGTAACTGCAAGACTCAGAAGAGCCCACACACTCAGCTCTTAACCCCAGTGTGCAGAAAGAGTCAAAACATGATTTTCAGCAGAAATAAACATGTTTCTGCAAGTTTGGTCACCCCCATGTAAGTTATGGGGCAGTAACAGCACACTTTTTAAAACGTGTTTTTCAGCCCGAAATAAACGCGTTTTTTCAGACAACTGAATCCCTATGTAACTGCAAGGCTCAAAAGAGCCCACACACTCAGCTCTTAACCCCAGTGTGCAGAAAGTGTCAAAACATGATTTTCAGCAGAAATAAACATGTTTCTGCAAGTTTGGTCACCCCCATGTAAGTTATGGGGCAGTAACAGCACACTTTTGAAAACGTGTTTTTCAGCCCGAAATAAACGCGTTTTTTCAGACAACTGAATCCCTATGTAACTGCAAGACTCAGAAGAGCCCACACACTCAGCTCTTAACCCCAGTGTGCAGAAAGTGTCAAAACGTGTTTTTCAGCAGAAATAAACATGTTTCTGCAAGTTTGGTCACCCCCATGTAAGTTATGGGGCAGTAACAGCACACTTTTGAAAACGTGTTTTTCAGCCCGAAATAAACACGTTTTTTCAGACAACTGAATCCCTATGTAACTGCAAGGCTCAAAAGAGCCCACACACTCAGCTCTTAACCCCAGTGTGCAGAAAGTGTCAAAACATGATTTTCAGCAGAAATAAACATGTTTCTGCAAGTTTGGTCACCCCCATGTAAGTTATGGGGCAGTAACAGCACACTTTTTAAAACTTGTTTTTCAGCCCGAAATAAACGCGTTTTTTCAGACAACTGAATCCCTATGTAACTGCAAGACTCAGAAGAGCCCACACACTCAGCTCTTAACCCCAGTGTGCAGAAAGTGTCAAAACATGTTTTTCAGCAGAAATAAACATGTTTCTGCAAGTTTGGTCACCCCCATGTAAGTTATGGGGCAGTAACAGCACACTTTTGAAAACGTGTTTTTCAGCCTGAAATAAACACGTTTTTTCAGACAACTGAATCCCTATGTAACTGCAAGACTCAGAAGAGCCCACACACTCAGCTCTTAACCCCAGTGTGCAGAAAGTGTCAAAACATGTTTTTCAGCAGAAATAAACATGTTTCTGCAAGTTTGGTCACCCCCATGTAAGTTATGGGGCAGTAACAGCACACTTTTGAAAACGTGTTTTTCAGCCCGAAATAAACGCGTTTTTTCAGACAACTGAATCCCTATGTAACTGCAAGGCTCAAAAGAGCCCACACACTCAGCTCTTAACCCCAGTGTGCAGAAAGTGTCAAAACATGATTTTCAGCAGAAATAAACATGTTTCTGCAAGTTTGGTCACCCCCATGTAAGTTATGGGGCAGTAACAGCACACTTTTGAAAACGTGTTTTTCAGCCTGAAATAAACACGTTTTTTCAGACAACTGAATCCCTATGTAACTGCAAGACTCAGAAGAGCCCACACACTCAGCTCTTAACCCCAGTGTGCAGAAAGTGTCAAAACGTGTTTTTCAGCAGAAATAAACATGTTTCTGCAAGTTTGGTCACCCCCATGTAAGTTATGGGGCAGTAACAGCACACTTTTGAAAACGTGTTTTTCAGCCTGAAATAAACACGTTTTTTCAGACAACTGAATCCCTATGTAACTGCAAGACTCAGAAGAGCCCACACACTCAGCTCTTAACCCCAGTGTGCAGAAAGTGTCAAAACATGTTTTTCAGCAGAAATAAACATGTTTCTGCAAGTTTGGTCACCCCCATGTAAGTTATGGGGCAGTAACAGCACACTTTTGAAAACGTGTTTTTCAGCCCGAAATAAACGCGTTTTTTCAGACAACTGAATCCCTATGTAACTGCAAGGCTCAAAAGAGCCCACACACTCAGCTCTTAACCCCAGTGTGCAGAAAGTGTCAAAACGTGTTTTTCAGCAGAAATAAACATGTTTCTGCAAGTTTGGTCACCCCCATGTAAGTTATGGGGCAGTAACAGCACACTTTTGAAAACGTGTTTTTCAGCCCGAAATAAACGCGTTTTTTCAGACAACTGAATCCCTATGTAACTGCAAGACTCAGAAGAGCCCACACACTCAGCTCTTAACCCCAGTGTGCAGAAAGTGTCAAAACATGATTTTCAGCAGAAATAAACATGTTTCTGCAAGTTTGGTCACCCCCATGTAAGTTATGGGGCAGTAACAGCACACTTTTGAAAACGTGTTTTTCAGCCCGAAATAAACGCGTTTTTTCAGACAACTGAATCCCTATGTAACTGCAAGACTCAGAAGAGCCCACACACTCAGCTCTTAACCCCAGTGTGCAGAAAGTGTCAAAACGTGTTTTTCAGCAGAAATAAACATGTTTCTGCAAGTTTGGTCACCCCCATGTAAGTTATGGGGCAGTAACAGCACAGTTTTGAAAACGTGTTTTTCAGCCCGAAATAAACGCGTTTTTTCAGACAACTGAATCCCTATGTAACTGCAAGGCTCAAAAGAGCCCACACACTCAGCTCTTAACCCCAGTGTGCAGAAAGTGTCAAAACATGTTTTTCAGCAGAAATAAACATGTTTCTGCGAGTTTGGTCACCCCCATGTAAGTTATGGGGCAGTAACAGCACACTTTTGAAAACGTGTTTTTCAGCCCGAAATAAACGCGTTTTTTCAGACAACTGAATCCCTATGTAACTGCAAGACTCAGAAGAGCCCACACACTCAGCTCTTAACCCCAGTGTGCAGAAAGTGTCAAAACGTGTTTTTCAGCAGAAATAAACATGTTTCTGCAAGTTTGGTCACCCCCATGTAAGTTATGGGGCAGTAACAGCACACTTTTGAAAACGTGTTTTTCAGCCTGAAATAAACACGTTTTTTCAGACAACTGAATCCCTATGTAACTGCAAGACTCAGAAGAGCCCACACACTCAGCTCTTAACCCCAGTGTGCAGAAAGTGTCAAAACATGATTTTCAGCAGAAATAAACATGTTTCTGCAAGTTTGGTCAACCCCATGTAAGTTATGGGGCAGTAACAGCACACTTTTGAAAACGTGTTTTTCAGCCCGAAATAAACGCGTTTTTTCAGACAACTGAATCCCTATGTAACTGCAAGACTCAGAAGAGCCCACACACTCAGCTCTTAACCCCAGTGTGCAGAAAGTGTCAAAACGTGTTTTTCAGCAGAAATAAACATGTTTCTGCAAGTTTGGTCACCCCCATGTAAGTTATGGGGCAGTAACAGCACAGTTTTGAAAACGTGTTTTTCAGCCCGAAATAAACGCGTTTTTTCAGACAACTGAATCCCTATGTAACTGCAAGGCTCAAAAGAGCCCACACACTCAGCTCTTAACCCCAGTGTGCAGAAAGTGTCAAAACATGTTTTTCAGCAGAAATAAACATGTTTCTGCAAGTTTGGTCACCCCCATGTAAGTTATGGGGCAGTAACAGCACACTTTTGAAAACGTGTTTTTCAGCCCGAAATAAACGCGTTTTTTCAGACAACTGAATCCCTATGTAACTGCAAGACTCAGAAGAGCCCACACACTCAGCTCTTAACCCCAGTGTGCAGAAAGTGTCAAAACGTGTTTTTCAGCAGAAATAAACATGTTTCTGCAAGTTTGGTCACCCCCATGTAAGTTATGGGGCAGTAACAGCACACTTTTGAAAACGTGTTTTTCAGCCTGAAATAAACACGTTTTTTCAGACAACTGAATCCCTATGTAACTGCAAGACTCAGAAGAGCCCACACACTCAGCTCTTAACCCCAGTGTGCAGAAAGTGTCAAAACATGATTTTCAGCAGAAATAAACATGTTTCTGCAAGTTTGGTCAACCCCATGTAAGTTATGGGGCAGTAACAGCACACTTTTGAAAACGTGTTTTTCAGCCCGAAATAAACGCGTTTTTTCAGACAACTGAATCCCTATGTAACTGCAAGGCTCAAAAGAGCCCACACACTCAGCTCTTAACCCCAGTGTGCAGAAAGTGTCAAAACATGTTTTTCAGCAGAAATAAACATGTTTCTGCAAGTTTGGTCACCCCCATGTAAGTTATGGGGCAGTAACAGCACACTTTTGAAAACGTGTTTTTCAGCCCGAAATAAACGCGTTTTTTCAGACAACTGAATCCCTATGTAACTGCAAGACTCAGAAGAGCCCACACACTCAGCTCTTAAACCCAGTGTGCAGAAAGTGTCAAAACGTGTTTTTCAGCAGAAATAAACATGTTTCTTCAAGTTTGGTCACCCCCATGTAAGTTATGGGGCAGTAACAGCACACTTTTGAAAACGTGTTTTTCAGCCTGAAATAAACACGTTTTTTCAGACAACTGAATCCCTATGTAACTGCAAGACTCAGAAGAGCCCACACACTCAGCTCTTAACCCCAGTGTGCAGAAAGTGTCAAAACATGATTTTCAGCAGAAATAAACATGTTTCTGCAAGTTTGGTCACCCCCATGTAAGTTATGGGGCAGTAACAGCACACTTTTGAAAACGTGTTTTTCAGCCCGAAATAAACGCGTTTTTTCAGACAACTGAATCCCTATGTAACTGCAAGACTCAGAAGAGCCCACACACTCAGCTCTTAACCCCAGTGTGCAGAAAGTGTCAAAACGTGTTTTTCAGCAGAAATAAACATGTTTCTGCAAGTTTGGTCACCCCCATGTAAGTTATGGGGCAGTAACAGCACACTTTTGAAAACGTGTTTTTCAGCCCGAAATAAACGCGTTTTTTCAGACAACTGAATCCCTATGTAACTGCAAGACTCAGAAGAGCCCACACACTCAGCTCTTAACCCCAGTGTGCAGAAAGTGTCAAAACATGATTTTCAGCAGAAATAAACATGTTTCTGCAAGTTTGGTCACCCCCATGTAAGTTATGGGGCAGTAACAGCACACTTTTGAAAACGTGTTTTTCAGCCCGAAATAAACGCGTTTTTTCAGACAACTGAATCCCTATGTAACTGCAAGACTCAGAAGAGTCCACACACTCAGCTCTTAACCCCAGTGTGCAGAAAGTGTCAAAACATGTTTTTCAGCAGAAATAAACATGTTTCTGCAAGTTTGGTCACCCCCATGTAAGTTATGGGGCAGTAACAGCACACTTTTGAAAACGTGTTTTTCAGCCTGAAATAAACACGTTTTTTCAGACAACTGAATCCCTATGTAACTGCAAGACTCAGAAGAGCCCACACACTCAGCTCTTAACCCCAGTGTGCAGAAAGTGTCAAAACATGTTTTTCAGCAGAAATAAACATGTTTCTGCAAGTTTGGTCACCCCCATGTAAGTTATGGGGCAGTAACAGCACACTTTTGAAAACGTGTTTTTCAGCCCGAAATAAACGCGTTTTTTCAGACAACTGAATCCCTATGTAACTGCAAGACTCAGAAGAGCCCACACACTCAGCTCTTAACCCCAGTGTGCAGAAAGTGTCAAAACATGATTTTCAGCAGAAATAAACATGTTTCTGCAAGTTTGGTCACCCCCATGTAAGTTATGGGGCAGTAACAGCACACTTTTGAAAACGTGTTTTTCAGCCCGAAATAAACGTGTTTTTTCAGACAACTGAATCCCTATGTAACTGCAAGACTCAGAAGAGTCCACACACTCAGCTCTTAACCCCAGTGTGCAGAAAGTGTCAAAACATGTTTTTCAGCAGAAATAAACATGTTTCTGCAAGTTTGGTCACCCCCATGTAAGTTATGGGGCAGTAACAGCACACTTTTGAAAACGTGTTTTTCAGCCCGAAATAAACGCGTTTTTTCAGACAACTGAATCCCTATGTAACTGCAAGACTCAGAAGAGCCCACACACTCAGCTCTTAACCCCAGTGTGCAGAAAGTGTCAAAACATGTTTTTCAGCAGAAATAAACATGTTTCTGCAAGTTTGGTCACCCCCATGTAAGTTATGGGGCAGTAACAGCACACTTTTGAAAACGTGTTTTTCAGCCTGAAATAAACACGTTTTTTCAGACAACTGAATCCCTATGTAACTGCAAGACTCAGAAGAGCCCACACACTCAGCTCTTAACCCCAGTGTGCAGAAAGTGTCAAAACATGTTTTTCAGCAGAAATAAACATGTTTCTGCAAGTTTGGTCACCCCCATGTAAGTTATGGGGCAGTAACAGCACACTTTTGAAAACGTGTTTTTCAGCCTGAAATAAACACGTTTTTTCAGACAACTGAATCCCTATGTAACTGCAAGACTCAGAAGAGCCCACACACTCAGCTCTTAACCCCAGTGTGCAGAAAGTGTCAAAACATGTTTTTCAGCAGAAATAAACATGTTTCTGCAAGTTTGGTCACCCCCATGTAAGTTATGGGGCAGTAACAGCACACTTTTGAAAACGTGTTTTTCAGCCTGAAATAAACACGTTTTTTCAGACAACTGAATCCCTATGTAACTGCAAGACTCAGAAGAGCCCACACACTCAGCTCTTAACCCCAGTGTGCAGAAAGTGTCAAAACATGTTTTTCAGCAGAAATAAACATGTTTCTGCAAGTTTGGTCACCCCCATGTAAGTTATGGGGCAGTAACAGCACACTTTTGAAAACGTGTTTTTCAGCCTGAAATAAACACGTTTTTTCAGACAACTGAATCCCTATGTAACTGCAAGACTCAGAAGAGCCCACACACTCAGCTCTTAACCCCAGTGTGCAGAAAGTGTCAAAACATGATTTTCAGCAGAAATAAACATGTTTCTGCAAGTTTGGTCACCCCCATGTAAGTTATGGGGCAGTAACAGCACACTTTTGAAAACGTGTTTTTCAGCCCGAAATAAACGCGTTTTTTCAGACAACTGAATCCCTATGTAACTGCAAGGCTCAGAAGAGCCCACACACTCAGCTCTTAACCCCAGTGTGCAGAAAGTGACAAAACATGATTTTCAGCAGAAATAAACATGTTTCTGCAAGTTTGGTCACCCCCATGTAAGTTATGGGGCAGTAACAGCACACTTTTGAAAACGTGTTTTTCAGCCCGAAATAAACACGTTTTTCAGACAACTGAATCAATATGTAACTGCAAGGCTCAAAAGAGCCCACACACTCAGCTCTTAACCCCAGTGTGCAGAAAGTGTCAAAACATGATTTTCAGCAGAAATAAACATGTTTCTGCAAGTTTGGTCAACCCCATGTAAGTTATGGGGCAGTAACAGCACACTTTTGAAAACGTGTTTTTCAGCCCGAAATAAACGCGTTTTTTCAGACAACTGAATCCCTATGTAACTGCAAGGCTCAAAAGAGCCCACACACTCAGCTCTTAACCCCAGTGTGCAGAAAGTGTCAAAACATGTTTTTCAGCAGAAATAAACATGTTTCTGCAAGTTTGGTCACCCCCATGTAAGTTATGGGGCAGTAACAGCACACTTTTGAAAACGTGTTTTTCAGCCCGAAATAAACGCGTTTTTTCAGACAACTGAATCCCTATGTAACTGCAAGACTCAGAAGAGCCCACACACTCAGCTCTTAACCCCAGTGTGCAGAAAGTGACAAAACATGATTTTCAGCAGAAATAAACATGTTTCTGCAAGTTTGGTCACCCCCATGTAAGTTATGGGGCAGTAACAGCACACTTTTGAAAACGTGTTTTTCAGCCCGAAATAAACGCGTTTTTTCAGACAACTGAATCCCTATGTAACTGCAAGACTCAGAAGAGCCCACACACTCAGCTCTTAACCCCAGTGTGCAGAAAGTGTCAAAACGTGTTTTTCAGCAGAAATAAACATGTTTCTGCAAGTTTGGTCACCCCCATGTAAGTTATGGGGCAGTAACAGCACACTTTTGAAAACGTGTTTTTCAGCCCGAAATAAACGCGTTTTTTCAGACAACTGAATCCCTATGTAACTGCAAGACTCAGAAGAGCCCACACACTCAGCTCTTAACCCCAGTGTGCAGAAAGTGTCAAAACATGATTTTCAGCAGAAATAAACATGTTTCTGCAAGTTTGGTCACCCCCATGTAAGTTATGGGGCAGTAACAGCACACTTTTGAAAACGTGTTTTTCAGCCCGAAATAAACGCGTTTTTTCAGACAACTGAATCCCTATGTAACTGCAAGACTCAGAAGAGCCCACACACTCAGCTCTTAACCCCAGTGTGCAGAAAGTGTCAAAACATGTTTTTCAGCAGAAATAAACATGTTTCTGCAAGTTTGGTCACCCTCATGTAAGTTATGGGGCAGTAACAGCACACTTTTGAAAACGTGTTTTTCAGCCTGAAATAAACACGTTTTTTCAGACAACTGAATCCCTATGTAACTGCAAGACTCAGAAGAGCCCACACACTCAGCTCTTAACCCCAGTGTGCAGAAAGTGTCAAAACATGTTTTTCAGCAGAAATAAACATGTTTCTGCAAGTTTGGTCACCCCCATGTAAGTTATGGGGCAGTAACAGCACACTTTTGAAAACGTGTTTTTCAGCCCGAAATAAACGCGTTTTTTCAGACAACTGAATCCCTATGTAACTGCAAGGCTCAAAAGAGCCCACACACTCAGCTCTTAACCCCAGTGTGCAGAAAGTGTCAAAACATGATTTTCAGCAGAAATAAACATGTTTCTGCAAGTTTGGTCACCCCCATGTAAGTTATGGGGCAGTAACAGCACACTTTTGAAAACGTGTTTTTCAGCCTGAAATAAACACGTTTTTTCAGACAACTGAATCCCTATGTAACTGCAAGACTCAGAAGAGCCCACACACTCAGCTCTTAACCCCAGTGTGCAGAAAGTGTCAAAACGTGTTTTTCAGCAGAAATAAACATGTTTCTGCAAGTTTGGTCACCCCCATGTAAGTTATGGGGCAGTAACAGCACACTTTTGAAAACGTGTTTTTCAGCCTGAAATAAACACGTTTTTTCAGACAACTGAATCCCTATGTAACTGCAAGACTCAGAAGAGCCCACACACTCAGCTCTTAACCCCAGTGTGCAGAAAGTGTCAAAACATGTTTTTCAGCAGAAATAAACATGTTTCTGCAAGTTTGGTCACCCCCATGTAAGTTATGGGGCAGTAACAGCACACTTTTGAAAACGTGTTTTTCAGCCCGAAATAAACGCGTTTTTTCAGACAACTGAATCCCTATGTAACTGCAAGGCTCAAAAGAGCCCACACACTCAGCTCTTAACCCCAGTGTGCAGAAAGTGTCAAAACGTGTTTTTCAGCAGAAATAAACATGTTTCTGCAAGTTTGGTCACCCCCATGTAAGTTATGGGGCAGTAACAGCACACTTTTGAAAACGTGTTTTTCAGCCCGAAATAAACGCGTTTTTTCAGACAACTGAATCCCTATGTAACTGCAAGACTCAGAAGAGCCCACACACTCAGCTCTTAACCCCAGTGTGCAGAAAGTGTCAAAACATGATTTTCAGCAGAAATAAACATGTTTCTGCAAGTTTGGTCACCCCCATGTAAGTTATGGGGCAGTAACAGCACACTTTTGAAAACGTGTTTTTCAGCCCGAAATAAACGCGTTTTTTCAGACAACTGAATCCCTATGTAACTGCAAGACTCAGAAGAGCCCACACACTCAGCTCTTAACCCCAGTGTGCAGAAAGTGTCAAAACGTGTTTTTCAGCAGAAATAAACATGTTTCTGCAAGTTTGGTCACCCCCATGTAAGTTATGGGGCAGTAACAGCACAGTTTTGAAAACGTGTTTTTCAGCCCGAAATAAACGCGTTTTTTCAGACAACTGAATCCCTATGTAACTGCAAGGCTCAAAAGAGCCCACACACTCAGCTCTTAACCCCAGTGTGCAGAAAGTGTCAAAACATGTTTTTCAGCAGAAATAAACATGTTTCTGCGAGTTTGGTCACCCCCATGTAAGTTATGGGGCAGTAACAGCACACTTTTGAAAACGTGTTTTTCAGCCCGAAATAAACGCGTTTTTTCAGACAACTGAATCCCTATGTAACTGCAAGACTCAGAAGAGCCCACACACTCAGCTCTTAACCCCAGTGTGCAGAAAGTGTCAAAACGTGTTTTTCAGCAGAAATAAACATGTTTCTGCAAGTTTGGTCACCCCCATGTAAGTTATGGGGCAGTAACAGCACACTTTTGAAAACGTGTTTTTCAGCCTGAAATAAACACGTTTTTTCAGACAACTGAATCCCTATGTAACTGCAAGACTCAGAAGAGCCCACACACTCAGCTCTTAACCCCAGTGTGCAGAAAGTGTCAAAACATGATTTTCAGCAGAAATAAACATGTTTCTGCAAGTTTGGTCAACCCCATGTAAGTTATGGGGCAGTAACAGCACACTTTTGAAAACGTGTTTTTCAGCCCGAAATAAACGCGTTTTTTCAGACAACTGAATCCCTATGTAACTGCAAGACTCAGAAGAGCCCACACACTCAGCTCTTAACCCCAGTGTGCAGAAAGTGTCAAAACGTGTTTTTCAGCAGAAATAAACATGTTTCTGCAAGTTTGGTCACCCCCATGTAAGTTATGGGGCAGTAACAGCACAGTTTTGAAAACGTGTTTTTCAGCCCGAAATAAACGCGTTTTTTCAGACAACTGAATCCCTATGTAACTGCAAGGCTCAAAAGAGCCCACACACTCAGCTCTTAACCCCAGTGTGCAGAAAGTGTCAAAACATGTTTTTCAGCAGAAATAAACATGTTTCTGCAAGTTTGGTCACCCCCATGTAAGTTATGGGGCAGTAACAGCACACTTTTGAAAACGTGTTTTTCAGCCCGAAATAAACGCGTTTTTTCAGACAACTGAATCCCTATGTAACTGCAAGACTCAGAAGAGCCCACACACTCAGCTCTTAACCCCAGTGTGCAGAAAGTGTCAAAACGTGTTTTTCAGCAGAAATAAACATGTTTCTGCAAGTTTGGTCACCCCCATGTAAGTTATGGGGCAGTAACAGCACACTTTTGAAAACGTGTTTTTCAGCCTGAAATAAACACGTTTTTTCAGACAACTGAATCCCTATGTAACTGCAAGACTCAGAAGAGCCCACACACTCAGCTCTTAACCCCAGTGTGCAGAAAGTGTCAAAACATGATTTTCAGCAGAAATAAACATGTTTCTGCAAGTTTGGTCAACCCCATGTAAGTTATGGGGCAGTAACAGCACACTTTTGAAAACGTGTTTTTCAGCCCGAAATAAACGCGTTTTTTCAGACAACTGAATCCCTATGTAACTGCAAGGCTCAAAAGAGCCCACACACTCAGCTCTTAACCCCAGTGTGCAGAAAGTGTCAAAACATGTTTTTCAGCAGAAATAAACATGTTTCTGCAAGTTTGGTCACCCCCATGTAAGTTATGGGGCAGTAACAGCACACTTTTGAAAACGTGTTTTTCAGCCCGAAATAAACGCGTTTTTTCAGACAACTGAATCCCTATGTAACTGCAAGACTCAGAAGAGCCCACACACTCAGCTCTTAAACCCAGTGTGCAGAAAGTGTCAAAACGTGTTTTTCAGCAGAAATAAACATGTTTCTTCAAGTTTGGTCACCCCCATGTAAGTTATGGGGCAGTAACAGCACACTTTTGAAAACGTGTTTTTCAGCCTGAAATAAACACGTTTTTTCAGACAACTGAATCCCTATGTAACTGCAAGACTCAGAAGAGCCCACACACTCAGCTCTTAACCCCAGTGTGCAGAAAGTGTCAAAACATGATTTTCAGCAGAAATAAACATGTTTCTGCAAGTTTGGTCACCCCCATGTAAGTTATGGGGCAGTAACAGCACACTTTTGAAAACGTGTTTTTCAGCCCGAAATAAACGCGTTTTTTCAGACAACTGAATCCCTATGTAACTGCAAGACTCAGAAGAGCCCACACACTCAGCTCTTAACCCCAGTGTGCAGAAAGTGTCAAAACGTGTTTTTCAGCAGAAATAAACATGTTTCTGCAAGTTTGGTCACCCCCATGTAAGTTATGGGGCAGTAACAGCACACTTTTGAAAACGTGTTTTTCAGCCCGAAATAAACGCGTTTTTTCAGACAACTGAATCCCTATGTAACTGCAAGACTCAGAAGAGCCCACACACTCAGCTCTTAACCCCAGTGTGCAGAAAGTGTCAAAACATGATTTTCAGCAGAAATAAACATGTTTCTGCAAGTTTGGTCACCCCCATGTAAGTTATGGGGCAGTAACAGCACACTTTTGAAAACGTGTTTTTCAGCCCGAAATAAACGCGTTTTTTCAGACAACTGAATCCCTATGTAACTGCAAGACTCAGAAGAGTCCACACACTCAGCTCTTAACCCCAGTGTGCAGAAAGTGTCAAAACATGTTTTTCAGCAGAAATAAACATGTTTCTGCAAGTTTGGTCACCCCCATGTAAGTTATGGGGCAGTAACAGCACACTTTTGAAAACGTGTTTTTCAGCCTGAAATAAACACGTTTTTTCAGACAACTGAATCCCTATGTAACTGCAAGACTCAGAAGAGCCCACACACTCAGCTCTTAACCCCAGTGTGCAGAAAGTGTCAAAACATGTTTTTCAGCAGAAATAAACATGTTTCTGCAAGTTTGGTCACCCCCATGTAAGTTATGGGGCAGTAACAGCACACTTTTGAAAACGTGTTTTTCAGCCCGAAATAAACGCGTTTTTTCAGACAACTGAATCCCTATGTAACTGCAAGACTCAGAAGAGCCCACACACTCAGCTCTTAACCCCAGTGTGCAGAAAGTGTCAAAACATGATTTTCAGCAGAAATAAACATGTTTCTGCAAGTTTGGTCACCCCCATGTAAGTTATGGGGCAGTAACAGCACACTTTTGAAAACGTGTTTTTCAGCCCGAAATAAACGTGTTTTTTCAGACAACTGAATCCCTATGTAACTGCAAGACTCAGAAGAGTCCACACACTCAGCTCTTAACCCCAGTGTGCAGAAAGTGTCAAAACATGTTTTTCAGCAGAAATAAACATGTTTCTGCAAGTTTGGTCACCCCCATGTAAGTTATGGGGCAGTAACAGCACACTTTTGAAAACGTGTTTTTCAGCCCGAAATAAACGCGTTTTTTCAGACAACTGAATCCCTATGTAACTGCAAGACTCAGAAGAGCCCACACACTCAGCTCTTAACCCCAGTGTGCAGAAAGTGTCAAAACATGTTTTTCAGCAGAAATAAACATGTTTCTGCAAGTTTGGTCACCCCCATGTAAGTTATGGGGCAGTAACAGCACACTTTTGAAAACGTGTTTTTCAGCCTGAAATAAACACGTTTTTTCAGACAACTGAATCCCTATGTAACTGCAAGACTCAGAAGAGCCCACACACTCAGCTCTTAACCCCAGTGTGCAGAAAGTGTCAAAACATGTTTTTCAGCAGAAATAAACATGTTTCTGCAAGTTTGGTCACCCCCATGTAAGTTATGGGGCAGTAACAGCACACTTTTGAAAACGTGTTTTTCAGCCTGAAATAAACACGTTTTTTCAGACAACTGAATCCCTATGTAACTGCAAGACTCAGAAGAGCCCACACACTCAGCTCTTAACCCCAGTGTGCAGAAAGTGTCAAAACATGTTTTTCAGCAGAAATAAACATGTTTCTGCAAGTTTGGTCACCCCCATGTAAGTTATGGGGCAGTAACAGCACACTTTTGAAAACGTGTTTTTCAGCCTGAAATAAACACGTTTTTTCAGACAACTGAATCCCTATGTAACTGCAAGACTCAGAAGAGCCCACACACTCAGCTCTTAACCCCAGTGTGCAGAAAGTGTCAAAACATGTTTTTCAGCAGAAATAAACATGTTTCTGCAAGTTTGGTCACCCCCATGTAAGTTATGGGGCAGTAACAGCACACTTTTGAAAACGTGTTTTTCAGCCTGAAATAAACACGTTTTTTCAGACAACTGAATCCCTATGTAACTGCAAGACTCAGAAGAGCCCACACACTCAGCTCTTAACCCCAGTGTGCAGAAAGTGTCAAAACATGATTTTCAGCAGAAATAAACATGTTTCTGCAAGTTTGGTCACCCCCATGTAAGTTATGGGGCAGTAACAGCACACTTTTGAAAACGTGTTTTTCAGCCCGAAATAAACGCGTTTTTTCAGACAACTGAATCCCTATGTAACTGCAAGGCTCAGAAGAGCCCACACACTCAGCTCTTAACCCCAGTGTGCAGAAAGTGACAAAACATGATTTTCAGCAGAAATAAACATGTTTCTGCAAGTTTGGTCACCCCCATGTAAGTTATGGGGCAGTAACAGCACACTTTTGAAAACGTGTTTTTCAGCCCGAAATAAACACGTTTTTCAGACAACTGAATCAATATGTAACTGCAAGGCTCAAAAGAGCCCACACACTCAGCTCTTAACCCCAGTGTGCAGAAAGTGTCAAAACATGATTTTCAGCAGAAATAAACATGTTTCTGCAAGTTTGGTCAACCCCATGTAAGTTATGGGGCAGTAACAGCACACTTTTGAAAACGTGTTTTTCAGCCCGAAATAAACGCGTTTTTTCAGACAACTGAATCCCTATGTAACTGCAAGGCTCAAAAGAGCCCACACACTCAGCTCTTAACCCCAGTGTGCAGAAAGTGTCAAAACATGTTTTTCAGCAGAAATAAACATGTTTCTGCAAGTTTGGTCACCCCCATGTAAGTTATGGGGCAGTAACAGCACACTTTTGAAAACGTGTTTTTCAGCCCGAAATAAACGCGTTTTTTCAGACAACTGAATCCCTATGTAACTGCAAGACTCAGAAGAGCCCACACACTCAGCTCTTAACCCCAGTGTGCAGAAAGTGACAAAACATGATTTTCAGCAGAAATAAACATGTTTCTGCAAGTTTGGTCACCCCCATGTAAGTTATGGGGCAGTAACAGCACACTTTTGAAAACGTGTTTTTCAGCCCGAAATAAACGCGTTTTTTCAGACAACTGAATCCCTATGTAACTGCAAGACTCAGAAGAGCCCACACACTCAGCTCTTAACCCCAGTGTGCAGAAAGTGTCAAAACGTGTTTTTCAGCAGAAATAAACATGTTTCTGCAAGTTTGGTCACCCCCATGTAAGTTATGGGGCAGTAACAGCACACTTTTGAAAACGTGTTTTTCAGCCCGAAATAAACGCGTTTTTTCAGACAACTGAATCCCTATGTAACTGCAAGACTCAGAAGAGCCCACACACTCAGCTCTTAACCCCAGTGTGCAGAAAGTGTCAAAACATGATTTTCAGCAGAAATAAACATGTTTCTGCAAGTTTGGTCACCCCCATGTAAGTTATGGGGCAGTAACAGCACACTTTTGAAAACGTGTTTTTCAGCCCGAAATAAACGCGTTTTTTCAGACAACTGAATCCCTATGTAACTGCAAGACTCAGAAGAGCCCACACACTCAGCTCTTAACCCCAGTGTGCAGAAAGTGTCAAAACATGTTTTTCAGCAGAAATAAACATGTTTCTGCAAGTTTGGTCACCCTCATGTAAGTTATGGGGCAGTAACAGCACACTTTTGAAAACGTGTTTTTCAGCCTGAAATAAACACGTTTTTTCAGACAACTGAATCCCTATGTAACTGCAAGACTCAGAAGAGCCCACACACTCAGCTCTTAACCCCAGTGTGCAGAAAGTGTCAAAACATGTTTTTCAGCAGAAATAAACATGTTTCTGCAAGTTTGGTCACCCCCATGTAAGTTATGGGGCAGTAACAGCACACTTTTGAAAACGTGTTTTTCAGCCTGAAATAAACACGTTTTTTCAGACAACTGAATCCCTATGTAACTGCAAGACTCAGAAGAGCCCACACACTCAGCTCTTAACCCCAGTGTGCAGAAAGTGTCAAAACATGTTTTTCAGCAGAAATAAACATGTTTCTGCAAGTTTGGTCACCCCCATGTAAGTTATGGGGCAGTAACAGCACACTTTTGAAAACGTGTTTTTCAGCCTGAAATAAACACGTTTTTTCAGACAACTGAATCCCTATGTAACTGCAAGACTCAGAAGAGCCCACACACTCAGCTCTTAACCCCAGTGTGCAGAAAGTGTCAAAACATGTTTTTCAGCAGAAATAAACATGTTTCTGCAAGTTTGGTCACCCCCATGTAAGTTATGGGGCAGTAACAGCACACTTTTGAAAACGTGTTTTTCAGCCCGAAATAAACGCGTTTTTTCAGACAACTGAATCCCTATGTAACTGCAAGGCTCAAAAGAGCCCACACACTCAGCTCTTAACCCCAGTGTGCAGAAAGAGTCAAAACGTGTTTTTCAGCAGAAATAAACATGTTTCTGCAAGTTTGGTCACCCCCATGTAAGTTATGGGGCAGTAACAGCACACTTTTGAAAACGTGTTTTTCAGCCCGAAATAAACGCGTTTTTTCAGACAACTGAATCCCTATGTAACTGCAAGACTCAGAAGAGCCCACACACTCAGCTCTTAACCCCAGTGTGCAGAAAGTGTCAAAACGTGATTTTCAGCAGAAATAAACATGTTTCTGCAAGTTTGGTCACCCCCATGTAAGTTATGGGGCAGTAACAGCACACTTTTGAAAACGTGTTTTTCAGCCCGAAATAAACGCGTTTTTTCAGACAACTGAATCCCTATGTAACTGCAAGACTCAGAAGAGCCCACACACTCAGCTCTTAACCCCAGTGTGCAGAAAGTGTCAAAACGTGTTTTTCAGCAGAAATAAACATGTTTCTGCAAGTTTGGTCACCCCCATGTAAGTTATGGGGCAGTAACAGCACACTTTTGAAAACGTGTTTTTCAGCCCGAAATAAACGCGTTTTTTCAGACAACTGAATCCCTATGTAACTGCAAGACTCAGAAGAGCCCACACACTCAGCTCTTAACCCCAGTGTGCAGAAAGTGTCAAAACATGATTTTCAGCAGAAATAAACATGTTTCTGCAAGTTTGGTCAACCCCATGTAAGTTATGGGGCAGTAACAGCACACTTTTGAAAACGTGTTTTTCAGCCCGAAATAAACGCGTTTTTTCAGACAACTGAATCCCTATGTAACTGCAAGGCTCAAAAGAGCCCACACACTCAGCTCTTAACCCCAGTGTGCAGAAAGTGTCAAAACATGTTTTTCAGCAGAAATAAACATGTTTCTGCAAGTTTGGTCACCCCCATGTAAGTTATGGGGCAGTAACAGCACACTTTTGAAAACGTGTTTTTCAGCCCGAAATAAACGCGTTTTTTCAGACAACTGAATCCCTATGTAACTGCAAGGCTCAAAAGAGCCCACACACTCAGCTCTTAACCCCAGTGTGCAGAAAGTGTCAAAACATGATTTTCAGCAGAAATAAACATGTTTCTGCAAGTTTGGTCACCCCCATGTAAGTTATGGGGCAGTAACAGCACACTTTTGAAAACGTGTTTTTCAGCCCGAAATAAACGCGTTTTTTCAGACAACTGAATCCCTATGTAACTGCAAGACTCAGAAGAGCCCACACACTCAGCTCTTAACCCCAGTGTGCAGAAAGTGTCAAAACGTGTTTTTCAGCAGAAATAAACATGTTTCTGCAAGTTTGGTCACCCCCATGTAAGTTATGGGGCAGTAACAGCACACTTTTGAAAACGTGTTTTTCAGCCCGAAATAAACGCGTTTTTTCAGACAACTGAATCCCTATGTAACTGCAAGACTCAGAAGAGCCCACACACTCAGCTCTTAACCCCAGTGTGCAGAAAGTGTCAAAACATGTTTTTCAGCAGAAATAAACATGTTTCTGCAAGTTTGGTCACCCCCATGTAAGTTATGGGGCAGTAACAGCACACTTTTGAAAACGTGTTTTTCAGCCTGAAATAAACACGTTTTTTCAGACAACTGAATCCCTATGTAACTGCAAGACTCAGAAGAGCCCACACACTCAGCTCTTAACCCCAGTGTGCAGAAAGTGTCAAAACATGTTTTTCAGCAGAAATAAACATGTTTCTGCAAGTTTGGTCACCCCCATGTAAGTTATGGGGCAGTAACAGCACACTTTTGAAAACGTGTTTTTCAGCCTGAAATAAACACGTTTTTTCAGACAACTGAATCCCTATGTAACTGCAAGACTCAGAAGAGCCCACACACTCAGCTCTTAACCCCAGTGTGCAGAAAGTGTCAAAACATGTTTTTCAGCAGAAATAAACATGTTTCTGCAAGTTTGGTCACCCCCATGTAAGTTATGGGGCAGTAACAGCACACTTTTGAAAACGTGTTTTTCAGCCTGAAATAAACACGTTTTTTCAGACAACTGAATCCCTATGTAACTGCAAGACTCAGAAGAGCCCACACACTCAGCTCTTAACCCCAGTGTGCAGAAAGTGTCAAAACATGTTTTTCAGCAGAAATAAACATGTTTCTGCAAGTTTGGTCACCCCCATGTAAGTTATGGGGCAGTAACAGCACACTTTTGAAAACGTGTTTTTCAGCCCGAAATAAACGCGTTTTTTCAGACAACTGAATCCCTATGTAACTGCAAGGCTCAAAAGAGCCCACACACTCAGCTCTTAACCCCAGTGTGCAGAAAGTGTCAAAACGTGATTTTCAGCAGAAATAAACATGTTTCTGCAAGTTTGGTCACCCCCATGTAAGTTATGGGGCAGTAACAGCACACTTTTGAAAACGTGTTTTTCAGCCCGAAATAAACGCGTTTTTTCAGACAACTGAATCCCTATGTAACTGCAAGACTCAGAAGAGCCCACACACTCAGCTCTTAACCCCAGTGTGCAGAAAGTGTCAAAACGTGTTTTTCAGCAGAAATAAACATGTTTCTGCAAGTTTGGTCACCCCCATGTAAGTTATGGGGCAGTAACAGCACACTTTTGAAAACGTGTTTTTCAGCCCGAAATAAACGCGTTTTTTCAGACAACTGAATCCCTATGTAACTGCAAGACTCAGAAGAGCCCACACACTCAGCTCTTAACCCCAGTGTGCAGAAAGTGTCAAAACATGATTTTCAGCAGAAATAAACATGTTTCTGCAAGTTTGGTCAACCCCATGTAAGTTATGGGGCAGTAACAGCACACTTTTGAAAACGTGTTTTTCAGCCCGAAATAAACGCGTTTTTTCAGACAACTGAATCCCTATGTAACTGCAAGGCTCAAAAGAGCCCACACACTCAGCTCTTAACCCCAGTGTGCAGAAAGTGTCAAAACATGTTTTTCAGCAGAAATAAACATGTTTCTGCAAGTTTGGTCACCCCCATGTAAGTTATGGGGCAGTAACAGCACACTTTTGAAAACGTGTTTTTCAGCCCGAAATAAACGCGTTTTTTCAGACAACTGAATCCCTATGTAACTGCAAGACTCAGAAGAGCCCACACACTCAGCTCTTAACCCCAGTGTGCAGAAAGTGTCAAAACGTGTTTTTCAGCAGAAATAAACATGTTTCTGCAAGTTTGGTCACCCCCATGTAAGTTATGGGGCAGTAACAGCACACTTTTGAAAACGTGTTTTTCAGCCCGAAATAAACACGTTTTTTCAGACAACTGAATCCCTATGTAACTGCAAGGCTCAAAAGAGCCCACACACTCAGCTCTTAACCCCAGTGTGCAGAAAGTGTCAAAACATGATTTTCAGCAGAAATAAACATGTTTCTGCAAGTTTGGTCACCCCCATGTAAGTTATGGGGCAGTAACAGCACACTTTTTAAAACTTGTTTTTCAGCCCGAAATAAACGCGTTTTTTCAGACAACTGAATCCCAATGTAACTGCAAGACTCAGAAGAGCCCACACACTCAGCTCTTAACCCCAGTGTGCAGAAAGTGTCAAAACGTGTTTTTCAGCAGAAATAAACATGTTTCTGCAAGTTTGGTCACCCCCATGTAAGTTATGGGGCAGTAACAGCACACTTTTGAAAACGTGTTTTTCAGCCTGAAATAAACACGTTTTTTCAGACAACTGAATCCCTATGTAACTGCAAGACTCAGAAGAGCCCACACACTCAGCTCTTAACCCCAGTGTGCAGAAAGTGTCAAAACATGATTTTCAGCAGAAATAAACATGTTTCTGCAAGTTTGGTCACCCCCATGTAAGTTATGGAGCAGTAACAGCACACTTTTGAAAACGTGTTTTTCAGCCCGAAATAAACGCGTTTTTTCAGACAACTGAATCCCTATGTAACTGCAAGACTCAGAAGAGCCCACACACTCAGCTCTTAACCCCAGTGTGCAGAAAGTGTCAAAACGTGTTTTTCAGCAGAAATAAACATGTTTCTGCAAGTTTGGTCACCCCCATGTAAGTTATGGGGCAGTAACAGCACACTTTTGAAAACGTGTTTTTCAGCCCGAAATAAACGCGTTTTTTCAGACAACTGAATCCCTATGTAACTGCAAGACTCAGAAGAGCCCACACACTCAGCTCTTAACCCCAGTGTGCAGAAAGTGTCAAAACATGATTTTCAGCAGAAATAAACATGTTTCTGCAAGTTTGGTCACCCCCATGTAAGTTATGGGGCAGTAACAGCACACTTTTGAAAACGTGTTTTTCAGCCTGAAATAAACACGTTTTTTCAGACAACTGAATCCCTATGTAACTGCAAGACTCAGAAGAGCCCACACACTCAGCTCTTAACCCCAGTGTGCAGAAAGTGTCAAAACATGATTTTCAGCAGAAATAAACATGTTTCTGCAAGTTTGGTCACCCCCATGTAAGTTATGGGGCAGTAACAGCACACTTTTGAAAACGTGTTTTTCAGCCTGAAATAAACACGTTTTTTCAGACAACTGAATCCCTATGTAACTGCAAGACTCAGAAGAGCCCACACACTCAGCTCTTAACCCCAGTGTGCAGAAAGTGTCAAAACATGTTTTTCAGCAGAAATAAACATGTTTCTGCAAGTTTGGTCACCCCCATGTAAGTTATGGGGCAGTAACAGCACACTTTTGAAAACGTGTTTTTCAGCCTGAAATAAACACGTTTTTTCAGACAACTGAATCCCTATGTAACTGCAAGACTCAGAAGAGCCCACACACTCAGCTCTTAACCCCAGTGTGCAGAAAGTGTCAAAACATGTTTTTCAGCAGAAATAAACATGTTTCTGCAAGTTTGGTCACCCCCATGTAAGTTATGGGGCAGTAACAGCACACTTTTGAAAACGTGTTTTTCAGCCTGAAATAAACACGTTTTTTCAGACAACTGAATCCCTATGTAACTGCAAGACTCAGAAGAGCCCACACACTCAGCTCTTAACCCCAGTGTGCAGAAAGTGTCAAAACATGTTTTTCAGCAGAAATAAACATGTTTCTGCAAGTTTGGTCACCCCCATGTAAGTTATGGGGCAGTAACAGCACACTTTTGAAAACGTGTTTTTCAGCCCGAAATAAACGCGTTTTTTCAGACAACTGAATCCCTATGTAACTGCAAGGCTCAAAAGAGCCCACACACTCAGCTCTTAACCCCAGTGTGCAGAAAGAGTCAAAACGTGTTTTTCAGCAGAAATAAACATGTTTCTGCAAGTTTGGTCACCCCCATGTAAGTTATGGGGCAGTAACAGCACACTTTTGAAAACGTGTTTTTCAGCCCGAAATAAACGCGTTTTTTCAGACAACTGAATCCCTATGTAACTGCAAGACTCAGAAGAGCCCACACACTCAGCTCTTAACCCCAGTGTGCAGAAAGTGTCAAAACATGATTTTCAGCAGAAATAAACATGTTTCTGCAAGTTTGGTCACCCCCATGTAAGTTATGGGGCAGTAACAGCACACTTTTGAAAACGTGTTTTTCAGCCCGAAATAAACGCGTTTTTTCAGACAACTGAATCCCTATGTAACTGCAAGACTCAGAAGAGCCCACACACTCAGCTCTTAACCCCAGTGTGCAGAAAGTGTCAAAACGTGTTTTTCAGCAGAAATAAACATGTTTCTGCAAGTTTGGTCACCCCCATGTAAGTTATGGGGCAGTAACAGCACACTTTTGAAAACGTGTTTTTCAGCCTGAAATAAACACGTTTTTTCAGACAACTGAATCCCTATGTAACTGCAAGACTCAGAAGAGCCCACACACTCAGCTCTTAACCCCAGTGTGCAGAAAGTGTCAAAACATGATTTTCAGCAGAAATAAACATGTTTCTGCAAGTTTGGTCAACCCCATGTAAGTTATGGGGCAGTAACAGCACACTTTTGAAAACGTGTTTTTCAGCCCGAAATAAACGCGTTTTTTCAGACAACTGAATCCCTATGTAACTGCAAGGCTCAAAAGAGCCCACACACTCAGCTCTTAACCCCAGTGTGCAGAAAGTGTCAAAACATGTTTTTCAGCAGAAATAAACATGTTTCTGCAAGTTTGGTCACCCCCATTTAAGTTATGGGGCAGTAACAGCACACTTTTGAAAACGTGTTTTTCAGCCCGAAATAAACGCGTTTTTTCAGACAACTGAATCCCTATGTAACTGCAAGGCTCAAAAGAGCCCACACACTCAGCTCTTAACCCCAGTGTGCAGAAAGTGTCAAAACATGATTTTCAGCAGAAATAAACATGTTTCTGCAAGTTTGGTCACCCCCATGTAAGTTATGGGGCAGTAACAGCACACTTTTGAAAACGTGTTTTTCAGCCCGAAATAAACGCGTTTTTTCAGACAACTGAATCCCTATGTAACTGCAAGACTCAGAAGAGCCCACACACTCAGCTCTTAACCCCAGTGTGCAGAAAGAGTCAAAACATGATTTTCAGCAGAAATAAACATGTTTCTGCAAGTTTGGTCACCCCCATGTAAGTTATGGGGCAGTAACAGCACACTTTTTAAAACGTGTTTTTCAGCCCGAAATAAACGCGTTTTTTCAGACAACTGAATCCCTATGTAACTGCAAGGCTCAAAAGAGCCCACACACTCAGCTCTTAACCCCAGTGTGCAGAAAGTGTCAAAACATGATTTTCAGCAGAAATAAACATGTTTCTGCAAGTTTGGTCACCCCCATGTAAGTTATGGGGCAGTAACAGCACACTTTTGAAAACGTGTTTTTCAGCCCGAAATAAACGCGTTTTTTCAGACAACTGAATCCCTATGTAACTGCAAGACTCAGAAGAGCCCACACACTCAGCTCTTAACCCCAGTGTGCAGAAAGTGTCAAAACGTGTTTTTCAGCAGAAATAAACATGTTTCTGCAAGTTTGGTCACCCCCATGTAAGTTATGGGGCAGTAACAGCACACTTTTGAAAACGTGTTTTTCAGCCCGAAATAAACACGTTTTTTCAGACAACTGAATCCCTATGTAACTGCAAGGCTCAAAAGAGCCCACACACTCAGCTCTTAACCCCAGTGTGCAGAAAGTGTCAAAACATGATTTTCAGCAGAAATAAACATGTTTCTGCAAGTTTGGTCACCCCCATGTAAGTTATGGGGCAGTAACAGCACACTTTTTAAAACTTGTTTTTCAGCCCGAAATAAACGCGTTTTTTCAGACAACTGAATCCCTATGTAACTGCAAGACTCAGAAGAGCCCACACACTCAGCTCTTAACCCCAGTGTGCAGAAAGTGTCAAAACATGTTTTTCAGCAGAAATAAACATGTTTCTGCAAGTTTGGTCACCCCCATGTAAGTTATGGGGCAGTAACAGCACACTTTTGAAAACGTGTTTTTCAGCCTGAAATAAACACGTTTTTTCAGACAACTGAATCCCTATGTAACTGCAAGACTCAGAAGAGCCCACACACTCAGCTCTTAACCCCAGTGTGCAGAAAGTGTCAAAACATGTTTTTCAGCAGAAATAAACATGTTTCTGCAAGTTTGGTCACCCCCATGTAAGTTATGGGGCAGTAACAGCACACTTTTGAAAACGTGTTTTTCAGCCCGAAATAAACGCGTTTTTTCAGACAACTGAATCCCTATGTAACTGCAAGGCTCAAAAGAGCCCACACACTCAGCTCTTAACCCCAGTGTGCAGAAAGTGTCAAAACATGATTTTCAGCAGAAATAAACATGTTTCTGCAAGTTTGGTCACCCCCATGTAAGTTATGGGGCAGTAACAGCACACTTTTGAAAACGTGTTTTTCAGCCCGAAATAAACGCGTTTTTTCAGACAACTGAATCCCTATGTAACTGCAAGACTCAGAAGAGCCCACACACTCAGCTCTTAACCCCAGTGTGCAGAAAGTGTCAAAACGTGTTTTTCAGCAGAAATAAACATGTTTCTGCAAGTTTGGTCACCCCCATGTAAGTTATGGGGCAGTAACAGCACACTTTTGAAAACGTGTTTTTCAGCCTGAAATAAACACGTTTTTTCAGACAACTGAATCCCTATGTAACTGCAAGACTCAGAAGAGCCCACACACTCAGCTCTTAACCCCAGTGTGCAGAAAGTGTCAAAACATGTTTTTCAGCAGAAATAAACATGTTTCTGCAAGTTTGGTCACCCCCATGTAAGTTATGGGGCAGTAACAGCACACTTTTGAAAACGTGTTTTTCAGCCCGAAATAAACGCGTTTTTTCAGACAACTGAATCCCTATGTAACTGCAAGGCTCAAAAGAGCCCACACACTCAGCTCTTAACCCCAGTGTGCAGAAAGTGTCAAAACGTGTTTTTCAGCAGAAATAAACATGTTTCTGCAAGTTTGGTCACCCCCATGTAAGTTATGGGGCAGTAACAGCACACTTTTGAAAACGTGTTTTTCAGCCCGAAATAAACGCGTTTTTTCAGACAACTGAATCCCTATGTAACTGCAAGACTCAGAAGAGCCCACACACTCAGCTCTTAACCCCAGTGTGCAGAAAGTGTCAAAACATGATTTTCAGCAGAAATAAACATGTTTCTGCAAGTTTGGTCACCCCCATGTAAGTTATGGGGCAGTAACAGCACACTTTTGAAAACGTGTTTTTCAGCCCGAAATAAACGCGTTTTTTCAGACAACTGAATCCCTATGTAACTGCAAGACTCAGAAGAGCCCACACACTCAGCTCTTAACCCCAGTGTGCAGAAAGTGTCAAAACGTGTTTTTCAGCAGAAATAAACATGTTTCTGCAAGTTTGGTCACCCCCATGTAAGTTATGGGGCAGTAACAGCACAGTTTTGAAAACGTGTTTTTCAGCCCGAAATAAACGCGTTTTTTCAGACAACTGAATCCCTATGTAACTGCAAGGCTCAAAAGAGCCCACACACTCAGCTCTTAACCCCAGTGTGCAGAAAGTGTCAAAACATGTTTTTCAGCAGAAATAAACATGTTTCTGCGAGTTTGGTCACCCCCATGTAAGTTATGGGGCAGTAACAGCACACTTTTGAAAACGTGTTTTTCAGCCCGAAATAAACGCGTTTTTTCAGACAACTGAATCCCTATGTAACTGCAAGACTCAGAAGAGCCCACACACTCAGCTCTTAACCCCAGTGTGCAGAAAGTGTCAAAACGTGTTTTTCAGCAGAAATAAACATGTTTCTGCAAGTTTGGTCACCCCCATGTAAGTTATGGGGCAGTAACAGCACACTTTTGAAAACGTGTTTTTCAGCCTGAAATAAACACGTTTTTTCAGACAACTGAATCCCTATGTAACTGCAAGACTCAGAAGAGCCCACACACTCAGCTCTTAACCCCAGTGTGCAGAAAGTGTCAAAACATGATTTTCAGCAGAAATAAACATGTTTCTGCAAGTTTGGTCAACCCCATGTAAGTTATGGGGCAGTAACAGCACACTTTTGAAAACGTGTTTTTCAGCCCGAAATAAACGCGTTTTTTCAGACAACTGAATCCCTATGTAACTGCAAGACTCAGAAGAGCCCACACACTCAGCTCTTAACCCCAGTGTGCAGAAAGTGTCAAAACGTGTTTTTCAGCAGAAATAAACATGTTTCTGCAAGTTTGGTCACCCCCATGTAAGTTATGGGGCAGTAACAGCACAGTTTTGAAAACGTGTTTTTCAGCCCGAAATAAACGCGTTTTTTCAGACAACTGAATCCCTATGTAACTGCAAGGCTCAAAAGAGCCCACACACTCAGCTCTTAACCCCAGTGTGCAGAAAGTGTCAAAACATGTTTTTCAGCAGAAATAAACATGTTTCTGCAAGTTTGGTCACCCCCATGTAAGTTATGGGGCAGTAACAGCACACTTTTGAAAACGTGTTTTTCAGCCCGAAATAAACGCGTTTTTTCAGACAACTGAATCCCTATGTAACTGCAAGACTCAGAAGAGCCCACACACTCAGCTCTTAACCCCAGTGTGCAGAAAGTGTCAAAACGTGTTTTTCAGCAGAAATAAACATGTTTCTGCAAGTTTGGTCACCCCCATGTAAGTTATGGGGCAGTAACAGCACACTTTTGAAAACGTGTTTTTCAGCCTGAAATAAACACGTTTTTTCAGACAACTGAATCCCTATGTAACTGCAAGACTCAGAAGAGCCCACACACTCAGCTCTTAACCCCAGTGTGCAGAAAGTGTCAAAACATGATTTTCAGCAGAAATAAACATGTTTCTGCAAGTTTGGTCAACCCCATGTAAGTTATGGGGCAGTAACAGCACACTTTTGAAAACGTGTTTTTCAGCCCGAAATAAACGCGTTTTTTCAGACAACTGAATCCCTATGTAACTGCAAGGCTCAAAAGAGCCCACACACTCAGCTCTTAACCCCAGTGTGCAGAAAGTGTCAAAACATGTTTTTCAGCAGAAATAAACATGTTTCTGCAAGTTTGGTCACCCCCATGTAAGTTATGGGGCAGTAACAGCACACTTTTGAAAACGTGTTTTTCAGCCCGAAATAAACGCGTTTTTTCAGACAACTGAATCCCTATGTAACTGCAAGACTCAGAAGAGCCCACACACTCAGCTCTTAAACCCAGTGTGCAGAAAGTGTCAAAACGTGTTTTTCAGCAGAAATAAACATGTTTCTGCAAGTTTGGTCACCCCCATGTAAGTTATGGGGCAGTAACAGCACACTTTTGAAAACGTGTTTTTCAGCCTGAAATAAACACGTTTTTTCAGACAACTGAATCCCTATGTAACTGCAAGACTCAGAAGAGCCCACACACTCAGCTCTTAACCCCAGTGTGCAGAAAGTGTCAAAACATGATTTTCAGCAGAAATAAACATGTTTCTGCAAGTTTGGTCACCCCCATGTAAGTTAATGGGCAGTAACAGCACACTTTTGAAAACGTGTTTTTCAGCCCGAAATAAACGCGTTTTTTCAGACAACTGAATCCCTATGTAACTGCAAGACTCAGAAGTGCCCACACACTCAGCTCTTAACCCCAGTGTGCAGAAAGTGTCAAAACGTGTTTTTCAGCAGAAATAAACATGTTTCTGCAAGTTTGGTCACCCCCATGTAAGTTATGGGGCAGTAACAGCACACTTTTGAAAACGTGTTTTTCAGCCCGAAATAAACGCGTTTTTTCAGACAACTGAATCCCTATGTAACTGCAAGACTCAGAAGAGCCCACACACTCAGCTCTTAACCCCAGTGTGCAGAAAGTGTCAAAACATGATTTTCAGCAGAAATAAACATGTTTCTGCAAGTTTGGTCACCCCCATGTAAGTTATGGGGCAGTAACAGCACACTTTTGAAAACGTGTTTTTCAGCCCGAAATAAACGCGTTTTTTCAGACAACTGAATCCCTATGTAACTGCAAGACTCAGAAGAGTCCACACACTCAGCTCTTAACCCCAGTGTGCAGAAAGTGTCAAAACATGTTTTTCAGCAGAAATAAACATGTTTCTGCAAGTTTGGTCACCCCCATGTAAGTTATGGGGCAGTAACAGCACACTTTTGAAAACGTGTTTTTCAGCCTGAAATAAACACGTTTTTTCAGACAACTGAATCCCTATGTAACTGCAAGACTCAGAAGAGCCCACACACTCAGCTCTTAACCCCAGTGTGCAGAAAGTGTCAAAACATGTTTTTCAGCAGAAATAAACATGTTTCTGCAAGTTTGGTCACCCCCATGTAAGTTATGGGGCAGTAACAGCACACTTTTGAAAACGTGTTTTTCAGCCCGAAATAAACGCGTTTTTTCAGACAACTGAATCCCTATGTAACTGCAAGACTCAGAAGAGCCCACACACTCAGCTCTTAACCCCAGTGTGCAGAAAGTGTCAAAACATGATTTTCAGCAGAAATAAACATGTTTCTGCAAGTTTGGTCACCCCCATGTAAGTTATGGGGCAGTAACAGCACACTTTTGAAAACGTGTTTTTCAGCCCGAAATAAACGTGTTTTTTCAGACAACTGAATCCCTATGTAACTGCAAGACTCAGAAGAGTCCACACACTCAGCTCTTAACCCCAGTGTGCAGAAAGTGTCAAAACATGTTTTTCAGCAGAAATAAACATGTTTCTGCAAGTTTGGTCACCCCCATGTAAGTTATGGGGCAGTAACAGCACACTTTTGAAAACGTGTTTTTCAGCCCGAAATAAACGCGTTTTTTCAGACAACTGAATCCCTATGTAACTGCAAGACTCAGAAGAGCCCACACACTCAGCTCTTAACCCCAGTGTGCAGAAAGTGTCAAAACATGTTTTTCAGCAGAAATAAACATGTTTCTGCAAGTTTGGTCACCCCCATGTAAGTTATGGGGCAGTAACAGCACACTTTTGAAAACGTGTTTTTCAGCCTGAAATAAACACGTTTTTTCAGACAACTGAATCCCTATGTAACTGCAAGACTCAGAAGAGCCCACACACTCAGCTCTTAACCCCAGTGTGCAGAAAGTGTCAAAACATGTTTTTCAGCAGAAATAAACATGTTTCTGCAAGTTTGGTCACCCCCATGTAAGTTATGGGGCAGTAACAGCACACTTTTGAAAACGTGTTTTTCAGCCTGAAATAAACACGTTTTTTCAGACAACTGAATCCCTATGTAACTGCAAGACTCAGAAGAGCCCACACACTCAGCTCTTAACCCCAGTGTGCAGAAAGTGTCAAAACATGTTTTTCAGCAGAAATAAACATGTTTCTGCAAGTTTGGTCACCCCCATGTAAGTTATGGGGCAGTAACAGCACACTTTTGAAAACGTGTTTTTCAGCCTGAAATAAACACGTTTTTTCAGACAACTGAATCCCTATGTAACTGCAAGACTCAGAAGAGCCCACACACTCAGCTCTTAACCCCAGTGTGCAGAAAGTGTCAAAACATGTTTTTCAGCAGAAATAAACATGTTTCTGCAAGTTTGGTCACCCCCATGTAAGTTATGGGGCAGTAACAGCACACTTTTGAAAACGTGTTTTTCAGCCTGAAATAAACACGTTTTTTCAGACAACTGAATCCCTATGTAACTGCAAGACTCAGAAGAGCCCACACACTCAGCTCTTAACCCCAGTGTGCAGAAAGTGTCAAAACATGATTTTCAGCAGAAATAAACATGTTTCTGCAAGTTTGGTCACCCCCATGTAAGTTATGGGGCAGTAACAGCACACTTTTGAAAACGTGTTTTTCAGCCCGAAATAAACGCGTTTTTTCAGACAACTGAATCCCTATGTAACTGCAAGGCTCAGAAGAGCCCACACACTCAGCTCTTAACCCCAGTGTGCAGAAAGTGACAAAACATGATTTTCAGCAGAAATAAACATGTTTCTGCAAGTTTGGTCACCCCCATGTAAGTTATGGGGCAGTAACAGCACACTTTTGAAAACGTGTTTTTCAGCCCGAAATAAACACGTTTTTCAGACAACTGAATCAATATGTAACTGCAAGGCTCAAAAGAGCCCACACACTCAGCTCTTAACCCCAGTGTGCAGAAAGTGTCAAAACATGATTTTCAGCAGAAATAAACATGTTTCTGCAAGTTTGGTCAACCCCATGTAAGTTATGGGGCAGTAACAGCACACTTTTGAAAACGTGTTTTTCAGCCCGAAATAAACGCGTTTTTTCAGACAACTGAATCCCTATGTAACTGCAAGGCTCAAAAGAGCCCACACACTCAGCTCTTAACCCCAGTGTGCAGAAAGTGTCAAAACATGTTTTTCAGCAGAAATAAACATGTTTCTGCAAGTTTGGTCACCCCCATGTAAGTTATGGGGCAGTAACAGCACACTTTTGAAAACGTGTTTTTCAGCCCGAAATAAACGCGTTTTTTCAGACAACTGAATCCCTATGTAACTGCAAGACTCAGAAGAGCCCACACACTCAGCTCTTAACCCCAGTGTGCAGAAAGTGACAAAACATGATTTTCAGCAGAAATAAACATGTTTCTGCAAGTTTGGTCACCCCCATGTAAGTTATGGGGCAGTAACAGCACACTTTTGAAAACGTGTTTTTCAGCCCGAAATAAACGCGTTTTTTCAGACAACTGAATCCCTATGTAACTGCAAGACTCAGAAGAGCCCACACACTCAGCTCTTAACCCCAGTGTGCAGAAAGTGTCAAAACGTGTTTTTCAGCAGAAATAAACATGTTTCTGCAAGTTTGGTCACCCCCATGTAAGTTATGGGGCAGTAACAGCACACTTTTGAAAACGTGTTTTTCAGCCCGAAATAAACGCGTTTTTTCAGACAACTGAATCCCTATGTAACTGCAAGACTCAGAAGAGCCCACACACTCAGCTCTTAACCCCAGTGTGCAGAAAGTGTCAAAACATGATTTTCAGCAGAAATAAACATGTTTCTGCAAGTTTGGTCACCCCCATGTAAGTTATGGGGCAGTAACAGCACACTTTTGAAAACGTGTTTTTCAGCCCGAAATAAACGCGTTTTTTCAGACAACTGAATCCCTATGTAACTGCAAGACTCAGAAGAGCCCACACACTCAGCTCTTAACCCCAGTGTGCAGAAAGTGTCAAAACATGTTTTTCAGCAGAAATAAACATGTTTCTGCAAGTTTGGTCACCCTCATGTAAGTTATGGGGCAGTAACAGCACACTTTTGAAAACGTGTTTTTCAGCCTGAAATAAACACGTTTTTTCAGACAACTGAATCCCTATGTAACTGCAAGACTCAGAAGAGCCCACACACTCAGCTCTTAACCCCAGTGTGCAGAAAGTGTCAAAACATGTTTTTCAGCAGAAATAAACATGTTTCTGCAAGTTTGGTCACCCCCATGTAAGTTATGGGGCAGTAACAGCACACTTTTGAAAACGTGTTTTTCAGCCTGAAATAAACACGTTTTTTCAGACAACTGAATCCCTATGTAACTGCAAGACTCAGAAGAGCCCACACACTCAGCTCTTAACCCCAGTGTGCAGAAAGTGTCAAAACATGTTTTTCAGCAGAAATAAACATGTTTCTGCAAGTTTGGTCACCCCCATGTAAGTTATGGGGCAGTAACAGCACACTTTTGAAAACGTGTTTTTCAGCCTGAAATAAACACGTTTTTTCAGACAACTGAATCCCTATGTAACTGCAAGACTCAGAAGAGCCCACACACTCAGCTCTTAACCCCAGTGTGCAGAAAGTGTCAAAACATGTTTTTCAGCAGAAATAAACATGTTTCTGCAAGTTTGGTCACCCCCATGTAAGTTATGGGGCAGTAACAGCACACTTTTGAAAACGTGTTTTTCAGCCCGAAATAAACGCGTTTTTTCAGACAACTGAATCCCTATGTAACTGCAAGGCTCAAAAGAGCCCACACACTCAGCTCTTAACCCCAGTGTGCAGAAAGAGTCAAAACGTGTTTTTCAGCAGAAATAAACATGTTTCTGCAAGTTTGGTCACCCCCATGTAAGTTATGGGGCAGTAACAGCACACTTTTGAAAACGTGTTTTTCAGCCCGAAATAAACGCGTTTTTTCAGACAACTGAATCCCTATGTAACTGCAAGACTCAGAAGAGCCCACACACTCAGCTCTTAACCCCAGTGTGCAGAAAGTGTCAAAACGTGATTTTCAGCAGAAATAAACATGTTTCTGCAAGTTTGGTCACCCCCATGTAAGTTATGGGGCAGTAACAGCACACTTTTGAAAACGTGTTTTTCAGCCCGAAATAAACGCGTTTTTTCAGACAACTGAATCCCTATGTAACTGCAAGACTCAGAAGAGCCCACACACTCAGCTCTTAACCCCAGTGTGCAGAAAGTGTCAAAACGTGTTTTTCAGCAGAAATAAACATGTTTCTGCAAGTTTGGTCACCCCCATGTAAGTTATGGGGCAGTAACAGCACACTTTTGAAAACGTGTTTTTCAGCCCGAAATAAACGCGTTTTTTCAGACAACTGAATCCCTATGTAACTGCAAGACTCAGAAGAGCCCACACACTCAGCTCTTAACCCCAGTGTGCAGAAAGTGTCAAAACATGATTTTCAGCAGAAATAAACATGTTTCTGCAAGTTTGGTCAACCCCATGTAAGTTATGGGGCAGTAACAGCACACTTTTGAAAACGTGTTTTTCAGCCCGAAATAAACGCGTTTTTTCAGACAACTGAATCCCTATGTAACTGCAAGGCTCAAAAGAGCCCACACACTCAGCTCTTAACCCCAGTGTGCAGAAAGTGTCAAAACATGTTTTTCAGCAGAAATAAACATGTTTCTGCAAGTTTGGTCACCCCCATGTAAGTTATGGGGCAGTAACAGCACACTTTTGAAAACGTGTTTTTCAGCCCGAAATAAACGCGTTTTTTCAGACAACTGAATCCCTATGTAACTGCAAGGCTCAAAAGAGCCCACACACTCAGCTCTTAACCCCAGTGTGCAGAAAGTGTCAAAACATGATTTTCAGCAGAAATAAACATGTTTCTGCAAGTTTGGTCACCCCCATGTAAGTTATGGGGCAGTAACAGCACACTTTTGAAAACGTGTTTTTCAGCCCGAAATAAACGCGTTTTTTCAGACAACTGAATCCCTATGTAACTGCAAGACTCAGAAGAGCCCACACACTCAGCTCTTAACCCCAGTGTGCAGAAAGTGTCAAAACGTGTTTTTCAGCAGAAATAAACATGTTTCTGCAAGTTTGGTCACCCCCATGTAAGTTATGGGGCAGTAACAGCACACTTTTGAAAACGTGTTTTTCAGCCCGAAATAAACGCGTTTTTTCAGACAACTGAATCCCTATGTAACTGCAAGACTCAGAAGAGCCCACACACTCAGCTCTTAACCCCAGTGTGCAGAAAGTGTCAAAACATGTTTTTCAGCAGAAATAAACATGTTTCTGCAAGTTTGGTCACCCCCATGTAAGTTATGGGGCAGTAACAGCACACTTTTGAAAACGTGTTTTTCAGCCTGAAATAAACACGTTTTTTCAGACAACTGAATCCCTATGTAACTGCAAGACTCAGAAGAGCCCACACACTCAGCTCTTAACCCCAGTGTGCAGAAAGTGTCAAAACATGTTTTTCAGCAGAAATAAACATGTTTCTGCAAGTTTGGTCACCCCCATGTAAGTTATGGGGCAGTAACAGCACACTTTTGAAAACGTGTTTTTCAGCCTGAAATAAACACGTTTTTTCAGACAACTGAATCCCTATGTAACTGCAAGACTCAGAAGAGCCCACACACTCAGCTCTTAACCCCAGTGTGCAGAAAGTGTCAAAACATGTTTTTCAGCAGAAATAAACATGTTTCTGCAAGTTTGGTCACCCCCATGTAAGTTATGGGGCAGTAACAGCACACTTTTGAAAACGTGTTTTTCAGCCTGAAATAAACACGTTTTTTCAGACAACTGAATCCCTATGTAACTGCAAGACTCAGAAGAGCCCACACACTCAGCTCTTAACCCCAGTGTGCAGAAAGTGTCAAAACATGTTTTTCAGCAGAAATAAACATGTTTCTGCAAGTTTGGTCACCCCCATGTAAGTTATGGGGCAGTAACAGCACACTTTTGAAAACGTGTTTTTCAGCCCGAAATAAACGCGTTTTTTCAGACAACTGAATCCCTATGTAACTGCAAGGCTCAAAAGAGCCCACACACTCAGCTCTTAACCCCAGTGTGCAGAAAGAGTCAAAACGTGTTTTTCAGCAGAAATAAACATGTTTCTGCAAGTTTGGTCACCCCCATGTAAGTTATGGGGCAGTAACAGCACACTTTTGAAAACGTGTTTTTCAGCCCGAAATAAACGCGTTTTTTCAGACAACTGAATCCCTAAGTAACTGCAAGACTCAGAAGAGCCCACACACTCAGCTCTTAACCCCAGTGTGCAGAAAGTGTCAAAACGTGATTTTCAGCAGAAATAAACATGTTTCTGCAAGTTTGGTCACCCCCATGTAAGTTATGGGGCAGTAACAGCACACTTTTGAAAACGTGTTTTTCAGCCCGAAATAAACGCGTTTTTTCAGACAACTGAATCCCTATGTAACTGCAAGACTCAGAAGAGCCCACACACTCAGCTCTTAACCCCAGTGTGCAGAAAGTGTCAAAACGTGTTTTTCAGCAGAAATAAACATGTTTCTGCAAGTTTGGTCACCCCCATGTAAGTTATGGGGCAGTAACAGCACACTTTTGAAAACGTGTTTTTCAGCCCGAAATAAACGCGTTTTTTCAGACAACTGAATCCCTATGTAACTGCAAGACTCAGAAGAGCCCACACACTCAGCTCTTAACCCCAGTGTGCAGAAAGTGTCAAAACATGATTTTCAGCAGAAATAAACATGTTTCTGCAAGTTTGGTCAACCCCATGTAAGTTATGGGGCAGTAACAGCACACTTTTGAAAACGTGTTTTTCAGCCCGAAATAAACGCGTTTTTTCAGACAACTGAATCCCTATGTAACTGCAAGGCTCAAAAGAGCCCACACACTCAGCTCTTAACCCCAGTGTGCAGAAAGTGTCAAAACATGTTTTTCAGCAGAAATAAACATGTTTCTGCAAGTTTGGTCACCCCCATGTAAGTTATGGGGCAGTAACAGCACACTTTTGAAAACGTGTTTTTCAGCCCGAAATAAACGCGTTTTTTCAGACAACTGAATCCCTATGTAACTGCAAGGCTCAAAAGAGCCCACACACTCAGCTCTTAACCCCAGTGTGCAGAAAGTGTCAAAACATGATTTTCAGCAGAAATAAACATGTTTCTGCAAGTTTGGTCACCCCCATGTAAGTTATGGGGCAGTAACAGCACACTTTTGAAAACGTGTTTTTCAGCCCGAAATAAACGCGTTTTTTCAGACAACTGAATCCCTATGTAACTGCAAGACTCAGAAGAGCCCACACACTCAGCTCTTAACCCCAGTGTGCAGAAAGTGTCAAAACGTGTTTTTCAGCAGAAATAAACATGTTTCTGCAAGTTTGGTCACCCCCATGTAAGTTATGGGGCAGTAACAGCACACTTTTGAAAACGTGTTTTTCAGCCCGAAATAAACACGTTTTTTCAGACAACTGAATCCCTATGTAACTGCAAGGCTCAAAAGAGCCCACACACTCAGCTCTTAACCCCAGTGTGCAGAAAGTGTCAAAACATGATTTTCAGCAGAAATAAACATGTTTCTGCAAGTTTGGTCACCCCCATGTAAGTTATGGGGCAGTAACAGCACACTTTTTAAAACTTGTTTTTCAGCCCGAAATAAACACGTTTTTTCAGACAACTGAATCCCTATGTAACTGCAAGACTCAGAAGAGCCCACACACTCAGCTCTTAACCCCAGTGTGCAGAAAGTGTCAAAACATGATTTTCAGCAGAAATAAACATGTTTCTGCAAGTTTGGTCACCCCCATGTAAGTTATGGGGCAGTAACAGCACACTTTTGAAAACGTGTTTTTCAGCCCGAAATAAACGCGTTTTTTCAGACAACTGAATCCCTATGTAACTGCAAGACTCAGAAGAGCCCACACACTCAGCTCTTAACCCCAGTGTGCAGAAAGTGTCAAAACGTGTTTTTCAGCAGAAATAAACATGTTTCTGCAAGTTTGGTCACCCCCATGTAAGTTATGGGGCAGTAACAGCACACTTTTGAAAACGTGTTTTTCAGCCCGAAATAAACGCGTTTTTTCAGACAACTGAATCCCTATGTAACTGCAAGACTCAGAAGAGCCCACACACTCAGCTCTTAACCCCAGTGTGCAGAAAGAGTCAAAACATGATTTTCAGCAGAAATAAACATGTTTCTGCAAGTTTGGTCACCCCCATGTAAGTTATGGGGCAGTAACAGCACACTTTTTAAAACGTGTTTTTCAGCCCGAAATAAACGCGTTTTTTCAGACAACTGAATCCCTATGTAACTGCAAGGCTCAAAAGAGCCCACACACTCAGCTCTTAACCCCAGTGTGCAGAAAGTGTCAAAACATGATTTTCAGCAGAAATAAACATGTTTCTGCAAGTTTGGTCACCCCCATGTAAGTTATGGGGCAGTAACAGCACACTTTTGAAAACGTGTTTTTCAGCCCGAAATAAACGCGTTTTTTCAGACAACTGAATCCCTATGTAACTGCAAGACTCAGAAGAGCCCACACACTCAGCTCTTAACCCCAGTGTGCAGAAAGTGTCAAAACGTGTTTTTCAGCAGAAATAAACATGTTTCTGCAAGTTTGGTCACCCCCATGTAAGTTATGGGGCAGTAACAGCACACTTTTGAAAACGTGTTTTTCAGCCCGAAATAAACACGTTTTTTCAGACAACTGAATCCCTATGTAACTGCAAGGCTCAAAAGAGCCCACACACTCAGCTCTTAACCCCAGTGTGCAGAAAGTGTCAAAACATGATTTTCAGCAGAAATAAACATGTTTCTGCAAGTTTGGTCACCCCCATGTAAGTTATGGGGCAGTAACAGCACACTTTTTAAAACTTGTTTTTCAGCCCGAAATAAACGCGTTTTTTCAGACAACTGAATCCCAATGTAACTGCAAGACTCAGAAGAGCCCACACACTCAGCTCTTAACCCCAGTGTGCAGAAAGTGTCAAAACGTGTTTTTCAGCAGAAATAAACATGTTTCTGCAAGTTTGGTCACCCCCATGTAAGTTATGGGGCAGTAACAGCACACTTTTGAAAACGTGTTTTTCAGCCTGAAATAAACACGTTTTTTCAGACAACTGAATCCCTATGTAACTGCAAGACTCAGAAGAGCCCACACACTCAGCTCTTAACCCCAGTGTGCAGAAAGTGTCAAAACATGATTTTCAGCAGAAATAAACATGTTTCTGCAAGTTTGGTCACCCCCATGTAAGTTATGGGGCAGTAACAGCACACTTTTGAAAACGTGTTTTTCAGCCCGAAATAAACGCGTTTTTTCAGACAACTGAATCCCTATGTAACTGCAAGACTCAGAAGAGCCCACACACTCAGCTCTTAACCCCAGTGTGCAGAAAGTGTCAAAACGTGTTTTTCAGCAGAAATAAACATGTTTCTGCAAGTTTGGTCACCCCCATGTAAGTTATGGGGCAGTAACAGCACACTTTTGAAAACGTGTTTTTCAGCCCGAAATAAACGCGTTTTTTCAGACAACTGAATCCCTATGTAACTGCAAGACTCAGAAGAGCCCACACACTCAGCTCTTAACCCCAGTGTGCAGAAAGTGTCAAAACATGATTTTCAGCAGAAATAAACATGTTTCTGCAAGTTTGGTCACCCCCATGTAAGTTATGGGGCAGTAACAGCACACTTTTGAAAACGTGTTTTTCAGCCTGAAATAAACACGTTTTTTCAGACAACTGAATCCCTATGTAACTGCAAGACTCAGAAGAGCCCACACACTCAGCTCTTAACCCCAGTGTGCAGAAAGTGTCAAAACGTGTTTTTCAGCAGAAATAAACATGTTTCTGCAAGTTTGGTCACCCCCATGTAAGTTATGGGGCAGTAACAGCACACTTTTGAAAACGTGTTTTTCAGCCCGAAATAAACGCGTTTTTTCAGACAACTGAATCCCTATGTAACTGCAAGACTCAGAAGAGCCCACACACTCAGCTCTTAACCCCAGTGTGCAGAAAGTGTCAAAACATGATTTTCAGCAGAAATAAACATGTTTCTGCAAGTTTGGTCAACCCCATGTAAGTTATGGGGCAGTAACAGCACACTTTTGAAAACGTGTTTTTCAGCCCGAAATAAACGCGTTTTTTCAGACAACTGAATCCCTATGTAACTGCAAGGCTCAAAAGAGCCCACACACTCAGCTCTTAACCCCAGTGTGCAGAAAGTGTCAAAACATGTTTTTCAGCAGAAATAAACATGTTTCTGCAAGTTTGGTCACCCCCATGTAAGTTATGGGGCAGTAACAGCACACTTTTGAAAACGTGTTTTTCAGCCCGAAATAAACGCGTTTTTTCAGACAACTGAATCCCTATGTAACTGCAAGGCTCAAAAGAGCCCACACACTCAGCTCTTAACCCCAGTGTGCAGAAAGTGTCAAAACATGATTTTCAGCAGAAATAAACATGTTTCTGCAAGTTTGGTCACCCCCATGTAAGTTATGGGGCAGTAACAGCACACTTTTGAAAACGTGTTTTTCAGCCCGAAATAAACGCGTTTTTTCAGACAACTGAATCCCTATGTAACTGCAAGACTCAGAAGAGCCCACACACTCAGCTCTTAACCCCAGTGTGCAGAAAGTGTCAAAACGTGTTTTTCAGCAGAAATAAACATGTTTCTGCAAGTTTGGTCACCCCCATGTAAGTTATGGGGCAGTAACAGCACACTTTTGAAAACGTGTTTTTCAGCCCGAAATAAACGCGTTTTTTCAGACAACTGAATCCCTATGTAACTGCAAGACTCAGAAGAGCCCACACACTCAGCTCTTAACCCCAGTGTGCAGAAAGTGTCAAAACATGATTTTCAGCAGAAATAAACATGTTTCTGCAAGTTTGGTCACCCCCATGTAAGTTATGGGGCAGTAACAGCACACTTTTGAAAACGTGTTTTTCAGCCTGAAATAAACACGTTTTTTCAGACAACTGAATCCCTATGTAACTGCAAGACTCAGAAGAGCCCACACACTCAGCTCTTAACCCCAGTGTGCAGAAAGTGTCAAAACATGATTTTCAGCAGAAATAAACATGTTTCTGCAAGTTTGGTCACCCCCATGTAAGTTATGGGGCAGTAACAGCACACTTTTGAAAACGTGTTTTTCAGCCTGAAATAAACACGTTTTTTCAGACAACTGAATCCCTATGTAACTGCAAGACTCAGAAGAGCCCACACACTCAGCTCTTAACCCCAGTGTGCAGAAAGTGTCAAAACATGTTTTTCAGCAGAAATAAACATGTTTCTGCAAGTTTGGTCACCCCCATGTAAGTTATGGGGCAGTAACAGCACACTTTTGAAAACGTGTTTTTCAGCCTGAAATAAACACGTTTTTTCAGACAACTGAATCCCTATGTAACTGCAAGACTCAGAAGAGCCCACACACTCAGCTCTTAACCCCAGTGTGCAGAAAGTGTCAAAACATGTTTTTCAGCAGAAATAAACATGTTTCTGCAAGTTTGGTCACCCCCATGTAAGTTATGGGGCAGTAACAGCACACTTTTGAAAACGTGTTTTTCAGCCCGAAATAAACGCGTTTTTTCAGACAACTGAATCCCTATGTAACTGCAAGGCTCAAAAGAGCCCACACACTCAGCTCTTAACCCCAGTGTGCAGAAAGAGTCAAAACGTGTTTTTCAGCAGAAATAAACATGTTTCTGCAAGTTTGGTCACCCCCATGTAAGTTATGGGGCAGTAACAGCACACTTTTGAAAACGTGTTTTTCAGCCCGAAATAAACGCGTTTTTTCAGACAACTGAATCCCTATGTAACTGCAAGACTCAGAAGAGCCCACACACTCAGCTCTTAACCCCAGTGTGCAGAAAGTGTCAAAACATGATTTTCAGCAGAAATAAACATGTTTCTGCAAGTTTGGTCACCCCCATGTAAGTTATGGGGCAGTAACAGCACACTTTTGAAAACGTGTTTTTCAGCCCGAAATAAACGCGTTTTTTCAGACAACTGAATCCCTATGTAACTGCAAGACTCAGAAGAGCCCACACACTCAGCTCTTAACCCCAGTGTGCAGAAAGTGTCAAAACGTGTTTTTCAGCAGAAATAAACATGTTTCTGCAAGTTTGGTCACCCCCATGTAAGTTATGGGGCAGTAACAGCACACTTTTGAAAACGTGTTTTTCAGCCCGAAATAAACGCGTTTTTTCAGACAACTGAATCCCTATGTAACTGCAAGACTCAGAAGAGCCCACACACTCAGCTCTTAACCCCAGTGTGCAGAAAGTGTCAAAACGTGATTTTCAGCAGAAATAAACATGTTTCTGCAAGTTTGGTCACCCCCATGTAAGTTATGGGGCAGTAACAGCACACTTTTGAAAACGTGTTTTTCAGCCCGAAATAAACGCGTTTTTTCAGACAACTGAATCCCTATGTAACTGCAAGACTCAGAAGAGCCCACACACTCAGCTCTTAACCCCAGTGTGCAGAAAGTGTCAAAACGTGTTTTTCAGCAGAAATAAACATGTTTCTGCAAGTTTGGTCACCCCCATGTAAGTTATGGGGCAGTAACAGCACACTTTTGAAAACGTGTTTTTCAGCCCGAAATAAACGCGTTTTTTCAGACAACTGAATCCCTATGTAACTGCAAGACTCAGAAGAGCCCACACACTCAGCTCTTAACCCCAGTGTGCAGAAAGTGTCAAAACATGATTTTCAGCAGAAATAAACATGTTTCTGCAAGTTTGGTCAACCCCATGTAAGTTATGGGGCAGTAACAGCACACTTTTGAAAACGTGTTTTTCAGCCCGAAATAAACGCGTTTTTTCAGACAACTGAATCCCTATGTAACTGCAAGGCTCAAAAGAGCCCACACACTCAGCTCTTAACCCCAGTGTGCAGAAAGTGTCAAAACATGTTTTTCAGCAGAAATAAACATGTTTCTGCAAGTTTGGTCACCCCCATGTAAGTTATGGGGCAGTAACAGCACACTTTTGAAAACGTGTTTTTCAGCCCGAAATAAACGCGTTTTTTCAGACAACTGAATCCCTATGTAACTGCAAGGCTCAAAAGAGCCCACACACTCAGCTCTTAACCCCAGTGTGCAGAAAGTGTCAAAACATGATTTTCAGCAGAAATAAACATGTTTCTGCAAGTTTGGTCACCCCCATGTAAGTTATGGGGCAGTAACAGCACACTTTTGAAAACGTGTTTTTCAGCCCGAAATAAACACGTTTTTTCAGACAACTGAATCCCTATGTAACTGCAAGGCTCAAAAGAGCCCACACACTCAGCTCTTAACCCCAGTGTGCAGAAAGTGTCAAAACATGATTTTCAGCAGAAATAAACATGTTTCTGCAAGTTTGGTCACCCCCATGTAAGTTATGGGGCAGTAACAGCACACTTTTTAAAACTTGTTTTTCAGCCCGAAATAAACGCGTTTTTTCAGACAACTGAATCCCAATGTAACTGCAAGACTCAGAAGAGCCCACACACTCAGCTCTTAACCCCAGTGTGCAGAAAGTGTCAAAACGTGTTTTTCAGCAGAAATAAACATGTTTCTGCAAGTTTGGTCACCCCCATGTAAGTTATGGGGCAGTAACAGCACACTTTTGAAAACGTGTTTTTCAGCCTGAAATAAACACGTTTTTTCAGACAACTGAATCCCTATGTAACTGCAAGACTCAGAAGAGCCCACACACTCAGCTCTTAACCCCAGTGTGCAGAAAGTGTCAAAACATGATTTTCAGCAGAAATAAACATGTTTCTGCAAGTTTGGTCACCCCCATGTAAGTTATGGGGCAGTAACAGCACACTTTTGAAAACGTGTTTTTCAGCCCGAAATAAACGCGTTTTTTCAGACAACTGAATCCCTATGTAACTGCAAGACTCAGAAGAGCCCACACACTCAGCTCTTAACCCCAGTGTGCAGAAAGTGTCAAAACGTGTTTTTCAGCAGAAATAAACATGTTTCTGCAAGTTTGGTCACCCCCATGTAAGTTATGGGGCAGTAACAGCACACTTTTGAAAACGTGTTTTTCAGCCCGAAATAAACGCGTTTTTTCAGACAACTGAATCCCTATGTAACTGCAAGACTCAGAAGAGCCCACACACTCAGCTCTTAACCCCAGTGTGCAGAAAGAGTCAAAACATGATTTTCAGCAGAAATAAACATGTTTCTGCAAGTTTGGTCACCCCCATGTAAGTTATGGGGCAGTAACAGCACACTTTTTAAAACGTGTTTTTCAGCCCGAAATAAACGCGTTTTTTCAGACAACTGAATCCCTATGTAACTGCAAGGCTCAAAAGAGCCCACACACTCAGCTCTTAACCCCAGTGTGCAGAAAGTGTCAAAACATGATTTTCAGCAGAAATAAACATGTTTCTGCAAGTTTGGTCACCCCCATGTAAGTTATGGGGCAGTAACAGCACACTTTTGAAAACGTGTTTTTCAGCCCGAAATAAACGCGTTTTTTCAGACAACTGAATCCCTATGTAACTGCAAGGCTCAAAAGAGCCCACACACTCAGCTCTTAACCCCAGTGTGCAGAAAGTGTCAAAACATGATTTTCAGCAGAAATAAACATGTTTCTGCAAGTTTGGTCACCCCCATGTAAGTTATGGGGCAGTAACAGCACACTTTTTAAAACTTGTTTTTCAGCCCGAAATAAACGCGTTTTTTCAGACAACTGAATCCCTATGTAACTGCAAGACTCAGAAGAGCCCACACACTCAGCTCTTAACCCCAGTGTGCAGAAAGTGTCAAAACGTGTTTTTCAGCAGAAATAAACATGTTTCTGCAAGTTTGGTCACCCCCATGTAAGTTATGGGGCAGTAACAGCACACTTTTGAAAACGTGTTTTTCAGCCCGAAATAAACGCGTTTTTTCAGACAACTGAATCCCTATGTAACTGCAAGACTCAGAAGAGCCCACACACTCAGCTCTTAACCCCAGTGTGCAGAAAGTGTCAAAACATGATTTTCAGCAGAAATAAACATGTTTCTGCAAGTTTGGTCACCCCCATGTAAGTTATGGGGCAGTAACAGCACACTTTTGAAAACGTGTTTTTCAGCCCGAAATAAACGCGTTTTTTCAGACAACTGAATCCCTATGTAACTGCAAGACTCAGAAGAGTCCACACACTCAGCTCTTAACCCCAGTGTGCAGAAAGTGTCAAAACATGTTTTTCAGCAGAAATAAACATGTTTCTGCAAGTTTGGTCACCCCCATGTAAGTTATGGGGCAGTAACAGCACACTTTTGAAAACGTGTTTTTCAGCCTGAAATAAACACGTTTTTTCAGACAACTGAATCCCTATGTAACTGCAAGACTCAGAAGAGCCCACACACTCAGCTCTTAACCCCAGTGTGCAGAAAGTGTCAAAACATGTTTTTCAGCAGAAATAAACATGTTTCTGCAAGTTTGGTCACCCCCATGTAAGTTATGGGGCAGTAACAGCACACTTTTGAAAACGTGTTTTTCAGCCCGAAATAAACGCGTTTTTTCAGACAACTGAATCCCTATGTAACTGCAAGACTCAGAAGAGCCCACACACTCAGCTCTTAACCCCAGTGTGCAGAAAGTGTCAAAACATGTTTTTCAGCAGAAATAAACATGTTTCTGCAAGTTTGGTCACCCCCATGTAAGTTATGGGGCAGTAACAGCACACTTTTGAAAACGTGTTTTTCAGCCCGAAATAAACGCGTTTTTTCAGACAACTGAATCCCTATGTAACTGCAAGACTCAGAAGAGCCCACACACTCAGCTCTTAACCCCAGTGTGCAGAAAGTGTCAAAACATGTTTTTCAGCAGAAATAAACATGTTTCTGCAAGTTTGGTCACCCCCATGTAAGTTATGGGGCAGTAACAGCACACTTTTGAAAACGTGTTTTTCAGCCTGAAATAAACACGTTTTTTCAGACAACTGAATCCCTATGTAACTGCAAGACTCAGAAGAGCCCACACACTCAGCTCTTAACCCCAGTGTGCAGAAAGTGTCAAAACATGTTTTTCAGCAGAAATAAACATGTTTCTGCAAGTTTGGTCACCCCCATGTAAGTTATGGGGCAGTAACAGCACACTTTTGAAAACGTGTTTTTCAGCCTGAAATAAACACGTTTTTTCAGACAACTGAATCCCTATGTAACTGCAAGACTCAGAAGAGCCCACACACTCAGCTCTTAACCCCAGTGTGCAGAAAGTGTCAAAACATGTTTTTCAGCAGAAATAAACATGTTTCTGCAAGTTTGGTCACCCCCATGTAAGTTATGGGGCAGTAACAGCACACTTTTGAAAACGTGTTTTTCAGCCTGAAATAAACACGTTTTTTGAGACAACTGAATCCCTATGTAACTGCAAGACTCAGAAGAGCCCACACACTCAGCTCTTAACCCCAGTGTGCAGAAAGTGTCAAAACATGTTTTTCAGCAGAAATAAACATGTTTCTGCAAGTTTGGTCACCCCCATGTAAGTTATGGGGCAGTAACAGCACACTTTTGAAAACGTGTTTTTCAGCCTGAAATAAACACGTTTTTTCAGACAACTGAATCCCTATGTAACTGCAAGACTCAGAAGAGCCCACACACTCAGCTCTTAACCCCAGTGTGCAGAAAGTGTCAAAACATGATTTTCAGCAGAAATAAACATGTTTCTGCAAGTTTGGTCACCCCCATGTAAGTTATGGGGCAGTAACAGCACACTTTTGAAAACGTGTTTTTCAGCCCGAAATAAACGCGTTTTTTCAGACAACTGAATCCCTATGTAACTGCAAGGCTCAGAAGAGCCCACACACTCAGCTCTTAACCCCAGTGTGCAGAAAGTGACAAAACATGATTTTCAGCAGAAATAAACATGTTTCTGCAAGTTTGGTCACCCCCATGTAAGTTATGGGGCAGTAACAGCACACTTTTGAAAACGTGTTTTTCAGCCCGAAATAAACACGTTTTTCAGACAACTGAATCAATATGTAACTGCAAGGCTCAAAAGAGCCCACACACTCAGCTCTTAACCCCAGTGTGCAGAAAGTGTCAAAACATGATTTTCAGCAGAAATAAACATGTTTCTGCAAGTTTGGTCAACCCCATGTAAGTTATGGGGCAGTAACAGCACACTTTTGAAAACGTGTTTTTCAGCCCGAAATAAACGCGTTTTTTCAGACAACTGAATCCCTATGTAACTGCAAGGCTCAAAAGAGCCCACACACTCAGCTCTTAACCCCAGTGTGCAGAAAGTGTCAAAACATGTTTTTCAGCAGAAATAAACATGTTTCTGCAAGTTTGGTCACCCCCATGTAAGTTATGGGGCAGTAACAGCACACTTTTGAAAACGTGTTTTTCAGCCCGAAATAAACGCGTTTTTTCAGACAACTGAATCCCTATGTAACTGCAAGACTCAGAAGAGCCCACACACTCAGCTCTTAACCCCAGTGTGCAGAAAGTGACAAAACATGATTTTCAGCAGAAATAAACATGTTTCTGCAAGTTTGGTCACCCCCATGTAAGTTATGGGGCAGTAACAGCACACTTTTGAAAACGTGTTTTTCAGCCCGAAATAAACGCGTTTTTTCAGACAACTGAATCCCTATGTAACTGCAAGACTCAGAAGAGCCCACACACTCAGCTCTTAACCCCAGTGTGCAGAAAGTGTCAAAACGTGTTTTTCAGCAGAAATAAACATGTTTCTGCAAGTTTGGTCACCCCCATGTAAGTTATGGGGCAGTAACAGCACACTTTTGAAAACGTGTTTTTCAGCCCGAAATAAACGCGTTTTTTCAGACAACTGAATCCCTATGTAACTGCAAGACTCAGAAGAGCCCACACACTCAGCTCTTAACCCCAGTGTGCAGAAAGTGTCAAAACATGATTTTCAGCAGAAATAAACATGTTTCTGCAAGTTTGGTCACCCCCATGTAAGTTATGGGGCAGTAACAGCACACTTTTGAAAACGTGTTTTTCAGCCTGAAATAAACACGTTTTTTCAGACAACTGAATCCCTATGTAACTGCAAGACTCAGAAGAGCCCACACACTCAGCTCTTAACCCCAGTGTGCAGAAAGTGTCAAAACATGTTTTTCAGCAGAAATAAACATGTTTCTGCAAGTTTGGTCACCCCCATGTAAGTTATGGGGCAGTAACAGCACACTTTTGAAAACGTGTTTTTCAGCCTGAAATAAACACGTTTTTTCAGACAACTGAATCCCTATGTAACTGCAAGACTCAGAAGAGCCCACACACTCAGCTCTTAACCCCAGTGTGCAGAAAGTGTCAAAACATGTTTTTCAGCAGAAATAAACATGTTTCTGCAAGTTTGGTCACCCCCATGTAAGTTATGGGGCAGTAACAGCACACTTTTGAAAACGTGTTTTTCAGCCCGAAATAAACGCGTTTTTTCAGACAACTGAATCCCTATGTAACTGCAAGGCTCAAAAGAGCCCACACACTCAGCTCTTAACCCCAGTGTGCAGAAAGAGTCAAAACGTGTTTTTCAGCAGAAATAAACATGTTTCTGCAAGTTTGGTCACCCCCATGTAAGTTATGGGGCAGTAACAGCACACTTTTGAAAACGTGTTTTTCAGCCCGAAATAAACGCGTTTTTTCAGACAACTGAATCCCTATGTAACTGCAAGACTCAGAAGAGCCCACACACTCAGCTCTTAACCCCAGTGTGCAGAAAGTGTCAAAACGTGATTTTCAGCAGAAATAAACATGTTTCTGCAAGTTTGGTCACCCCCATGTAAGTTATGGGGCAGTAACAGCACACTTTTGAAAACGTGTTTTTCAGCCCGAAATAAACGCGTTTTTTCAGACAACTGAATCCCTATGTAACTGCAAGACTCAGAAGAGCCCACACACTCAGCTCTTAACCCCAGTGTGCAGAAAGTGTCAAAACATGATTTTCAGCAGAAATAAACATGTTTCTGCAAGTTTGGTCACCCCCATGTAAGTTATGGGGCAGTAACAGCACACTTTTGAAAACGTGTTTTTCAGCCCGAAATAAACGCGTTTTTTCAGACAACTGAATCCCTATGTAACTGCAAGACTCAGAAGAGCCCACACACTCAGCTCTTAACCCCAGTGTGCAGAAAGTGTCAAAACATGTTTTTCAGCAGAAATAAACATGTTTCTGCAAGTTTGGTCACCCTCATGTAAGTTATGGGGCAGTAACAGCACACTTTTGAAAACGTGTTTTTCAGCCTGAAATAAACACGTTTTTTCAGACAACTGAATCCCTATGTAACTGCAAGACTCAGAAGAGCCCACACACTCAGCTCTTAACCCCAGTGTGCAGAAAGTGTCAAAACATGTTTTTCAGCAGAAATAAACATGTTTCTGCAAGTTTGGTCACCCCCATGTAAGTTATGGGGCAGTAACAGCACACTTTTGAAAACGTGTTTTTCAGCCTGAAATAAACACGTTTTTTCAGACAACTGAATCCCTATGTAACTGCAAGACTCAGAAGAGCCCACACACTCAGCTCTTAACCCCAGTGTGCAGAAAGTGTCAAAACATGTTTTTCAGCAGAAATAAACATGTTTCTGCAAGTTTGGTCACCCCCATGTAAGTTATGGGGCAGTAACAGCACACTTTTGAAAACGTGTTTTTCAGCCTGAAATAAACACGTTTTTTCAGACAACTGAATCCCTATGTAACTGCAAGACTCAGAAGAGCCCACACACTCAGCTCTTAACCCCAGTGTGCAGAAAGTGTCAAAACATGTTTTTCAGCAGAAATAAACATGTTTCTGCAAGTTTGGTCACCCCCATGTAAGTTATGGGGCAGTAACAGCACACTTTTGAAAACGTGTTTTTCAGCCCGAAATAAACGCGTTTTTTCAGACAACTGAATCCCTATGTAACTGCAAGGCTCAAAAGAGCCCACACACTCAGCTCTTAACCCCAGTGTGCAGAAAGAGTCAAAACGTGTTTTTCAGCAGAAATAAACATGTTTCTGCAAGTTTGGTCACCCCCATGTAAGTTATGGGGCAGTAACAGCACACTTTTGAAAACGTGTTTTTCAGCCCGAAATAAACGCGTTTTTTCAGACAACTGAATCCCTATGTAACTGCAAGACTCAGAAGAGCCCACACACTCAGCTCTTAACCCCAGTGTGCAGAAAGTGTCAAAACGTGATTTTCAGCAGAAATAAACATGTTTCTGCAAGTTTGGTCACCCCCATGTAAGTTATGGGGCAGTAACAGCACACTTTTGAAAACGTGTTTTTCAGCCCGAAATAAACGCGTTTTTTCAGACAACTGAATCCCTATGTAACTGCAAGACTCAGAAGAGCCCACACACTCAGCTCTTAACCCCAGTGTGCAGAAAGTGTCAAAACGTGTTTTTCAGCAGAAATAAACATGTTTCTGCAAGTTTGGTCACCCCCATGTAAGTTATGGGGCAGTAACAGCACACTTTTGAAAACGTGTTTTTCAGCCCGAAATAAACGCGTTTTTTCAGACAACTGAATCCCTATGTAACTGCAAGACTCAGAAGAGCCCACACACTCAGCTCTTAACCCCAGTGTGCAGAAAGTGTCAAAACATGATTTTCAGCAGAAATAAACATGTTTCTGCAAGTTTGGTCAACCCCATGTAAGTTATGGGGCAGTAACAGCACACTTTTGAAAACGTGTTTTTCAGCCCGAAATAAACGCGTTTTTTCAGACAACTGAATCCCTATGTAACTGCAAGGCTCAAAAGAGCCCACACACTCAGCTCTTAACCCCAGTGTGCAGAAAGTGTCAAAACATGTTTTTCAGCAGAAATAAACATGTTTCTGCAAGTTTGGTCACCCCCATGTAAGTTATGGGGCAGTAACAGCACACTTTTGAAAACGTGTTTTTCAGCCCGAAATAAACGCGTTTTTTCAGACAACTGAATCCCTATGTAACTGCAAGGCTCAAAAGAGCCCACACACTCAGCTCTTAACCCCAGTGTGCAGAAAGTGTCAAAACATGATTTTCAGCAGAAATAAACATGTTTCTGCAAGTTTGGTCACCCCCATGTAAGTTATGGGGCAGTAACAGCACACTTTTGAAAACGTGTTTTTCAGCCCGAAATAAACGCGTTTTTTCAGACAACTGAATCCCTATGTAACTGCAAGACTCAGAAGAGCCCACACACTCAGCTCTTAACCCCAGTGTGCAGAAAGTGTCAAAACGTGTTTTTCAGCAGAAATAAACATGTTTCTGCAAGTTTGGTCACCCCCATGTAAGTTATGGGGCAGTAACAGCACACTTTTGAAAACGTGTTTTTCAGCCCGAAATAAACGCGTTTTTTCAGACAACTGAATCCCTATGTAACTGCAAGACTCAGAAGAGCCCACACACTCAGCTCTTAACCCCAGTGTGCAGAAAGTGTCAAAACATGTTTTTCAGCAGAAATAAACATGTTTCTGCAAGTTTGGTCACCCCCATGTAAGTTATGGGGCAGTAACAGCACACTTTTGAAAACGTGTTTTTCAGCCTGAAATAAACACGTTTTTTCAGACAACTGAATCCCTATGTAACTGCAAGACTCAGAAGAGCCCACACACTCAGCTCTTAACCCCAGTGTGCAGAAAGTGTCAAAACATGTTTTTCAGCAGAAATAAACATGTTTCTGCAAGTTTGGTCACCCCCATGTAAGTTATGGGGCAGTAACAGCACACTTTTGAAAACGTGTTTTTCAGCCTGAAATAAACACGTTTTTTCAGACAACTGAATCCCTATGTAACTGCAAGACTCAGAAGAGCCCACACACTCAGCTCTTAACCCCAGTGTGCAGAAAGTGTCAAAACATGTTTTTCAGCAGAAATAAACATGTTTCTGCAAGTTTGGTCACCCCCATGTAAGTTATGGGGCAGTAACAGCACACTTTTGAAAACGTGTTTTTCAGCCTGAAATAAACACGTTTTTTCAGACAACTGAATCCCTATGTAACTGCAAGACTCAGAAGAGCCCACACACTCAGCTCTTAACCCCAGTGTGCAGAAAGTGTCAAAACATGTTTTTCAGCAGAAATAAACATGTTTCTGCAAGTTTGGTCACCCCCATGTAAGTTATGGGGCAGTAACAGCACACTTTTGAAAACGTGTTTTTCAGCCCGAAATAAACGCGTTTTTTCAGACAACTGAATCCCTATGTAACTGCAAGGCTCAAAAGAGCCCACACACTCAGCTCTTAACCCCAGTGTGCAGAAAGAGTCAAAACGTGTTTTTCAGCAGAAATAAACATGTTTCTGCAAGTTTGGTCACCCCCATGTAAGTTATGGGGCAGTAACAGCACACTTTTGAAAACGTGTTTTTCAGCCCGAAATAAACGCGTTTTTTCAGACAACTGAATCCCTAAGTAACTGCAAGACTCAGAAGAGCCCACACACTCAGCTCTTAACCCCAGTGTGCAGAAAGTGTCAAAACGTGATTTTCAGCAGAAATAAACATGTTTCTGCAAGTTTGGTCACCCCCATGTAAGTTATGGGGCAGTAACAGCACACTTTTGAAAACGTGTTTTTCAGCCCGAAATAAACGCGTTTTTTCAGACAACTGAATCCCTATGTAACTGCAAGACTCAGAAGAGCCCACACACTCAGCTCTTAACCCCAGTGTGCAGAAAGTGTCAAAACGTGTTTTTCAGCAGAAATAAACATGTTTCTGCAAGTTTGGTCACCCCCATGTAAGTTATGGGGCAGTAACAGCACACTTTTGAAAACGTGTTTTTCAGCCCGAAATAAACGCGTTTTTTCAGACAACTGAATCCCTATGTAACTGCAAGACTCAGAAGAGCCCACACACTCAGCTCTTAACCCCAGTGTGCAGAAAGTGTCAAAACATGATTTTCAGCAGAAATAAACATGTTTCTGCAAGTTTGGTCAACCCCATGTAAGTTATGGGGCAGTAACAGCACACTTTTGAAAACGTGTTTTTCAGCCCGAAATAAACGCGTTTTTTCAGACAACTGAATCCCTATGTAACTGCAAGGCTCAAAAGAGCCCACACACTCAGCTCTTAACCCCAGTGTGCAGAAAGTGTCAAAACATGTTTTTCAGCAGAAATAAACATGTTTCTGCAAGTTTGGTCACCCCCATGTAAGTTATGGGGCAGTAACAGCACACTTTTGAAAACGTGTTTTTCAGCCCGAAATAAACGCGTTTTTTCAGACAACTGAATCCCTATGTAACTGCAAGGCTCAAAAGAGCCCACACACTCAGCTCTTAACCCCAGTGTGCAGAAAGTGTCAAAACATGATTTTCAGCAGAAATAAACATGTTTCTGCAAGTTTGGTCACCCCCATGTAAGTTATGGGGCAGTAACAGCACACTTTTGAAAACGTGTTTTTCAGCCCGAAATAAACGCGTTTTTTCAGACAACTGAATCCCTATGTAACTGCAAGACTCAGAAGAGCCCACACACTCAGCTCTTAACCCCAGTGTGCAGAAAGTGTCAAAACGTGTTTTTCAGCAGAAATAAACATGTTTCTGCAAGTTTGGTCACCCCCATGTAAGTTATGGGGCAGTAACAGCACACTTTTGAAAACGTGTTTTTCAGCCCGAAATAAACACGTTTTTTCAGACAACTGAATCCCTATGTAACTGCAAGGCTCAAAAGAGCCCACACACTCAGCTCTTAACCCCAGTGTGCAGAAAGTGTCAAAACATGATTTTCAGCAGAAATAAACATGTTTCTGCAAGTTTGGTCACCCCCATGTAAGTTATGGGGCAGTAACAGCACACTTTTTAAAACTTGTTTTTCAGCCCGAAATAAACGCGTTTTTTCAGACAACTGAATCCCAATGTAACTGCAAGACTCAGAAGAGCCCACACACTCAGCTCTTAACCCCAGTGTGCAGAAAGTGTCAAAACGTGTTTTTCAGCAGAAATAAACATGTTTCTGCAAGTTTGGTCACCCCCATGTAAGTTATGGGGCAGTAACAGCACACTTTTGAAAACGTGTTTTTCAGCCTGAAATAAACACGTTTTTTCAGACAACTGAATCCCTATGTAACTGCAAGACTCAGAAGAGCCCACACACTCAGCTCTTAACCCCAGTGTGCAGAAAGTGTCAAAACATGATTTTCAGCAGAAATAAACATGTTTCTGCAAGTTTGGTCACCCCCATGTAAGTTATGGGGCAGTAACAGCACACTTTTGAAAACGTGTTTTTCAGCCCGAAATAAACGCGTTTTTTCAGACAACTGAATCCCTATGTAACTGCAAGACTCAGAAGAGCCCACACACTCAGCTCTTAACCCCAGTGTGCAGAAAGTGTCAAAACGTGTTTTTCAGCAGAAATAAACATGTTTCTGCAAGTTTGGTCACCCCCATGTAAGTTATGGGGCAGTAACAGCACACTTTTGAAAACGTGTTTTTCAGCCCGAAATAAACGCGTTTTTTCAGACAACTGAATCCCTATGTAACTGCAAGACTCAGAAGAGCCCACACACTCAGCTCTTAACCCCAGTGTGCAGAAAGAGTCAAAACATGATTTTCAGCAGAAATAAACATGTTTCTGCAAGTTTGGTCACCCCCATGTAAGTTATGGGGCAGTAACAGCACACTTTTTAAAACGTGTTTTTCAGCCCGAAATAAACGCGTTTTTTTAGACAACTGAATCCCTATGTAACTGCAAGGCTCAAAAGAGCCCACACACTCAGCTCTTAACCCCAGTGTGCAGAAAGTGTCAAAACATGATTTTCAGCAGAAATAAACATGTTTCTGCAAGTTTGGTCACCCCCATGTAAGTTATGGGGCAGTAACAGCACACTTTTGAAAACGTGTTTTTCAGCCCGAAATAAACGCGTTTTTTCAGACAACTGAATCCCTATGTAACTGCAAGACTCAGAAGAGCCCACACACTCAGCTCTTAACCCCAGTGTGCAGAAAGTGTCAAAACGTGTTTTTCAGCAGAAATAAACATGTTTCTGCAAGTTTGGTCACCCCCATGTAAGTTATGGGGCAGTAACAGCACACTTTTGAAAACGTGTTTTTCAGCCCGAAATAAACACGTTTTTTCAGACAACTGAATCCCTATGTAACTGCAAGGCTCAAAAGAGCCCACACACTCAGCTCTTAACCCCAGTGTGCAGAAAGTGTCAAAACATGATTTTCAGCAGAAATAAACATGTTTCTGCAAGTTTGGTCACCCCCATGTAAGTTATGGGGCAGTAACAGCACACTTTTTAAAACTTGTTTTTCAGCCCGAAATAAACGCGTTTTTCCAGACAACTGAATCCCAATGTAACTGCAAGACTCAGAAGAGCCCACACACTCAGCTCTTAACCCCAGTGTGCAGAAAGTGTCAAAACGTGTTTTTCAGCAGAAATAAACATGTTTCTGCAAGTTTGGTCACCCCCATGTAAGTTATGGGGCAGTAACAGCACACTTTTGAAAACGTGTTTTTCAGCCTGAAATAAACACGTTTTTTCAGACAACTGAATCCCTATGTAACTGCAAGACTCAGAAGAGCCCACACACTCAGCTCTTAACCCCAGTGTGCAGAAAGTGTCAAAACATGATTTTCAGCAGAAATAAACATGTTTCTGCAAGTTTGGTCACCCCCATGTAAGTTATGGGGCAGTAACAGCACACTTTTGAAAACGTGTTTTTCAGCCCGAAATAAACGCGTTTTTTCAGACAACTGAATCCCTATGTAACTGCAAGACTCAGAAGAGCCCACACACTCAGCTCTTAACCCCAGTGTGCAGAAAGTGTCAAAACGTGTTTTTCAGCAGAAATAAACATGTTTCTGCAAGTTTGGTCACCCCCATGTAAGTTATGGGGCAGTAACAGCACACTTTTGAAAACGTGTTTTTCAGCCCGAAATAAACGCGTTTTTTCAGACAACTGAATCCCTATGTAACTGCAAGACTCAGAAGAGCCCACACACTCAGCTCTTAACCCCAGTGTGCAGAAAGTGTCAAAACATGATTTTCAGCAGAAATAAACATGTTTCTGCAAGTTTGGTCACCCCCATGTAAGTTATGGGGCAGTAACAGCACACTTTTGAAAACGTGTTTTTCAGCCTGAAATAAACACGTTTTTTCAGACAACTGAATCCCTATGTAACTGCAAGACTCAGAAGAGCCCACACACTCAGCTCTTAACCCCAGTGTGCAGAAAGTGTCAAAACATGATTTTCAGCAGAAATAAACATGTTTCTGCAAGTTTGGTCACCCCCATGTAAGTTATGGGGCAGTAACAGCACACTTTTGAAAACGTGTTTTTCAGCCTGAAATAAACACGTTTTTTCAGACAACTGAATCCCTATGTAACTGCAAGACTCAGAAGAGCCCACACACTCAGCTCTTAACCCCAGTGTGCAGAAAGTGTCAAAACATGTTTTTCAGCAGAAATAAACATGTTTCTGCAAGTTTGGTCACCCCCATGTAAGTTATGGGGCAGTAACAGCACACTTTTGAAAACGTGTTTTTCAGCCTGAAATAAACACGTTTTTTCAGACAACTGAATCCCTATGTAACTGCAAGACTCAGAAGAGCCCACACACTCAGCTCTTAACCCCAGTGTGCAGAAAGTGTCAAAACATGTTTTTCAGCAGAAATAAACATGTTTCTGCAAGTTTGGTCACCCCCATGTAAGTTATGGGGCAGTAACAGCACACTTTTGAAAACGTGTTTTTCAGCCTGAAATAAACACGTTTTTTCAGACAACTGAATCCCTATGTAACTGCAAGACTCAGAAGAGCCCACACACTCAGCTCTTAACCCCAGTGTGCAGAAAGTGTCAAAACATGATTTTCAGCAGAAATAAACATGTTTCTGCAAGTTTGGTCACCCCCATGTAAGTTATGGGGCAGTAACAGCACACTTTTGAAAACGTGTTTTTCAGCCCGAAATAAACGCGTTTTTTCAGACAACTGAATCCCTATGTAACTGCAAGGCTCAAAAGAGCCCACACACTCAGCTCTTAACCCCAGTGTGCAGAAAGAGTCAAAACGTGTTTTTCAGCAGAAATAAACATGTTTCTGCAAGTTTGGTCACCCCCATGTAAGTTATGGGGCAGTAACAGCACACTTTTGAAAACGTGTTTTTCAGCCCGAAATAAACGCGTTTTTTCAGACAACTGAATCCCTATGTAACTGCAAGACTCAGAAGAGCCCACACACTCAGCTCTTAACCCCAGTGTGCAGAAAGTGTCAAAACATGATTTTCAGCAGAAATAAACATGTTTCTGCAAGTTTGGTCACCCCCATGTAAGTTATGGGGCAGTAACAGCACACTTTTGAAAACGTGTTTTTCAGCCCGAAATAAACGCGTTTTTTCAGACAACTGAATCCCTATGTAACTGCAAGACTCAGAAGAGCCCACACACTCAGCTCTTAACCCCAGTGTGCAGAAAGTGTCAAAACGTGTTTTTCAGCAGAAATAAACATGTTTCTGCAAGTTTGGTCACCCCCATGTAAGTTATGGGGCAGTAACAGCACACTTTTGAAAACGTGTTTTTCAGCCCGAAATAAACGCGTTTTTTCAGACAACTGAATCCCTATGTAACTGCAAGACTCAGAAGAGCCCACACACTCAGCTCTTAACCCCAGTGTGCAGAAAGTGTCAAAACGTGATTTTCAGCAGAAATAAACATGTTTCTGCAAGTTTGGTCACCCCCATGTAAGTTATGGGGCAGTAACAGCACACTTTTGAAAACGTGTTTTTCAGCCCGAAATAAACGCGTTTTTTCAGACAACTGAATCCCTATGTAACTGCAAGACTCAGAAGAGCCCACACACTCAGCTCTTAACCCCAGTGTGCAGAAAGTGTCAAAACGTGTTTTTCAGCAGAAATAAACATGTTTCTGCAAGTTTGGTCACCCCCATGTAAGTTATGGGGCAGTAACAGCACACTTTTGAAAACGTGTTTTTCAGCCCGAAATAAACGCGTTTTTTCAGACAACTGAATCCCTATGTAACTGCAAGACTCAGAAGAGCCCACACACTCAGCTCTTAACCCCAGTGTGCAGAAAGTGTCAAAACATGATTTTCAGCAGAAATAAACATGTTTCTGCAAGTTTGGTCAACCCCATGTAAGTTATGGGGCAGTAACAGCACACTTTTGAAAACGTGTTTTTCAGCCCGAAATAAACGCGTTTTTTCAGACAACTGAATCCCTATGTAACTGCAAGGCTCAAAAGAGCCCACACACTCAGCTCTTAACCCCAGTGTGCAGAAAGTGTCAAAACATGTTTTTCAGCAGAAATAAACATGTTTCTGCAAGTTTGGTCACCCCCATGTAAGTTATGGGGCAGTAACAGCACACTTTTGAAAACGTGTTTTTCAGCCCGAAATAAACGCGTTTTTTCAGACAACTGAATCCCTATGTAACTGCAAGGCTCAAAAGAGCCCACACACTCAGCTCTTAACCCCAGTGTGCAGAAAGTGTCAAAACATGATTTTCAGCAGAAATAAACATGTTTCTGCAAGTTTGGTCACCCCCATGTAAGTTATGGGGCAGTAACAGCACACTTTTGAAAACGTGTTTTTCAGCCCGAAATAAACGCGTTTTTTCAGACAACTGAATCCCTATGTAACTGCAAGACTCAGAAGAGCCCACACACTCAGCTCTTAACCCCAGTGTGCAGAAAGTGTCAAAACGTGTTTTTCAGCAGAAATAAACATGTTTCTGCAAGTTTGGTCACCCCCATGTAAGTTATGGGGCAGTAACAGCACACTTTTGAAAACGTGTTTTTCAGCCCGAAATAAACACGTTTTTTCAGACAACTGAATCCCTATGTAACTGCAAGGCTCAAAAGAGCCCACACACTCAGCTCTTAACCCCAGTGTGCAGAAAGTGTCAAAACATGATTTTCAGCAGAAATAAACATGTTTCTGCAAGTTTGGTCACCCCCATGTAAGTTATGGGGCAGTAACAGCACACTTTTTAAAACTTGTTTTTCAGCCCGAAATAAACGCGTTTTTTCAGACAACTGAATCCCAATGTAACTGCAAGACTCAGAAGAGCCCACACACTCAGCTCTTAACCCCAGTGTGCAGAAAGTGTCAAAACGTGTTTTTCAGCAGAAATAAACATGTTTCTGCAAGTTTGGTCACCCCCATGTAAGTTATGGGGCAGTAACAGCACACTTTTGAAAACGTGTTTTTCAGCCTGAAATAAACACGTTTTTTCAGACAACTGAATCCCTATGTAACTGCAAGACTCAGAAGAGCCCACACACTCAGCTCTTAACCCCAGTGTGCAGAAAGTGTCAAAACATGATTTTCAGCAGAAATAAACATGTTTCTGCAAGTTTGGTCACCCCCATGTAAGTTATGGGGCAGTAACAGCACACTTTTGAAAACGTGTTTTTCAGCCCGAAATAAACGCGTTTTTTCAGACAACTGAATCCCTATGTAACTGCAAGACTCAGAAGAGCCCACACACTCAGCTCTTAACCCCAGTGTGCAGAAAGTGTCAAAACGTGTTTTTCAGCAGAAATAAACATGTTTCTGCAAGTTTGGTCACCCCCATGTAAGTTATGGGGCAGTAACAGCACACTTTTGAAAACGTGTTTTTCAGCCCGAAATAAACGCGTTTTTTCAGACAACTGAATCCCTATGTAACTGCAAGACTCAGAAGAGCCCACACACTCAGCTCTTAACCCCAGTGTGCAGAAAGTGTCAAAACATGATTTTCAGCAGAAATAAACATGTTTCTGCAAGTTTGGTCACCCCCATGTAAGTTATGGGGCAGTAACAGCACACTTTTGAAAACGTGTTTTTCAGCCTGAAATAAACACGTTTTTTCAGACAACTGAATCCCTATGTAACTGCAAGACTCAGAAGAGCCCACACACTCAGCTCTTAACCCCAGTGTGCAGAAAGTGTCAAAACATGATTTTCAGCAGAAATAAACATGTTTCTGCAAGTTTGGTCACCCCCATGTAAGTTATGGGGCAGTAACAGCACACTTTTTAAAACTTGTTTTTCAGCCCGAAATAAACGCGTTTTTTCAGACAACTGAATCCCAATGTAACTGCAAGACTCAGAAGAGCCCACACACTCAGCTCTTAACCCCAGTGTGCAGAAAGTGTCAAAACGTGTTTTTCAGCAGAAATAAACATGTTTCTGCAAGTTTGGTCACCCCCATGTAAGTTATGGGGCAGTAACAGCACACTTTTGAAAACGTGTTTTTCAGCCTGAAATAAACACGTTTTTTCAGACAACTGAATCCCTATGTAACTGCAAGACTCAGAAGAGCCCACACACTCAGCTCTTAACCCCAGTGTGCAGAAAGTGTCAAAACATGATTTTCAGCAGAAATAAACATGTTTCTGCAAGTTTGGTCACCCCCATGTAAGTTATGGGGCAGTAACAGCACACTTTTGAAAACGTGTTTTTCAGCCCGAAATAAACGCGTTTTTTCAGACAACTGAATCCCTATGTAACTGCAAGACTCAGAAGAGCCCACACACTCAGCTCTTAACCCCAGTGTGCAGAAAGTGTCAAAACGTGTTTTTCAGCAGAAATAAACATGTTTCTGCAAGTTTGGTCACCCCCATGTAAGTTATGGGGCAGTAACAGCACACTTTTGAAAACGTGTTTTTCAGCCTGAAATAAACACGTTTTTTCAGACAACTGAATCCCTATGTAACTGCAAGACTCAGAAGAGCCCACACACTCAGCTCTTAACCCCAGTGTGCAGAAAGTGTCAAAACATGTTTTTCAGCAGAAATAAACATGTTTCTGCAAGTTTGGTCACCCCCATGTAAGTTATGGGGCAGTAACAGCACACTTTTGAAAACGTGTTTTTCAGCCTGAAATAAACACGTTTTTTCAGACAACTGAATCCCTATGTAACTGCAAGACTCAGAAGAGCCCACACACTCAGCTCTTAACCCCAGTGTGCAGAAAGTGTCAAAACATGTTTTTCAGCAGAAATAAACATGTTTCTGCAAGTTTGGTCACCCCCATGTAAGTTATGGGGCAGTAACAGCACACTTTTGAAAACGTGTTTTTCAGCCTGAAATAAACACGTTTTTTCAGACAACTGAATCCCTATGTAACTGCAAGACTCAGAAGAGCCCACACACTCAGCTCTTAACCCCAGTGTGCAGAAAGTGTCAAAACATGTTTTTCAGCAGAAATAAACATGTTTCTGCAAGTTTGGTCACCCCCATGTAAGTTATGGGGCAGTAACAGCACACTTTTGAAAACGTGTTTTTCAGCCCGAAATAAACGCGTTTTTTCAGACAACTGAATCCCTATGTAACTGCAAGGCTCAAAAGAGCCCACACACTCAGCTCTTAACCCCAGTGTGCAGAAAGAGTCAAAACGTGTTTTTCAGCAGAAATAAACATGTTTCTGCAAGTTTGGTCACCCCCATGTAAGTTATGGGGCAGTAACAGCACACTTTTGAAAACGTGTTTTTCAGCCCGAAATAAACGCGTTTTTTCAGACAACTGAATCCCTATGTAACTGCAAGACTCAGAAGAGCCCACACACTCAGCTCTTAACCCCAGTGTGCAGAAAGTGTCAAAACATGATTTTCAGCAGAAATAAACATGTTTCTGCAAGTTTGGTCACCCCCATGTAAGTTATGGGGCAGTAACAGCACACTTTTGAAAACGTGTTTTTCAGCCTGAAATAAACACGTTTTTTCAGACAACTGAATCCCTATGTAACTGCAAGACTCAGAAGAGCCCACACACTCAGCTCTTAACCCCAGTGTGCAGAAAGTGTCAAAACATGATTTTCAGCAGAAATAAACATGTTTCTGCAAGTTTGGTCACCCCCATGTAAGTTATGGGGCAGTAACAGCACACTTTTTAAAACTTGTTTTTCAGCCCGAAATAAACGCGTTTTTTCAGACAACTGAATCCCAATGTAACTGCAAGACTCAGAAGAGCCCACACACTCAGCTCTTAACCCCAGTGTGCAGAAAGTGTCAAAACGTGTTTTTCAGCAGAAATAAACATGTTTCTGCAAGTTTGGTCACCCCCATGTAAGTTATGGGGCAGTAACAGCACACTTTTGAAAACGTGTTTTTCAGCCTGAAATAAACACGTTTTTTCAGACAACTGAATCCCTATGTAACTGCAAGACTCAGAAGAGCCCACACACTCAGCTCTTAACCCCAGTGTGCAGAAAGTGTCAAAACATGATTTTCAGCAGAAATAAACATGTTTCTGCAAGTTTGGTCACCCCCATGTAAGTTATGGGGCAGTAACAGCACACTTTTGAAAACGTGTTTTTCAGCCCGAAATAAACGCGTTTTTTCAGACAACTGAATCCCTATGTAACTGCAAGACTCAGAAGAGCCCACACACTCAGCTCTTAACCCCAGTGTGCAGAAAGTGTCAAAACGTGTTTTTCAGCAGAAATAAACATGTTTCTGCAAGTTTGGTCACCCCCATGTAAGTTATGGGGCAGTAAAAGCACACTTTTGAAAACGTGTTTTTCAGCCCGAAATAAACGCGTTTTTTCAGACAATTGAATCCCTATGTAACTGCAAGACTCAGAAGAGCCCACACACTCAGCTCTTAACCCCAGTGTGCAGAAAGTGTCAAAACATGATTTTCAGCAGAAATAAACATGTTTCTGCAAGTTTGGTCACCCCCATGTAAGTTATGGGGCAGTAACAGCACACTTTTGAAAACGTGTTTTTCAGCCTGAAATAAACACGTTTTTTCAGACAACTGAATCCCTATGTAACTGCAAGACTCAGAAGAGCCCACACACTCAGCTCTTAACCCCAGTGTGCAGAAAGTGTCAAAACATGATTTTCAGCAGAAATAAACATGTTTCTGCAAGTTTGGTCACCCCCATGTAAGTTATGGGGCAGTAACAGCACACTTTTGAAAACGTGTTTTTCAGCCTGAAATAAACACGTTTTTTCAGACAACTGAATCCCTATGTAACTGCAAGACTCAGAAGAGCCCACACACTCAGCTCTTAACCCCAGTGTGCAGAAAGTGTCAAAACATGTTTTTCAGCAGAAATAAACATGTTTCTGCAAGTTTGGTCACCCCCATGTAAGTTATGGGGCAGTAACAGCACACTTTTGAAAACGTGTTTTTCAGCCTGAAATAAACACGTTTTTTCAGACAACTGAATCCCTATGTAACTGCAAGACTCAGAAGAGCCCACACACTCAGCTCTTAACCCCAGTGTGCAGAAAGTGTCAAAACATGTTTTTCAGCAGAAATAAACATGTTTCTGCAAGTTTGGTCACCCCCATGTAAGTTATGGGGCAGTAACAGCACACTTTTGAAAACGTGTTTTTCAGCCTGAAATAAACACGTTTTTTCAGACAACTGAATCCCTATGTAACTGCAAGACTCAGAAGAGCCCACACACTCAGCTCTTAACCCCAGTGTGCAGAAAGTGTCAAAACATGTTTTTCAGCAGAAATAAACATGTTTCTGCAAGTTTGGTCACCCCCATGTAAGTTATGGGGCAGTAACAGCACACTTTTGAAAACGTGTTTTTCAGCCCGAAATAAACGCGTTTTTTCAGACAACTGAATCCCTATGTAACTGCAAGGCTCAAAAGAGCCCACACACTCAGCTCTTAACCCCAGTGTGCAGAAAGAGTCAAAACGTGTTTTTCAGCAGAAATAAACATGTTTCTGCAAGTTTGGTCACCCCCATGTAAGTTATGGGGCAGTAACAGCACACTTTTGAAAACGTGTTTTTCAGCCCGAAATAAACGCGTTTTTTCAGACAACTGAATCCCTATGTAACTGCAAGACTCAGAAGAGCCCACACACTCAGCTCTTAACCCCAGTGTGCAGAAAGTGTCAAAACATGATTTTCAGCAGAAATAAACATGTTTCTGCAAGTTTGGTCACCCCCATGTAAGTTATGGGGCAGTAACAGCACACTTTTGAAAACGTGTTTTTCAGCCCGAAATAAACGCGTTTTTTCAGACAACTGAATCCCTATGTAACTGCAAGACTCAGAAGAGCCCACACACTCAGCTCTTAACCCCAGTGTGCAGAAAGTGTCAAAACGTGATTTTCAGCAGAAATAAACATGTTTCTGCAAGTTTGGTCACCCCCATGTAAGTTATGGGGCAGTAACAGCACACTTTTGAAAACGTGTTTTTCAGCCCGAAATAAACGCGTTTTTTCAGACAACTGAATCCCTATGTAACTGCAAGACTCAGAAGAGCCCACACACTCAGCTCTTAACCCCAGTGTGCAGAAAGTGTCAAAACGTGTTTTTCAGCAGAAATAAACATGTTTCTGCAAGTTTGGTCACCCCCATGTAAGTTATGGGGCAGTAACAGCACACTTTTGAAAACGTGTTTTTCAGCCCGAAATAAACGCGTTTTTTCAGACAACTGAATCCCTATGTAACTGCAAGACTCAGAAGAGCCCACACACTCAGCTCTTAACCCCAGTGTGCAGAAAGTGTCAAAACATGATTTTCAGCAGAAATAAACATGTTTCTGCAAGTTTGGTCAACCCCATGTAAGTTATGGGGCAGTAACAGCACACTTTTGAAAACGTGTTTTTCAGCCCGAAATAAACGCGTTTTTTCAGACAACTGAATCCCTATGTAACTGCAAGGCTCAAAAGAGCCCACACACTCAGCTCTTAACCCCAGTGTGCAGAAAGTGTCAAAACATGTTTTTCAGCAGAAATAAACATGTTTCTGCAAGTTTGGTCACCCCCATGTAAGTTATGGGGCAGTAACAGCACACTTTTGAAAACGTGTTTTTCAGCCCGAAATAAACGCGTTTTTTCAGACAACTGAATCCCTATGTAACTGCAAGGCTCAAAAGAGCCCACACACTCAGCTCTTAACCCCAGTGTGCAGAAAGTGTCAAAACATGATTTTCAGCAGAAATAAACATGTTTCTGCAAGTTTGGTCACCCCCATGTAAGTTATGGGGCAGTAACAGCACACTTTTGAAAACGTGTTTTTCAGCCCGAAATAAACGCGTTTTTTCAGACAACTGAATCCCTATGTAACTGCAAGACTCAGAAGAGCCCACACACTCAGCTCTTAACCCCAGTGTGCAGAAAGTGTCAAAACGTGTTTTTCAGCAGAAATAAACATGTTTCTGCAAGTTTGGTCACCCCCATGTAAGTTATGGGGCAGTAACAGCACACTTTTGAAAACGTGTTTTTCAGCCCGAAATAAACACGTTTTTTCAGACAACTGAATCCCTATGTAACTGCAAGGCTCAAAAGAGCCCACACACTCAGCTCTTAACCCCAGTGTGCAGAAAGTGTCAAAACATGATTTTCAGCAGAAATAAACATGTTTCTGCAAGTTTGGTCACCCCCATGTAAGTTATGGGGCAGTAACAGCACACTTTTTAAAACTTGTTTTTCAGCCCGAAATAAACGCGTTTTTTCAGACAACTGAATCCCAATGTAACTGCAAGACTCAGAAGAGCCCACACACTCAGCTCTTAACCCCAGTGTGCAGAAAGTGTCAAAACGTGTTTTTCAGCAGAAATAAACATGTTTCTGCAAGTTTGGTCACCCCCATGTAAGTTATGGGGCAGTAACAGCACACTTTTGAAAACGTGTTTTTCAGCCTGAAATAAACACGTTTTTTCAGACAACTGAATCCCTATGTAACTGCAAGACTCAGAAGAGCCCACACACTCAGCTCTTAACCCCAGTGTGCAGAAAGTGTCAAAACATGATTTTCAGCAGAAATAAACATGTTTCTGCAAGTTTGGTCACCCCCATGTAAGTTATGGGGCAGTAACAGCACACTTTTGAAAACGTGTTTTTCAGCCCGAAATAAACGCGTTTTTTCAGACAACTGAATCCCTATGTAACTGCAAGACTCAGAAGAGCCCACACACTCAGCTCTTAACCCCAGTGTGCAGAAAGTGTCAAAACGTGTTTTTCAGCAGAAATAAACATGTTTCTGCAAGTTTGGTCACCCCCATGTAAGTTATGGGGCAGTAACAGCACACTTTTGAAAACGTGTTTTTCAGCCCGAAATAAACGCGTTTTTTCAGACAACTGAATCCCTATGTAACTGCAAGACTCAGAAGAGCCCACACACTCAGCTCTTAACCCCAGTGTGCAGAAAGAGTCAAAACATGATTTTCAGCAGAAATAAACATGTTTCTGCAAGTTTGGTCACCCCCATGTAAGTTATGGGGCAGTAACAGCACACTTTTTAAAACGTGTTTTTCAGCCCGAAATAAACGCGTTTTTTCAGACAACTGAATCCCTATGTAACTGCAAGGCTCAAAAGAGCCCACACACTCAGCTCTTAACCCCAGTGTGCAGAAAGTGTCAAAACATGATTTTCAGCAGAAATAAACATGTTTCTGCAAGTTTGGTCACCCCCATGTAAGTTATGGGGCAGTAACAGCACACTTTTGAAAACGTGTTTTTCAGCCCGAAATAAACGCGTTTTTTCAGACAACTGAATCCCTATGTAACTGCAAGGCTCAAAAGAGCCCACACACTCAGCTCTTAACCCCAGTGTGCAGAAAGTGTCAAAACATGATTTTCAGCAGAAATAAACATGTTTCTGCAAGTTTGGTCACCCCCATGTAAGTTATGGGGCAGTAACAGCACACTTTTTAAAACTTGTTTTTCAGCCCGAAATAAACGCGTTTTTTCAGACAACTGAATCCCTATGTAACTGCAAGACTCAGAAGAGCCCACACACTCAGCTCTTAACCCCAGTGTGCAGAAAGTGTCAAAACGTGTTTTTCAGCAGAAATAAACATGTTTCTGCAAGTTTGGTCACCCCCATGTAAGTTATGGGGCAGTAACAGCACACTTTTGAAAACGTGTTTTTCAGCCCGAAATAAACGCGTTTTTTCAGACAACTGAATCCCTATGTAACTGCAAGACTCAGAAGAGCCCACACACTCAGCTCTTAACCCCAGTGTGCAGAAAGTGTCAAAACATGATTTTCAGCAGAAATAAACATGTTTCTGCAAGTTTGGTCACCCCCATGTAAGTTATGGGGCAGTAACAGCACACTTTTGAAAACGTGTTTTTCAGCCCGAAATAAACGCGTTTTTTCAGACAACTGAATCCCTATGTAACTGCAAGACTCAGAAGAGTCCACACACTCAGCTCTTAACCCCAGTGTGCAGAAAGTGTCAAAACATGTTTTTCAGCAGAAATAAACATGTTTCTGCAAGTTTGGTCACCCCCATGTAAGTTATGGGGCAGTAACAGCACACTTTTGAAAACGTGTTTTTCAGCCTGAAATAAACACGTTTTTTCAGACAACTGAATCCCTATGTAACTGCAAGACTCAGAAGAGCCCACACACTCAGCTCTTAACCCCAGTGTGCAGAAAGTGTCAAAACATGTTTTTCAGCAGAAATAAACATGTTTCTGCAAGTTTGGTCACCCCCATGTAAGTTATGGGGCAGTAACAGCACACTTTTGAAAACGTGTTTTTCAGCCCGAAATAAACGCGTTTTTTCAGACAACTGAATCCCTATGTAACTGCAAGACTCAGAAGAGCCCACACACTCAGCTCTTAACCCCAGTGTGCAGAAAGTGTCAAAACATGATTTTCAGCAGAAATAAACATGTTTCTGCAAGTTTGGTCACCCCCATGTAAGTTATGGGGCAGTAACAGCACACTTTTGAAAACGTGTTTTTCAGCCCGAAATAAACGTGTTTTTTCAGACAACTGAATCCCTATGTAACTGCAAGACTCAGAAGAGTCCACACACTCAGCTCTTAACCCCAGTGTGCAGAAAGTGTCAAAACATGTTTTTCAGCAGAAATAAACATGTTTCTGCAAGTTTGGTCACCCCCATGTAAGTTATGGGGCAGTAACAGCACACTTTTGAAAACGTGTTTTTCAGCCCGAAATAAACGCGTTTTTTCAGACAACTGAATCCCTATGTAACTGCAAGACTCAGAAGAGCCCACACACTCAGCTCTTAACCCCAGTGTGCAGAAAGTGTCAAAACATGTTTTTCAGCAGAAATAAACATGTTTCTGCAAGTTTGGTCACCCCCATGTAAGTTATGGGGCAGTAACAGCACACTTTTGAAAACGTGTTTTTCAGCCTGAAATAAACACGTTTTTTCAGACAACTGAATCCCTATGTAACTGCAAGACTCAGAAGAGCCCACACACTCAGCTCTTAACCCCAGTGTGCAGAAAGTGTCAAAACATGTTTTTCAGCAGAAATAAACATGTTTCTGCAAGTTTGGTCACCCCCATGTAAGTTATGGGGCAGTAACAGCACACTTTTGAAAACGTGTTTTTCAGCCTGAAATAAACACGTTTTTTCAGACAACTGAATCCCTATGTAACTGCAAGACTCAGAAGAGCCCACACACTCAGCTCTTAACCCCAGTGTGCAGAAAGTGTCAAAACATGTTTTTCAGCAGAAATAAACATGTTTCTGCAAGTTTGGTCACCCCCATGTAAGTTATGGGGCAGTAACAGCACACTTTTGAAAACGTGTTTTTCAGCCTGAAATAAACACGTTTTTTCAGACAACTGAATCCCTATGTAACTGCAAGACTCAGAAGAGCCCACACACTCAGCTCTTAACCCCAGTGTGCAGAAAGTGTCAAAACATGTTTTTCAGCAGAAATAAACATGTTTCTGCAAGTTTGGTCACCCCCATGTAAGTTATGGGGCAGTAACAGCACACTTTTGAAAACGTGTTTTTCAGCCTGAAATAAACACGTTTTTTCAGACAACTGAATCCCTATGTAACTGCAAGACTCAGAAGAGCCCACACACTCAGCTCTTAACCCCAGTGTAAAGAAAGTGTCAAAACATGATTTTCAGCAGAAATAAACATGTTTCTGCAAGTTTGGTCACCCCCATGTAAGTTATGGGGCAGTAACAGCACACTTTTGAAAACGTGTTTTTCAGCCCGAAATAAACGCGTTTTTTCAGACAACTGAATCCCTATGTAACTGCAAGGCTCAGAAGAGCCCACACACTCAGCTCTTAACCCCAGTGTGCAGAAAGTGACAAAACATGATTTTCAGCAGAAATAAACATGTTTCTGCAAGTTTGGTCACCCCCATGTAAGTTATGGGGCAGTAACAGCACACTTTTGAAAACGTGTTTTTCAGCCCGAAATAAACACGTTTTTCAGACAACTGAATCAATATGTAACTGCAAGGCTCAAAAGAGCCCACACACTCAGCTCTTAACCCCAGTGTGCAGAAAGTGTCAAAACATGATTTTCAGCAGAAATAAACATGTTTCTGCAAGTTTGGTCAACCCCATGTAAGTTATGGGGCAGTAACAGCACACTTTTGAAAACGTGTTTTTCAGCCCGAAATAAACGCGTTTTTTCAGACAACTGAATCCCTATGTAACTGCAAGGCTCAAAAGAGCCCACACACTCAGCTCTTAACCCCAGTGTGCAGAAAGTGTCAAAACATGTTTTTCAGCAGAAATAAACATGTTTCTGCAAGTTTGGTCACCCCCATGTAAGTTATGGGGCAGTAACAGCACACTTTTGAAAACGTGTTTTTCAGCCCGAAATAAACGCGTTTTTTCAGACAACTGAATCCCTATGTAACTGCAAGACTCAGAAGAGCCCACACACTCAGCTCTTAACCCCAGTGTGCAGAAAGTGACAAAACATGATTTTCAGCAGAAATAAACATGTTTCTGCAAGTTTGGTCACCCCCATGTAAGTTATGGGGCAGTAACAGCACACTTTTGAAAACGTGTTTTTCAGCCCGAAATAAACGCGTTTTTTCAGACAACTGAATCCCTATGTAACTGCAAGACTCAGAAGAGCCCACACACTCAGCTCTTAACCCCAGTGTGCAGAAAGTGTCAAAACGTGTTTTTCAGCAGAAATAAACATGTTTCTGCAAGTTTGGTCACCCCCATGTAAGTTATGGGGCAGTAACAGCACACTTTTGAAAACGTGTTTTTCAGCCCGAAATAAACGCGTTTTTTCAGACAACTGAATCCCTATGTAACTGCAAGACTCAGAAGAGCCCACACACTCAGCTCTTAACCCCAGTGTGCAGAAAGTGTCAAAACATGATTTTCAGCAGAAATAAACATGTTTCTGCAAGTTTGGTCACCCCCATGTAAGTTATGGGGCAGTAACAGCACACTTTTGAAAACGTGTTTTTCAGCCCGAAATAAACGCGTTTTTTCAGACAACTGAATCCCTATGTAACTGCAAGACTCAGAAGAGCCCACACACTCAGCTCTTAACCCCAGTGTGCAGAAAGTGTCAAAACATGTTTTTCAGCAGAAATAAACATGTTTCTGCAAGTTTGGTCACCCCCATGTAAGTTATGGGGCAGTAACAGCACACTTTTGAAAACGTGTTTTTCAGCCTGAAATAAACACGTTTTTTCAGACAACTGAATCCCTATGTAACTGCAAGACTCAGAAGAGCCCACACACTCAGCTCTTAACCCCAGTGTGCAGAAAGTGTCAAAACATGTTTTTCAGCAGAAATAAACATGTTTCTGCAAGTTTGGTCACCCCCATGTAAGTTATGGGGCAGTAACAGCACACTTTTGAAAACGTGTTTTTCAGCCTGAAATAAACACGTTTTTTCAGACAACTGAATCCCTATGTAACTGCAAGACTCAGAAGAGCCCACACACTCAGCTCTTAACCCCAGTGTGCAGAAAGTGTCAAAACATGTTTTTCAGCAGAAATAAACATGTTTCTGCAAGTTTGGTCACCCCCATGTAAGTTATGGGGCAGTAACAGCACACTTTTGAAAACGTGTTTTTCAGCCTGAAATAAACACGTTTTTTCAGACAACTGAATCCCTATGTAACTGCAAGACTCAGAAGAGCCCACACACTCAGCTCTTAACCCCAGTGTGCAGAAAGTGTCAAAACATGTTTTTCAGCAGAAATAAACATGTTTCTGCAAGTTTGGTCACCCCCATGTAAGTTATGGGGCAGTAACAGCACACTTTTGAAAACGTGTTTTTCAGCCCGAAATAAACGCGTTTTTTCAGACAACTGAATCCCTATGTAACTGCAAGGCTCAAAAGAGCCCACACACTCAGCTCTTAACCCCAGTGTGCAGAAAGAGTCAAAACGTGTTTTTCAGCAGAAATAAACATGTTTCTGCAAGTTTGGTCACCCCCATGTAAGTTATGGGGCAGTAACAGCACACTTTTGAAAACGTGTTTTTCAGCCCGAAATAAACGCGTTTTTTCAGACAACTGAATCCCTATGTAACTGCAAGACTCAGAAGAGCCCACACACTCAGCTCTTAACCCCAGTGTGCAGAAAGTGTCAAAACGTGATTTTCAGCAGAAATAAACATGTTTCTGCAAGTTTGGTCACCCCCATGTAAGTTATGGGGCAGTAACAGCACACTTTTGAAAACGTGTTTTTCAGCCCGAAATAAACGCGTTTTTTCAGACAACTGAATCCCTATGTAACTGCAAGACTCAGAAGAGCCCACACACTCAGCTCTTAACCCCAGTGTGCAGAAAGTGTCAAAACGTGTTTTTCAGCAGAAATAAACATGTTTCTGCAAGTTTGGTCACCCCCATGTAAGTTATGGGGCAGTAACAGCACACTTTTGAAAACGTGTTTTTCAGCCCGAAATAAACGCGTTTTTTCAGACAACTGAATCCCTATGTAACTGCAAGACTCAGAAGAGCCCACACACTCAGCTCTTAACCCCAGTGTGCAGAAAGTGTCAAAACATGATTTTCAGCAGAAATAAACATGTTTCTGCAAGTTTGGTCAACCCCATGTAAGTTATGGGGCAGTAACAGCACACTTTTGAAAACGTGTTTTTCAGCCCGAAATAAACGCGTTTTTTCAGACAACTGAATCCCTATGTAACTGCAAGGCTCAAAAGAGCCCACACACTCAGCTCTTAACCCCAGTGTGCAGAAAGTGTCAAAACATGTTTTTCAGCAGAAATAAACATGTTTCTGCAAGTTTGGTCACCCCCATGTAAGTTATGGGGCAGTAACAGCACACTTTTGAAAACGTGTTTTTCAGCCCGAAATAAACGCGTTTTTTCAGACAACTGAATCCCTATGTAACTGCAAGGCTCAAAAGAGCCCACACACTCAGCTCTTAACCCCAGTGTGCAGAAAGTGTCAAAACATGATTTTCAGCAGAAATAAACATGTTTCTGCAAGTTTGGTCACCCCCATGTAAGTTATGGGGCAGTAACAGCACACTTTTGAAAACGTGTTTTTCAGCCCGAAATAAACGCGTTTTTTCAGACAACTGAATCCCTATGTAACTGCAAGACTCAGAAGAGCCCACACACTCAGCTCTTAACCCCAGTGTGCAGAAAGTGTCAAAACGTGTTTTTCAGCAGAAATAAACATGTTTCTGCAAGTTTGGTCACCCCCATGTAAGTTATGGGGCAGTAACAGCACACTTTTGAAAACGTGTTTTTCAGCCCGAAATAAACGCGTTTTTTCAGACAACTGAATCCCTATGTAACTGCAAGACTCAGAAGAGCCCACACACTCAGCTCTTAACCCCAGTGTGCAGAAAGTGTCAAAACATGTTTTTCAGCAGAAATAAACATGTTTCTGCAAGTTTGGTCACCCCCATGTAAGTTATGGGGCAGTAACAGCACACTTTTGAAAACGTGTTTTTCAGCCCGAAATAAACGCGTTTTTTCAGACAACTGAATCCCTATGTAACTGCAAGGCTCAAAAGAGCCCACACACTCAGCTCTTAACCCCAGTGTGCAGAAAGAGTCAAAACGTGTTTTTCAGCAGAAATAAACATGTTTCTGCAAGTTTGGTCACCCCCATGTAAGTTATGGGGCAGTAACAGCACACTTTTGAAAACGTGTTTTTCAGCCCGAAATAAACGCGTTTTTTCAGACAACTGAATCCCTAAGTAACTGCAAGACTCAGAAGAGCCCACACACTCAGCTCTTAACCCCAGTGTGCAGAAAGTGTCAAAACGTGATTTTCAGCAGAAATAAACATGTTTCTGCAAGTTTGGTCACCCCCATGTAAGTTATGGGGCAGTAACAGCACACTTTTGAAAACGTGTTTTTCAGCCCGAAATAAACGCGTTTTTTCAGACAACTGAATCCCTAAGTAACTGCAAGACTCAGAAGAGCCCACACACTCAGCTCTTAACCCCAGTGTGCAGAAAGTGTCAAAACGTGTTTTTCAGCAGAAATAAACATGTTTCTGCAAGTTTGGTCACCCCCATGTAAGTTATGGGGCAGTAACAGCACACTTTTGAAAACGTGTTTTTCAGCCCGAAATAAACGCGTTTTTTCAGACAACTGAATCCCTATGTAACTGCAAGACTCAGAAGAGCCCACACACTCAGCTCTTAACCCCAGTGTGCAGAAAGTGTCAAAACATGATTTTCAGCAGAAATAAACATGTTTCTGCAAGTTTGGTCAACCCCATGTAAGTTATGGGGCAGTAACAGCACACTTTTGAAAACGTGTTTTTCAGCCCGAAATAAACGCGTTTTTTCAGACAACTGAATCCCTATGTAACTGCAAGGCTCAAAAGAGCCCACACACTCAGCTCTTAACCCCAGTGTGCAGAAAGTGTCAAAACATGTTTTTCAGCAGAAATAAACATGTTTCTGCAAGTTTGGTCACCCCCATGTAAGTTATGGGGCAGTAACAGCACACTTTTGAAAACGTGTTTTTCAGCCCGAAATAAACGCGTTTTTTCAGACAACTGAATCCCTATGTAACTGCAAGACTCAGAAGAGCCCACACACTCAGCTCTTAACCCCAGTGTGCAGAAAGTGTCAAAACGTGTTTTTCAGCAGAAATAAACATGTTTCTGCAAGTTTGGTCACCCCCATGTAAGTTATGGGGCAGTAACAGCACACTTTTGAAAACGTGTTTTTCAGCCCGAAATAAACACGTTTTTTCAGACAACTGAATCCCTATGTAACTGCAAGGCTCAAAAGAGCCCACACACTCAGCTCTTAACCCCAGTGTGCAGAAAGTGTCAAAACATGATTTTCAGCAGAAATAAACATGTTTCTGCAAGTTTGGTCACCCCCATGTAAGTTATGGGGCAGTAACAGCACACTTTTTAAAACTTGTTTTTCAGCCCGAAATAAACGCGTTTTTTCAGACAACTGAATCCCAATGTAACTGCAAGACTCAGAAGAGCCCACACACTCAGCTCTTAACCCCAGTGTGCAGAAAGTGTCAAAACGTGTTTTTCAGCAGAAATAAACATGTTTCTGCAAGTTTGGTCACCCCCATGTAAGTTATGGGGCAGTAACAGCACACTTTTGAAAACGTGTTTTTCAGCCTGAAATAAACACGTTTTTTCAGACAACTGAATCCCTATGTAACTGCAAGACTCAGAAGAGCCCACACACTCAGCTCTTAACCCCAGTGTGCAGAAAGTGTCAAAACATGATTTTCAGCAGAAATAAACATGTTTCTGCAAGTTTGGTCACCCCCATGTAAGTTATGGGGCAGTAACAGCACACTTTTGAAAACGTGTTTTTCAGCCCGAAATAAACGCGTTTTTTCAGACAACTGAATCCCTATGTAACTGCAAGACTCAGAAGAGCCCACACACTCAGCTCTTAACCCCAGTGTGCAGAAAGTGTCAAAACATGTTTTTCAGCAGAAATAAACATGTTTCTGCAAGTTTGGTCACCCCCATGTAAGTTATGGGGCAGTAACAGCACACTTTTGAAAACGTGTTTTTCAGCCCGAAATAAACGCGTTTTTTCAGACAACTGAATCCCTATGTAACTGCAAGACTCAGAAGAGCCCACACACTCAGCTCTTAACCCCAGTGTGCAGAAAGTGTCAAAACGTGTTTTTCAGCAGAAATAAACATGTTTCTGCAAGTTTGGTCACCCCCATGTAAGTTATGGGGCAGTAACAGCACACTTTTGAAAACGTGTTTTTCAGCCCGAAATAAACACGTTTTTTCAGACAACTGAATCCCTATGTAACTGCAAGGCTCAAAAGAGCCCACACACTCAGCTCTTAACCCCAGTGTGCAGAAAGTGTCAAAACATGATTTTCAGCAGAAATAAACATGTTTCTGCAAGTTTGGTCACCCCCATGTAAGTTATGGGGCAGTAACAGCACACTTTTTAAAACTTGTTTTTCAGCCCGAAATAAACGCGTTTTTTCAGACAACTGAATCCCAATGTAACTGCAAGACTCAGAAGAGCCCACACACTCAGCTCTTAACCCCAGTGTGCAGAAAGTGTCAAAACGTGTTTTTCAGCAGAAATAAACATGTTTCTGCAAGTTTGGTCACCCCCATGTAAGTTATGGGGCAGTAACAGCACACTTTTGAAAACGTGTTTTTCAGCCTGAAATAAACACGTTTTTTCAGACAACTGAATCCCTATGTAACTGCAAGACTCAGAAGAGCCCACACACTCAGCTCTTAACCCCAGTGTGCAGAAAGTGTCAAAACATGATTTTCAGCAGAAATAAACATGTTTCTGCAAGTTTGGTCACCCCCATGTAAGTTATGGGGCAGTAACAGCACACTTTTGAAAACGTGTTTTTCAGCCCGAAATAAACGCGTTTTTTCAGACAACTGAATCCCTATGTAACTGCAAGACTCAGAAGAGCCCACACACTCAGCTCTTAACCCCAGTGTGCAGAAAGTGTCAAAACGTGTTTTTCAGCAGAAATAAACATGTTTCTGCAAGTTTGGTCACCCCCATGTAAGTTATGGGGCAGTAACAGCACACTTTTGAAAACGTGTTTTTCAGCCCGAAATAAACGCGTTTTTTCAGACAACTGAATCCCTATGTAACTGCAAGACTCAGAAGAGCCCACACACTCAGCTCTTAACCCCAGTGTGCAGAAAGAGTCAAAACATGATTTTCAGCAGAAATAAACATGTTTCTGCAAGTTTGGTCACCCCCATGTAAGTTATGGGGCAGTAACAGCACACTTTTTAAAACGTGTTTTTCAGCCCGAAATAAACGCGTTTTTTCAGACAACTGAATCCCTATGTAACTGCAAGGCTCAAAAGAGCCCACACACTCAGCTCTTAACCCCAGTGTGCAGAAAGTGTCAAAACATGATTTTCAGCAGAAATAAACATGTTTCTGCAAGTTTGGTCACCCCCATGTAAGTTATGGGGCAGTAACAGCACACTTTTGAAAACGTGTTTTTCAGCCCGAAATAAACGCGTTTTTTCAGACAACTGAATCCCTATGTAACTGCAAGACTCAGAAGAGCCCACACACTCAGCTCTTAACCCCAGTGTGCAGAAAGTGTCAAAACGTGTTTTTCAGCAGAAATAAACATGTTTCTGCAAGTTTGGTCACCCCCATGTAAGTTATGGGGCAGTAACAGCACACTTTTGAAAACGTGTTTTTCAGCCCGAAATAAACACGTTTTTTCAGACAACTGAATCCCTATGTAACTGCAAGGCTCAAAAGAGCCCACACACTCAGCTCTTAACCCCAGTGTGCAGAAAGTGTCAAAACATGATTTTCAGCAGAAATAAACATGTTTCTGCAAGTTTGGTCACCCCCATGTAAGTTATGGGGCAGTAACAGCACACTTTTTAAAACTTGTTTTTCAGCCCGAAATAAACGCGTTTTTTCAGACAACTGAATCCCAATGTAACTGCAAGACTCAGAAGAGCCCACACACTCAGCTCTTAACCCCAGTGTGCAGAAAGTGTCAAAACGTGTTTTTCAGCAGAAATAAACATGTTTCTGCAAGTTTGGTCACCCCCATGTAAGTTATGGGGCAGTAACAGCACACTTTTGAAAACGTGTTTTTCAGCCTGAAATAAACACGTTTTTTCAGACAACTGAATCCCTATGTAACTGCAAGACTCAGAAGAGCCCACACACTCAGCTCTTAACCCCAGTGTGCAGAAAGTGTCAAAACATGATTTTCAGCAGAAATAAACATGTTTCTGCAAGTTTGGTCACCCCCATGTAAGTTATGGGGCAGTAACAGCACACTTTTGAAAACGTGTTTTTCAGCCCGAAATAAACGCGTTTTTTCAGACAACTGAATCCCTATGTAACTGCAAGACTCAGAAGAGCCCACACACTCAGCTCTTAACCCCAGTGTGCAGAAAGTGTCAAAACGTGTTTTTCAGCAGAAATAAACATGTTTCTGCAAGTTTGGTCACCCCCATGTAAGTTATGGGGCAGTAACAGCACACTTTTGAAAACGTGTTTTTCAGCCCGAAATAAACGCGTTTTTTCAGACAACTGAATCCCTATGTAACTGCAAGACTCAGAAGAGCCCACACACTCAGCTCTTAACCCCAGTGTGCAGAAAGTGTCAAAACATGATTTTCAGCAGAAATAAACATGTTTCTGCAAGTTTGGTCACCCCCATGTAAGTTATGGGGCAGTAACAGCACACTTTTGAAAACGTGTTTTTCAGCCCGAAATAAACGCGTTTTTTCAGACAACTGAATCCCTATGTAACTGCAAGACTCAGAAGAGCCCACACACTCAGCTCTTAACCCCAGTGTGCAGAAAGTGTCAAAACATGTTTTTCAGCAGAAATAAACATGTTTCTGCAAGTTTGGTCACCCCCATGTAAGTTATGGGGCAGTAACAGCACACTTTTGAAAACGTGTTTTTAGCCTGAAATAAACACGTTTTTTCAGACAACTGAATCCCTATGTAACTGCAAGACTCAGAAGAGCCCACACACTCAGCTCTTAACCCCAGTGTGCAGAAAGTGTCAAAACATGTTTTTCAGCAGAAATAAACATGTTTCTGCAAGTTTGGTCACCCCCATGTAAGTTATGGGGCAGTAACAGCACACTTTTGAAAACGTGTTTTTCAGCCTGAAATAAACACGTTTTTTCAGACAACTGAATCCCTATGTAACTGCAAGACTCAGAAGAGCCCACACACTCAGCTCTTAACCCCAGTGTGCAGAAAGTGTCAAAACATGTTTTTCAGCAGAAATAAACATGTTTCTGCAAGTTTGGTCACCCCCATGTAAGTTATGGGGCAGTAACAGCACACTTTTGAAAACGTGTTTTTCAGCCTGAAATAAACACGTTTTTTCAGACAACTGAATCCCTATGTAACTGCAAGACTCAGAAGAGCCCACACACTCAGCTCTTAACCCCAGTGTGCAGAAAGTGTCAAAACATGTTTTTCAGCAGAAATAAACATGTTTCTGCAAGTTTGGTCACCCCCATGTAAGTTATGGGGCAGTAACAGCACACTTTTGAAAACGTGTTTTTCAGCCCGAAATAAACGCGTTTTTTCAGACAACTGAATCCCTATGTAACTGCAAGGCTCAAAAGAGCCCACACACTCAGCTCTTAACCCCAGTGTGCAGAAAGAGTCAAAACGTGTTTTTCAGCAGAAATAAACATGTTTCTGCAAGTTTGGTCACCCCCATGTAAGTTATGGGGCAGTAACAGCACACTTTTGAAAACGTGTTTTTCAGCCCGAAATAAACGCGTTTTTTCAGACAACTGAATCCCTATGTAACTGCAAGACTCAGAAGAGCCCACACACTCAGCTCTTAACCCCAGTGTGCAGAAAGTGTCAAAACGTGATTTTCAGCAGAAATAAACATGTTTCTGCAAGTTTGGTCACCCCCATGTAAGTTATGGGGCAGTAACAGCACACTTTTGAAAACGTGTTTTTCAGCCCGAAATAAACGCGTTTTTTCAGACAACTGAATCCCTATGTAACTGCAAGACTCAGAAGAGCCCACACACTCAGCTCTTAACCCCAGTGTGCAGAAAGTGTCAAAACGTGTTTTTCAGCAGAAATAAACATGTTTCTGCAAGTTTGGTCACCCCCATGTAAGTTATGGGGCAGTAACAGCACACTTTTGAAAACGTGTTTTTCAGCCCGAAATAAACGCGTTTTTTCAGACAACTGAATCCCTATGTAACTGCAAGACTCAGAAGAGCCCACACACTCAGCTCTTAACCCCAGTGTGCAGAAAGTGTCAAAACATGATTTTCAGCAGAAATAAACATGTTTCTGCAAGTTTGGTCAACCCCATGTAAGTTATGGGGCAGTAACAGCACACTTTTGAAAACGTGTTTTTCAGCCCGAAATAAACGCGTTTTTTCAGACAACTGAATCCCTATGTAACTGCAAGGCTCAAAAGAGCCCACACACTCAGCTCTTAACCCCAGTGTGCAGAAAGTGTCAAAACATGTTTTTCAGCAGAAATAAACATGTTTCTGCAAGTTTGGTCACCCCCATGTAAGTTATGGGGCAGTAACAGCACACTTTTGAAAACGTGTTTTTCAGCCCGAAATAAACGCGTTTTTTCAGACAACTGAATCCCTATGTAACTGCAAGGCTCAAAAGAGCCCACACACTCAGCTCTTAACCCCAGTGTGCAGAAAGTGTCAAAACATGATTTTCAGCAGAAATAAACATGTTTCTGCAAGTTTGGTCACCCCCATGTAAGTTATGGGGCAGTAACAGCACACTTTTGAAAACGTGTTTTTCAGCCCGAAATAAACGCGTTTTTTCAGACAACTGAATCCCTATGTAACTGCAAGACTCAGAAGAGCCCACACACTCAGCTCTTAACCCCAGTGTGCAGAAAGTGTCAAAACGTGTTTTTCAGCAGAAATAAACATGTTTCTGCAAGTTTGGTCACCCCCATGTAAGTTATGGGGCAGTAACAGCACACTTTTGAAAACGTGTTTTTCAGCCCGAAATAAACGCGTTTTTTCAGACAACTGAATCCCTATGTAACTGCAAGACTCAGAAGAGCCCACACACTCAGCTCTTAACCCCAGTGTGCAGAAAGTGTCAAAACATGTTTTTCAGCAGAAATAAACATGTTTCTGCAAGTTTGGTCACCACCATGTAAGTTATGGGGCAGTAACAGCACACTTTTGAAAACGTGTTTTTCAGCCTGAAATAAACACGTTTTTTCAGACAACTGAATCCCTATGTAACTGCAAGACTCAGAAGAGCCCACACACTCAGCTCTTAACCCCAGTGTGCAGAAAGTGTCAAAACATGTTTTTCAGCAGAAATAAACATGTTTCTGCAAGTTTGGTCACCCCCATGTAAGTTATGGGGCAGTAACAGCACACTTTTGAAAACGTGTTTTTCAGCCTGAAATAAACACGTTTTTTCAGACAACTGAATCCCTATGTAACTGCAAGACTCAGAAGAGCCCACACACTCAGCTCTTAACCCCAGTGTGCAGAAAGTGTCAAAACATGTTTTTCAGCAGAAATAAACATGTTTCTGCAAGTTTGGTCACCCCCATGTAAGTTATGGGGCAGTAACAGCACACTTTTGAAAACGTGTTTTTCAGCCTGAAATAAACACGTTTTTTCAGACAACTGAATCCCTATGTAACTGCAAGACTCAGAAGAGCCCACACACTCAGCTCTTAACCCCAGTGTGCAGAAAGTGTCAAAACATGTTTTTCAGCAGAAATAAACATGTTTCTGCAAGTTTGGTCACCCCCATGTAAGTTATGGGGCAGTAACAGCACACTTTTGAAAACGTGTTTTTCAGCCCGAAATAAACGCGTTTTTTCAGACAACTGAATCCCTATGTAACTGCAAGACTCAGAAGAGCCCACACACTCAGCTCTTAACCCCAGTGTGCAGAAAGTGTCAAAACGTGTTTTTCAGCAGAAATAAACATGTTTCTGCAAGTTTGGTCACCCCCATGTAAGTTATGGGGCAGTAACAGCACACTTTTGAAAACGTGTTTTTCAGCCCGAAATAAACGCGTTTTTTCAGACAACTGAATCCCTATGTAACTGCAAGACTCAGAAGAGCCCACACACTCAGCTCTTAACCCCAGTGTGCAGAAAGTGTCAAAACATGATTTTCAGCAGAAATAAACATGTTTCTGCAAGTTTGGTCAACCCCATGTAAGTTATGGGGCAGTAACAGCACACTTTTGAAAACGTGTTTTTCAGCCCGAAATAAACGCGTTTTTTCAGACAACTGAATCCCTATGTAACTGCAAGGCTCAAAAGAGCCCACACACTCAGCTCTTAACCCCAGTGTGCAGAAAGTGTCAAAACATGTTTTTCAGCAGAAATAAACATGTTTCTGCAAGTTTGGTCACCCCCATGTAAGTTATGGGGCAGTAACAGCACACTTTTGAAAACGTGTTTTTCAGCCCGAAATAAACGCGTTTTTTCAGACAACTGAATCCCTATGTAACTGCAAGGCTCAAAAGAGCCCACACACTCAGCTCTTAACCCCAGTGTGCAGAAAGTGTCAAAACATGATTTTCAGCAGAAATAAACATGTTTCTGCAAGTTTGGTCACCCCCATGTAAGTTATGGGGCAGTAACAGCACACTTTTGAAAACGTGTTTTTCAGCCCGAAATAAACGCGTTTTTTCAGACAACTGAATCCCTATGTAACTGCAAGACTCAGAAGAGCCCACACACTCAGCTCTTAACCCCAGTGTGCAGAAAGTGTCAAAACGTGTTTTTCAGCAGAAATAAACATGTTTCTGCAAGTTTGGTCACCCCCATGTAAGTTATGGGGCAGTAACAGCACACTTTTGAAAACGTGTTTTTCAGCCCGAAATAAACGCGTTTTTTCAGACAACTGAATCCCTATGTAACTGCAAGACTCAGAAGAGCCCACACACTCAGCTCTTAACCCCAGTGTGCAGAAAGTGTCAAAACATGTTTTTCAGCAGAAATAAACATGTTTCTGCAAGTTTGGTCACCCCCATGTAAGTTATGGGGCAGTAACAGCACACTTTTGAAAACGTGTTTTTCAGCCTGAAATAAACACGTTTTTTCAGACAACTGAATCCCTATGTAACTGCAAGACTCAGAAGAGCCCACACACTCAGCTCTTAACCCCAGTGTGCAGAAAGTGTCAAAACATGTTTTTCAGCAGAAATAAACATGTTTCTGCAAGTTTGGTCACCCCCATGTAAGTTATGGGGCAGTAACAGCACACTTTTTAAAACTTGTTTTTCAGCCCGAAATAAACGCGTTTTTTCAGACAACTGAATCCCAATGTAACTGCAAGACTCAGAAGAGCCCACACACTCAGCTCTTAACCCCAGTGTGCAGAAAGTGTCAAAACGTGTTTTTCAGCAGAAATAAACATGTTTCTGCAAGTTTGGTCACCCCCATGTAAGTTATGGGGCAGTAACAGCACACTTTTGAAAACGTGTTTTTCAGCCTGAAATAAACACGTTTTTTCAGACAACTGAATCCCTATGTAACTGCAAGACTCAGAAGAGCCCACACACTCAGCTCTTAACCCCAGTGTGCAGAAAGTGTCAAAACATGATTTTCAGCAGAAATAAACATGTTTCTGCAAGTTTGGTCACCCCCATGTAAGTTATGGGGCAGTAACAGCACACTTTTGAAAACGTGTTTTTCAGCCCGAAATAAACGCGTTTTTTCAGACAACTGAATCCCTATGTAACTGCAAGACTCAGAAGAGCCCACACACTCAGCTCTTAACCCCAGTGTGCAGAAAGTGTCAAAACGTGTTTTTCAGCAGAAATAAACATGTTTCTGCAAGTTTGGTCACCCCCATGTAAGTTATGGGGCAGTAACAGCACACTTTTGAAAACGTGTTTTTCAGCCCGAAATAAACGCGTTTTTTCAGACAACTGAATCCCTATGTAACTGCAAGACTCAGAAGAGCCCACACACTCAGCTCTTAACCCCAGTGTGCAGAAAGAGTCAAAACATGATTTTCAGCAGAAATAAACATGTTTCTGCAAGTTTGGTCACCCCCATGTAAGTTATGGGGCAGTAACAGCACACTTTTTAAAACGTGTTTTTCAGCCCGAAATAAACGCGTTTTTTCAGACAACTGAATCCCTATGTAACTGCAAGGCTCAAAAGAGCCCACACACTCAGCTCTTAACCCCAGTGTGCAGAAAGTGTCAAAACATGATTTTCAGCAGAAATAAACATGTTTCTGCAAGTTTGGTCACCCCCATGTAAGTTATGGGGCAGTAACAGCACACTTTTGAAAACGTGTTTTTCAGCCCGAAATAAACGCGTTTTTTCAGACAACTGAATCCCTATGTAACTGCAAGACTCAGAAGAGCCCACACACTCAGCTCTTAACCCCAGTGTGCAGAAAGTGTCAAAACGTGTTTTTCAGCAGAAATAAACATGTTTCTGCAAGTTTGGTCACCCCCATGTAAGTTATGGGGCAGTAACAGCACACTTTTGAAAACGTGTTTTTCAGCCCGAAATAAACACGTTTTTTCAGACAACTGAATCCCTATGTAACTGCAAGGCTCAAAAGAGCCCACACACTCAGCTCTTAACCCCAGTGTGCAGAAAGTGTCAAAACATGATTTTCAGCAGAAATAAACATGTTTCTGCAAGTTTGGTCACCCCCATGTAAGTTATGGGGCAGTAACAGCACACTTTTTAAAACTTGTTTTTCAGCCCGAAATAAACGCGTTTTTTCAGACAACTGAATCCCAATGTAACTGCAAGACTCAGAAGAGCCCACACACTCAGCTCTTAACCCCAGTGTGCAGAAAGTGTCAAAACGTGTTTTTCAGCAGAAATAAACATGTTTCTGCAAGTTTGGTCACCCCCATGTAAGTTATGGGGCAGTAACAGCACACTTTTGAAAACGTGTTTTTCAGCCTGAAATAAACACGTTTTTTCAGACAACTGAATCCCTATGTAACTGCAAGACTCAGAAGAGCCCACACACTCAGCTCTTAACCCCAGTGTGCAGAAAGTGTCAAAACATGATTTTCAGCAGAAATAAACATGTTTCTGCAAGTTTGGTCACCCCCATGTAAGTTATGGGGCAGTAACAGCACACTTTTGAAAACGTGTTTTTCAGCCCGAAATAAACGCGTTTTTTCAGACAACTGAATCCCTATGTAACTGCAAGACTCAGAAGAGCCCACACACTCAGCTCTTAACCCCAGTGTGCAGAAAGTGTCAAAACGTGTTTTTCAGCAGAAATAAACATGTTTCTGCAAGTTTGGTCACCCCCATGTAAGTTATGGGGCAGTAACAGCACACTTTTGAAAACGTGTTTTTCAGCCCGAAATAAACGCGTTTTTTCAGACAACTGAATCCCTATGTAACTGCAAGACTCAGAAGAGCCCACACACTCAGCTCTTAACCCCAGTGTGCAGAAAGTGTCAAAACATGATTTTCAGCAGAAATAAACATGTTTCTGCAAGTTTGGTCACCCCCATGTAAGTTATGGGGCAGTAACAGCACACTTTTGAAAACGTGTTTTTCAGCCTGAAATAAACACGTTTTTTCAGACAACTGAATCCCTATGTAACTGCAAGACTCAGAAGAGCCCACACACTCAGCTCTTAACCCCAGTGTGCAGAAAGTGTCAAAACATGATTTTCAGCAGAAATAAACATGTTTCTGCAAGTTTGGTCACCCCCATGTAAGTTATGGGGCAGTAACAGCACACTTTTGAAAACGTGTTTTTCAGCCTGAAATAAACACGTTTTTTCAGACAACTGAATCCCTATGTAACTGCAAGACTCAGAAGAGCCCACACACTCAGCTCTTAACCCCAGTGTGCAGAAAGTGTCAAAACATGTTTTTCAGCAGAAATAAACATGTTTCTGCAAGTTTGGTCACCCCCATGTAAGTTATGGGGCAGTAACAGCACACTTTTGAAAACGTGTTTTTCAGCCTGAAATAAACACGTTTTTTCAGACAACTGAATCCCTATGTAACTGCAAGACTCAGAAGAGCCCACACACTCAGCTCTTAACCCCAGTGTGCAGAAAGTGTCAAAACATGTTTTTCAGCAGAAATAAACATGTTTCTGCAAGTTTGGTCACCCCCATGTAAGTTATGGGGCAGTAACAGCACACTTTTGAAAACGTGTTTTTCAGCCCGAAATAAACGCGTTTTTTCAGACAACTGAATCCCTATGTAACTGCAAGGCTCAAAAGAGCCCACACACTCAGCTCTTAACCCCAGTGTGCAGAAAGAGTCAAAACGTGTTTTTCAGCAGAAATAAACATGTTTCTGCAAGTTTGGTCACCCCCATGTAAGTTATGGGGCAGTAACAGCACACTTTTGAAAACGTGTTTTTCAGCCCGAAATAAACGCGTTTTTTCAGACAACTGAATCCCTATGTAACTGCAAGACTCAGAAGAGCCCACACACTCAGCTCTTAACCCCAGTGTGCAGAAAGTGTCAAAACGTGTTTTTCAGCAGAAATAAACATGTTTCTGCAAGTTTGGTCACCCCCATGTAAGTTATGGGGCAGTAACAGCACACTTTTGAAAACGTGTTTTTCAGCCCGAAATAAACGCGTTTTTTCAGACAACTGAATCCCTATGTAACTGCAAGACTCAGAAGAGCCCACACACTCAGCTCTTAACCCCAGTGTGCAGAAAGTGTCAAAACGTGATTTTCAGCAGAAATAAACATGTTTCTGCAAGTTTGGTCACCCCCATGTAAGTTATGGGGCAGTAACAGCACACTTTTGAAAACGTGTTTTTCAGCCCGAAATAAACGCGTTTTTTCAGACAACTGAATCCCTATGTAACTGCAAGACTCAGAAGAGCCCACACACTCAGCTCTTAACCCCAGTGTGCAGAAAGTGTCAAAACGTGTTTTTCAGCAGAAATAAACATGTTTCTGCAAGTTTGGTCACCCCCATGTAAGTTATGGGGCAGTAACAGCACACTTTTGAAAACGTGTTTTTCAGCCCGAAATAAACGCGTTTTTTCAGACAACTGAATCCCTATGTAACTGCAAGACTCAGAAGAGCCCACACACTCAGCTCTTAACCCCAGTGTGCAGAAAGTGTCAAAACATGATTTTCAGCAGAAATAAACATGTTTCTGCAAGTTTGGTCAACCCCATGTAAGTTATGGGGCAGTAACAGCACACTTTTGAAAACGTGTTTTTCAGCCCGAAATAAACGCGTTTTTTCAGACAACTGAATCCCTATGTAACTGCAAGGCTCAAAAGAGCCCACACACTCAGCTCTTAACCCCAGTGTGCAGAAAGTGTCAAAACATGTTTTTCAGCAGAAATAAACATGTTTCTGCAAGTTTGGTCACCCCCATGTAAGTTATGGGGCAGTAACAGCACACTTTTGAAAACGTGTTTTTCAGCCCGAAATAAACGCGTTTTTTCAGACAACTGAATCCCTATGTAACTGCAAGGCTCAAAAGAGCCCACACACTCAGCTCTTAACCCCAGTGTGCAGAAAGTGTCAAAACATGATTTTCAGCAGAAATAAACATGTTTCTGCAAGTTTGGTCACCCCCATGTAAGTTATGGGGCAGTAACAGCACACTTTTGAAAACGTGTTTTTCAGCCCGAAATAAACGCGTTTTTTCAGACAACTGAATCCCTATGTAACTGCAAGACTCAGAAGAGCCCACACACTCAGCTCTTAACCCCAGTGAACAGAAAGTGTCAAAACGTGTTTTTCAGCAGAAATAAACATGTTTCTGCAAGTTTGGTCACCCCCATGTAAGTTATGGGGCAGTAACAGCACACTTTTGAAAACGTGTTTTTCAGCCCGAAATAAACACGTTTTTTCAGACAACTGAATCCCTATGTAACTGCAAGGCTCAAAAGAGCCAACACACTCAGCTCTTAACCCCAGTGTGCAGAAAGTGTCAAAACATGATTTTCAGCAGAAATAAACATGTTTCTGCAAGTTTGGTCACCCCCATGTAAGTTATGGGGCAGTAACAGCACACTTTTTAAAACTTGTTTTTCAGCCCGAAATAAACGCGTTTTTTCAGACAACTGAATCCCAATGTAACTGCAAGACTCAGAAGAGCCCACACACTCAGCTCTTAACCCCAGTGTGCAGAAAGTGTCAAAACGTGTTTTTCAGCAGAAATAAACATGTTTCTGCAAGTTTGGTCACCCCCATGTAAGTTATGGGGCAGTAACAGCACACTTTTGAAAACGTGTTTTTCAGCCTGAAATAAACACGTTTTTTCAGACAACTGAATCCCTATGTAACTGCAAGACTCAGAAGAGCCCACACACTCAGCTCTTAACCCCAGTGTGCAGAAAGTGTCAAAACATGATTTTCAGCAGAAATAAACATGTTTCTGCAAGTTTGGTCACCCCCATGTAAGTTATGGGGCAGTAACAGCACACTTTTGAAAACGTGTTTTTCAGCCCGAAATAAACGCGTTTTTTCAGACAACTGAATCCCTATGTAACTGCAAGACTCAGAAGAGCCCACACACTCAGCTCTTAACCCCAGTGTGCAGAAAGTGTCAAAACGTGTTTTTCAGCAGAAATAAACATGTTTCTGCAAGTTTGGTCACCCCCATGTAAGTTATGGGGCAGTAACAGCACACTTTTGAAAACGTGTTTTTCAGCCCGAAATAAACGCGTTTTTTCAGACAACTGAATCCCTATGTAACTGCAAGACTCAGAAGAGCCCACACACTCAGCTCTTAACCCCAGTGTGCAGAAAGTGTCAAAACGTGTTTTTCAGCAGAAATAAACATGTTTCTGCAAGTTTGGTCACCCCCATGTAAGTTATGGGGCAGTAACAGCACACTTTTGAAAACGTGTTTTTCAGCCCGAAATAAACACGTTTTTTCAGACAACTGAATCCCTATGTAACTGCAAGGCTCAAAAGAGCCCACACACTCAGCTCTTAACCCCAGTGTGCAGAAAGTGTCAAAACATGATTTTCAGCAGAAATAAACATGTTTCTGCAAGTTTGGTCACCCCCATGTAAGTTATGGGGCAGTAACAGCACACTTTTTAAAACTTGTTTTTCAGCCCGAAATAAACGCGTTTTTTCAGACAACTGAATCCCAATGTAACTGCAAGACTCAGAAGAGCCCACACACTCAGCTCTTAACCCCAGTGTGCAGAAAGTGTCAAAACGTGTTTTTCAGCAGAAATAAACGTTTCTGCAAGTTTGGTCACCCCCATGTAAGTTATGGGGCAGTAACAGCACACTTTTGAAAACGTGTTTTTCAGCCTGAAATAAACACGTTTTTTCAGACAACTGAATCCCTATGTAACTGCAAGACTCAGAAGAGCCCACACACTCAGCTCTTAACCCCAGTGTGCAGAAAGTGTCAAAACATGATTTTCAGCAGAAATAAACATGTTTCTGCAAGTTTGGTCACCCCCATGTAAGTTATGGGGCAGTAACAGCACACTTTTGAAAACGTGTTTTTCAGCCCGAAATAAACGCGTTTTTTCAGACAACTGAATCCCTATGTAACTGCAAGACTCAGAAGAGCCCACACACTCAGCTCTTAACCCCAGTGTGCAGAAAGTGTCAAAACGTGTTTTTCAGCAGAAATAAACATGTTTCTGCAAGTTTGGTCACCCCCATGTAAGTTATGGGGCAGTAACAGCACACTTTTGAAAACGTGTTTTTCAGCCCGAAATAAACGCGTTTTTTCAGACAACTGAATCCCTATGTAACTGCAAGACTCAGAAGAGCCCACACACTCAGCTCTTAACCCCAGTGTGCAGAAAGTGTCAAAACATGATTTTCAGCAGAAATAAACATGTTTCTGCAAGTTTGGTCACCCCCATGTAAGTTATGGGGCAGTAACAGCACACTTTTGAAAACGTGTTTTTCAGCCTGAAATAAACACGTTTTTTCAGACAACTGAATCCCTATGTAACTGCAAGACTCAGAAGAGCCCACACACTCAGCTCTTAACCCCAGTGTGCAGAAAGTGTCAAAACATGATTTTCAGCAGAAATAAACATGTTTCTGCAAGTTTGGTCACCCCCATGTAAGTTATGGGGCAGTAACAGCACACTTTTGAAAACGTGTTTTTCAGCCTGAAATAAACACGTTTTTTCAGACAACTGAATCCCTATGTAACTGCAAGACTCAGAAGAGCCCACACACTCAGCTCTTAACCCCAGTGTGCAGAAAGTGTCAAAACATGTTTTTCAGCAGAAATAAACATGTTTCTGCAAGTTTGGTCACCCCCATGTAAGTTATGGGGCAGTAACAGCACACTTTTGAAAACGTGTTTTTCAGCCTGAAATAAACACGTTTTTTCAGACAACTGAATCCCTATGTAACTGCAAGACTCAGAAGAGCCCACACACTCAGCTCTTAACCCCAGTGTGCAGAAAGTGTCAAAACATGTTTTTCAGCAGAAATAAACATGTTTCTGCAAGTTTGGTCACCCCCATGTAAGTTATGGGGCAATAACAGCACACTTTTGAAAACGTGTTTTTCAGCCTGAAATAAACACGTTTTTTCAGACAACTGAATCCCTATGTAACTGCAAGACTCAGAAGAGCCCACACACTCAGCTCTTAACCCCAGTGTGCAGAAAGTGTCAAAACATGTTTTTCAGCAGAAATAAACATGTTTCTGCAAGTTTGGTCACCCCCATGTAAGTTATGGGGCAGTAACAGCACACTTTTGAAAACGTGTTTTTCAGCCCGAAATAAACGCGTTTTTTCAGACAACTGAATCCCTATGTAACTGCAAGGCTCAAAAGAGCCCACACACTCAGCTCTTAACCCCAGTGTGCAGAAAGAGTCAAAACGTGTTTTTCAGCAGAAATAAACATGTTTCTGCAAGTTTGGTCACCCCCATGTAAGTTATGGGGCAGTAACAGCACACTTTTGAAAACGTGTTTTTCAGCCCGAAATAAACGCGTTTTTTCAGACAACTGAATCCCTATGTAACTGCAAGACTCAGAAGAGCCCACACACTCAGCTCTTAACCCCAGTGTGCAGAAAGTGTCAAAACATGATTTTCAGCAGAAATAAACATGTTTCTGCAAGTTTGGTCACCCCCATGTAAGTTATGGGGCAGTAACAGCACACTTTTGAAAACGTGTTTTTCAGCCCGAAATAAACGCGTTTTTTCAGACAACTGAATCCCTATGTAACTGCAAGACTCAGAAGAGCCCACACACTCAGCTCTTAACCCCAGTGTGCAGAAAGTGTCAAAACGTGTTTTTCAGCAGAAATAAACATGTTTCTGCAAGTTTGGTCACCCCCATGTAAGTTATGGGGCAGTAACAGCACACTTTTGAAAACGTGTTTTTCAGCCTGAAATAAACACGTTTTTTCAGACAACTGAATCCCTATGTAACTGCAAGACTCAGAAGAGCCCACACACTCAGCTCTTAACCCCAGTGTGCAGAAAGTGTCAAAACATGATTTTCAGCAGAAATAAACATGTTTCTGCAAGTTTGGTCAACCCCATGTAAGTTATGGGGCAGTAACAGCACACTTTTGAAAACGTGTTTTTCAGCCCGAAATAAACGCGTTTTTTCAGACAACTGAATCCCTATGTAACTGCAAGGCTCAAAAGAGCCCACACACTCAGCTCTTAACCCCAGTGTGCAGAAAGTGTCAAAACATGTTTTTCAGCAGAAATAAACATGTTTCTGCAAGTTTGGTCACCCCCATGTAAGTTATGGGGCAGTAACAGCACACTTTTGAAAACGTGTTTTTCAGCCCGAAATAAACGCGTTTTTTCAGACAACTGAATCCCTATGTAACTGCAAGGCTCAAAAGAGCCCACACACTCAGCTCTTAACCCCAGTGTGCAGAAAGTGTCAAAACATGATTTTCAGCAGAAATAAACATGTTTCTGCAAGTTTGGTCACCCCCATGTAAGTTATGGGGCAGTAACAGCACACTTTTGAAAACGTGTTTTTCAGCCCGAAATAAACGCGTTTTTTCAGACAACTGAATCCCTATGTAACTGCAAGACTCAGAAGAGCCCACACACTCAGCTCTTAACCCCAGTGTGCAGAAAGTGTCAAAACGTGTTTTTCAGCAGAAATAAACATGTTTCTGCAAGTTTGGTCACCCCCATGTAAGTTATGGGGCAGTAACAGCACACTTTTGAAAACGTGTTTTTCAGCCCGAAATAAACACGTTTTTTCAGACAACTGAATCCCTATGTAACTGCAAGGCTCAAAAGAGCCCACACACTCAGCTCTTAACCCCAGTGTGCAGAAAGTGTCAAAACATGATTTTCAGCAGAAATAAACATGTTTCTGCAAGTTTGGTCACCCCCATGTAAGTTATGGGGCAGTAACAGCACACTTTTTAAAACTTGTTTTTCAGCCCGAAATAAACGCGTTTTTTCAGACAACTGAATCCCAATGTAACTGCAAGACTCAGAAGAGCCCACACACTCAGCTCTTAACCCCAGTGTGCAGAAAGTGTCAAAACGTGTTTTTCAGCAGAAATAAACGTTTCTGCAAGTTTGGTCACCCCCATGTAAGTTATGGGGCAGTAACAGCACACTTTTGAAAACGTGTTTTTCAGCCTGAAATAAACACGTTTTTTCAGACAACTGAATCCCTATGTAACTGCAAGACTCAGAAGAGCCCACACACTCAGCTCTTAACCCCAGTGTGCAGAAAGTGTCAAAACATGATTTTCAGCAGAAATAAACATGTTTCTGCAAGTTTGGTCACCCCCATGTAAGTTATGGGGCAGTAACAGCACACTTTTGAAAACGTGTTTTTCAGCCCGAAATAAACGCGTTTTTTCAGACAACTGAATCCCTATGTAACTGCAAGACTCAGAAGAGCCCACACACTCAGCTCTTAACCCCAGTGTGCAGAAAGTGTCAAAACGTGTTTTTCAGCAGAAATAAACATGTTTCTGCAAGTTTGGTCACCCCCATGTAAGTTATGGGGCAGTAACAGCACACTTTTGAAAACGTGTTTTTCAGCCCGAAATAAACGCGTTTTTTCAGACAACTGAATCCCTATGTAACTGCAAGACTCAGAAGAGCCCACACACTCAGCTCTTAACCCCAGTGTGCAGAAAGTGTCAAAACATGATTTTCAGCAGAAATAAACATGTTTCTGCAAGTTTGGTCACCCCCATGTAAGTTATGGGGCAGTAACAGCACACTTTTGAAAACGTGTTTTTCAGCCTGAAATAAACACGTTTTTTCAGACAACTGAATCCCTATGTAACTGCAAGACTCAGAAGAGCCCACACACTCAGCTCTTAACCCCAGTGTGCAGAAAGTGTCAAAACATGATTTTCAGCAGAAATAAACATGTTTCTGCAAGTTTGGTCACCCCCATGTAAGTTATGGGGCAGTAACAGCACACTTTTGAAAACGTGTTTTTCAGCCTGAAATAAACACGTTTTTTCAGACAACTGAATCCCTATGTAACTGCAAGACTCAGAAGAGCCCACACACTCAGCTCTTAACCCCAGTGTGCAGAAAGTGTCAAAACATGTTTTTCAGCAGAAATAAACATGTTTCTGCAAGTTTGGTCACCCCCATGTAAGTTATGGGGCAGTAACAGCACACTTTTGAAAACGTGTTTTTCAGCCTGAAATAAACACGTTTTTTCAGACAACTGAATCCCTATGTAACTGCAAGACTCAGAAGAGCCCACACACTCAGCTCTTAACCCCAGTGTGCAGAAAGTGTCAAAACATGTTTTTCAGCAGAAATAAACATGTTTCTGCAAGTTTGGTCACCCCCATGTAAGTTATGGGGCAATAACAGCACACTTTTGAAAACGTGTTTTTCAGCCTGAAATAAACACGTTTTTTCAGACAACTGAATCCCTATGTAACTGCAAGACTCAGAAGAGCCCACACACTCAGCTCTTAACCCCAGTGTGCAGAAAGTGTCAAAACATGTTTTTCAGCAGAAATAAACATGTTTCTGCAAGTTTGGTCACCCCCATGTAAGTTATGGGGCAGTAACAGCACACTTTTGAAAACGTGTTTTTCAGCCCGAAATAAACGCGTTTTTTCAGACAACTGAATCCCTATGTAACTGCAAGGCTCAAAAGAGCCCACACACTCAGCTCTTAACCCCAGTGTGCAGAAAGAGTCAAAACGTGTTTTTCAGCAGAAATAAACATGTTTCTGCAAGTTTGGTCACCCCCATGTAAGTTATGGGGCAGTAACAGCACACTTTTGAAAACGTGTTTTTCAGCCCGAAATAAACGCGTTTTTTCAGACAACTGAATCCCTATGTAACTGCAAGACTCAGAAGAGCCCACACACTCAGCTCTTAACCCCAGTGTGCAGAAAGTGTCAAAACATGATTTTCAGCAGAAATAAACATGTTTCTGCAAGTTTGGTCACCCCCATGTAAGTTATGGGGCAGTAACAGCACACTTTTGAAAACGTGTTTTTCAGCCCGAAATAAACGCGTTTTTTCAGACAACTGAATCCCTATGTAACTGCAAGACTCAGAAGAGCCCACACACTCAGCTCTTAACCCCAGTGTGCAGAAAGTGTCAAAACGTGTTTTTCAGCAGAAATAAACATGTTTCTGCAAGTTTGGTCACCCCCATGTAAGTTATGGGGCAGTAACAGCACACTTTTGAAAACGTGTTTTTCAGCCTGAAATAAACACGTTTTTTCAGACAACTGAATCCCTATGTAACTGCAAGACTCAGAAGAGCCCACACACTCAGCTCTTAACCCCAGTGTGCAGAAAGTGTCAAAACATGATTTTCAGCAGAAATAAACATGTTTCTGCAAGTTTGGTCAACCCCATGTAAGTTATGGGGCAGTAACAGCACACTTTTGAAAACGTGTTTTTCAGCCCGAAATAAACGCGTTTTTTCAGACAACTGAATCCCTATGTAACTGCAAGGCTCAAAAGAGCCCACACACTCAGCTCTTAACCCCAGTGTGCAGAAAGTGTCAAAACATGTTTTTCAGCAGAAATAAACATGTTTCTGCAAGTTTGGTCACCCCCATGTAAGTTATGGGGCAGTAACAGCACACTTTTGAAAACGTGTTTTTCAGCCCGAAATAAACGCGTTTTTTCAGACAACTGAATCCCTATGTAACTGCAAGGCTCAAAAGAGCCCACACACTCAGCTCTTAACCCCAGTGTGCAGAAAGTGTCAAAACATGATTTTCAGCAGAAATAAACATGTTTCTGCAAGTTTGGTCACCCCCATGTAAGTTATGGGGCAGTAACAGCACACTTTTGAAAACGTGTTTTTCAGCCCGAAATAAACGCGTTTTTTCAGACAACTGAATCCCTATGTAACTGCAAGACTCAGAAGAGCCCACACACTCAGCTCTTAACCCCAGTGTGCAGAAAGAGTCAAAACATGATTTTCAGCAGAAATAAACATGTTTCTGCAAGTTTGGTCACCCCCATGTAAGTTATGGGGCAGTAACAGCACACTTTTTAAAACGTGTTTTTCAGCCCGAAATAAACGCGTTTTTTCAGACAACTGAATCCCTATGTAACTGCAAGGCTCAAAAGAGCCCACACACTCAGCTCTTAACCCCAGTGTGCAGAAAGTGTCAAAACATGATTTTCAGCAGAAATAAACATGTTTCTGCAAGTTTGGTCACCCCCATGTAAGTTATGGGGCAGTAACAGCACACTTTTGAAAACGTGTTTTTCAGCCCGAAATAAACGCGTTTTTTCAGACAACTGAATCCCTATGTAACTGCAAGACTCAGAAGAGCCCACACACTCAGCTCTTAACCCCAGTGTGCAGAAAGTGTCAAAACGTGTTTTTCAGCAGAAATAAACATGTTTCTGCAAGTTTGGTCACCCCCATGTAAGTTATGGGGCAGTAACAGCACACTTTTGAAAACGTGTTTTTCAGCCCGAAATAAACACGTTTTTTCAGACAACTGAATCCCTATGTAACTGCAAGGCTCAAAAGAGCCCACACACTCAGCTCTTAACCCCAGTGTGCAGAAAGTGTCAAAACATGATTTTCAGCAGAAATAAACATGTTTCTGCAAGTTTGGTCACCCCCATGTAAGTTATGGGGCAGTAACAGCACACTTTTTAAAACTTGTTTTTCAGCCCGAAATAAACGCGTTTTTTCAGACAACTGAATCCCTATGTAACTGCAAGACTCAGAAGAGCCCACACACTCAGCTCTTAACCCCAGTGTGCAGAAAGTGTCAAAACATGTTTTTCAGCAGAAATAAACATGTTTCTGCAAGTTTGGTCACCCCCATGTAAGTTATGGGGCAGTAACAGCACACTTTTGAAAACGTGTTTTTCAGCCTGAAATAAACACGTTTTTTCAGACAACTGAATCCCTATGTAACTGCAAGACTCAGAAGAGCCCACACACTCAGCTCTTAACCCCAGTGTGCAGAAAGTGTCAAAACATGTTTTTCAGCAGAAATAAACATGTTTCTGCAAGTTTGGTCACCCCCATGTAAGTTATGGGGCAGTAACAGCACACTTTTGAAAACGTGTTTTTCAGCCCGAAATAAACGCGTTTTTTCAGACAACTGAATCCCTATGTAACTGCAAGGCTCAAAAGAGCCCACACACTCAGCTCTTAACCCCAGTGTGCAGAAAGTGTCAAAACATGATTTTCAGCAGAAATAAACATGTTTCTGCAAGTTTGGTCACCCCCATGTAAGTTATGGGGCAGTAACAGCACACTTTTGAAAACGTGTTTTTCAGCCCGAAATAAACGCGTTTTTTCAGACAACTGAATCCCTATGTAACTGCAAGACTCAGAAGAGCCCACACACTCAGCTCTTAACCCCAGTGTGCAGAAAGTGTCAAAACGTGTTTTTCAGCAGAAATAAACATGTTTCTGCAAGTTTGGTCACCCCCATGTAAGTTATGGGGCAGTAACAGCACACTTTTGAAAACGTGTTTTTCAGCCTGAAATAAACACGTTTTTTCAGACAACTGAATCCCTATGTAACTGCAAGACTCAGAAGAGCCCACACACTCAGCTCTTAACCCCAGTGTGCAGAAAGTGTCAAAACATGTTTTTCAGCAGAAATAAACATGTTTCTGCAAGTTTGGTCACCCCCATGTAAGTTATGGGGCAGTAACAGCACACTTTTGAAAACGTGTTTTTCAGCCCGAAATAAACGCGTTTTTTCAGACAACTGAATCCCTATGTAACTGCAAGACTCAGAAGAGCCCACACACTCAGCTCTTAACCCCAGTGTGCAGAAAGTGTCAAAACATGATTTTCAGCAGAAATAAACATGTTTCTGCAAGTTTGGTCACCCCCATGTAAGTTATGGGGCAGTAACAGCACACTTTTGAAAACGTGTTTTTCAGCCCGAAATAAACGCGTTTTTTCAGACAACTGAATCCCTATGTAACTGCAAGACTCAGAAGAGCCCACACACTCAGCTCTTAACCCCAGTGTGCAGAAAGTGTCAAAACGTGTTTTTCAGCAGAAATAAACATGTTTCTGCAAGTTTGGTCACCCCCATGTAAGTTATGGGGCAGTAACAGCACAGTTTTGAAAACGTGTTTTTCAGCCCGAAATAAACGCGTTTTTTCAGACAACTGAATCCCTATGTAACTGCAAGGCTCAAAAGAGCCCACACACTCAGCTCTTAACCCCAGTGTGCAGAAAGTGTCAAAACATGTTTTTCAGCAGAAATAAACATGTTTCTGCAAGTTTGGTCACCCCCATGTAAGTTATGGGGCAGTAACAGCACACTTTTGAAAACGTGTTTTTCAGCCCGAAATAAACGCGTTTTTTCAGACAACTGAATCCCTATGTAACTGCAAGACTCAGAAGAGCCCACACACTCAGCTCTTAACCCCAGTGTGCAGAAAGTGTCAAAACGTGTTTTTCAGCAGAAATAAACATGTTTCTGCAAGTTTGGTCACCCCCATGTAAGTTATGGGGCAGTAACAGCACAGTTTTGAAAACGTGTTTTTCAGCCCGAAATAAACGCGTTTTTTCAGACAACTGAATCCCTATGTAACTGCAAGGCTCAAAAGAGCCCACACACTCAGCTCTTAACCCCAGTGTGCAGAAAGTGTCAAAACATGTTTTTCAGCAGAAATAAACATGTTTCTGCAAGTTTGGTCACCCCCATGTAAGTTATGGGGCAGTAACAGCACACTTTTGAAAACGTGTTTTTCAGCCCGAAATAAACGCGTTTTTTCAGACAACTGAATCCCTATGTAACTGCAAGACTCAGAAGAGCCCACACACTCAGCTCTTAACCCCAGTGTGCAGAAAGTGTCAAAACGTGTTTTTCAGCAGAAATAAACATGTTTCTGCAAGTTTGGTCACCCCCATGTAAGTTATGGGGCAGTAACAGCACACTTTTGAAAACGTGTTTTTCAGCCTGAAATAAACACGTTTTTTCAGACAACTGAATCCCTATGTAACTGCAAGACTCAGAAGAGCCCACACACTCAGCTCTTAACCCCAGTGTGCAGAAAGTGTCAAAACATGATTTTCAGCAGAAATAAACATGTTTCTGCAAGTTTGGTCAACCCCATGTAAGTTATGGGGCAGTAACAGCACACTTTTGAAAACGTGTTTTTCAGCCCGAAATAAACGCGTTTTTTCAGACAACTGAATCCCTATGTAACTGCAAGGCTCAAAAGAGCCCACACACTCAGCTCTTAACCCCAGTGTGCAGAAAGTGTCAAAACATGTTTTTCAGCAGAAATAAACATGTTTCTGCAAGTTTGGTCACCCCCATGTAAGTTATGGGGCAGTAACAGCACACTTTTGAAAACGTGTTTTTCAGCCCGAAATAAACGCGTTTTTTCAGACAACTGAATCCCTATGTAACTGCAAGACTCAGAAGAGCCCACACACTCAGCTCTTAACCCCAGTGTGCAGAAAGTGTCAAAACGTGTTTTTCAGCAGAAATAAACATGTTTCTGCAAGTTTGGTCACCCCCATGTAAGTTATGGGGCAGTAACAGCACACTTTTGAAAACGTGTTTTTCAGCCCGAAATAAACGCGTTTTTTCAGACAACTGAATCCCTATGTAACTGCAAGACTCAGAAGAGCCCACACACTCAGCTCTTAACCCCAGTGTGCAGAAAGTGTCAAAACATGATTTTCAGCAGAAATAAACATGTTTCTGCAAGTTTGGTCACCCCCATGTAAGTTATGGGGCAGTAACAGCACACTTTTGAAAACGTGTTTTTCAGCCCGAAATAAACGCGTTTTTTCAGACAACTGAATCCCTATGTAACTGCAAGGCTCAAAAGAGCCCACACACTCAGCTCTTAACCCCAGTGTGCAGAAAGTGTCAAAACATGATTTTCAGCAGAAATAAACATGTTTCTGCAAGTTTGGTCACCCCCATGTAAGTTATGGGGCAGTAACAGCACACTTTTGAAAACGTGTTTTTCAGCCCGAAATAAACGCGTTTTTTCAGACAACTGAATCCCTATGTAACTGCAAGACTCAGAAGAGCCCACACACTCAGCTCTTAACCCCAGTGTGCAGAAAGAGTCAAAACATGATTTTCAGCAGAAATAAACATGTTTCTGCAAGTTTGGTCACCCCCATGTAAGTTATGGGGCAGTAACAGCACACTTTTTAAAACGTGTTTTTCAGCCCGAAATAAACGCGTTTTTTCAGACAACTGAATCCCTATGTAACTGCAAGGCTCAAAAGAGCCCACACACTCAGCTCTTAACCCCAGTGTGCAGAAAGTGTCAAAACATGATTTTCAGCAGAAATAAACATGTTTCTGCAAGTTTGGTCACCCCCATGTAAGTTATGGGGCAGTAACAGCACACTTTTGAAAACGTGTTTTTCAGCCCGAAATAAACGCGTTTTTTCAGACAACTGAATCCCTATGTAACTGCAAGACTCAGAAGAGCCCACACACTCAGCTCTTAACCCCAGTGTGCAGAAAGTGTCAAAACGTGTTTTTCAGCAGAAATAAACATGTTTCTGCAAGTTTGGTCACCCCCATGTAAGTTATGGGGCAGTAACAGCACACTTTTGAAAACGTGTTTTTCAGCCCGAAATAAACACGTTTTTTCAGACAACTGAATCCCTATGTAACTGCAAGGCTCAGAAGAGCCCACACACTCAGCTCTTAACCCCAGTGTGCAGAAAGTGTCAAAACATGATTTTCAGCAGAAATAAACATGTTTCTGCAAGTTTGGTCACCCCCATGTAAGTTATGGGGCAGTAACAGCACACTTTTTAAAACTTGTTTTTCAGCCCGAAATAAACGCGTTTTTTCAGACAACTGAATCCCTATGTAACTGCAAGACTCAGAAGAGCCCACACACTCAGCTCTTAACCCCAGTGTGCAGAAAGTGTCAAAACATGTTTTTCAGCAGAAATAAACATGTTTCTGCAAGTTTGGTCACCCCCATGTAAGTTATGGGGCAGTAACAGCACACTTTTGAAAACGTGTTTTTCAGCCTGAAATAAACACGTTTTTTCAGACAACTGAATCCCTATGTAACTGCAAGACTCAGAAGAGCCCACACACTCAGCTCTTAACCCCAGTGTGCAGAAAGTGTCAAAACATGTTTTTCAGCAGAAATAAACATGTTTCTGCAAGTTTGGTCACCCCCATGTAAGTTATGGGGCAGTAACAGCACACTTTTGAAAACGTGTTTTTCAGCCCGAAATAAACGCGTTTTTTCAGACAACTGAATCCCTATGTAACTGCAAGGCTCAAAAGAGCCCACACACTCAGCTCTTAACCCCAGTGTGCAGAAAGTGTCAAAACATGATTTTCAGCAGAAATAAACATGTTTCTGCAAGTTTGGTCACCCCCATGTAAGTTATGGGGCAGTAACAGCACACTTTTGAAAACGTGTTTTTCAGCCCGAAATAAACGCGTTTTTTCAGACAACTGAATCCCTATGTAACTGCAAGACTCAGAAGAGCCCACACACTCAGCTCTTAACCCCAGTGTGCAGAAAGTGTCAAAACGTGTTTTTCAGCAGAAATAAACATGTTTCTGCAAGTTTGGTCACCCCCATGTAAGTTATGGGGCAGTAACAGCACACTTTTGAAAACGTGTTTTTCAGCCTGAAATAAACACGTTTTTTCAGACAACTGAATCCCTATGTAACTGCAAGACTCAGAAGAGCCCACACACTCAGCTCTTAACCCCAGTGTGCAGAAAGTGTCAAAACATGTTTTTCAGCAGAAATAAACATGTTTCTGCAAGTTTGGTCACCCCCATGTAAGTTATGGGGCAGTAACAGCACACTTTTGAAAACGTGTTTTTCAGCCCGAAATAAACGCGTTTTTTCAGACAACTGAATCCCTATGTAACTGCAAGACTCAGAAGAGCCCACACACTCAGCTCTTAACCCCAGTGTGCAGAAAGTGTCAAAACATGATTTTCAGCAGAAATAAACATGTTTCTGCAAGTTTGGTCACCCCCATGTAAGTTATGGGGCAGTAACAGCACACTTTTGAAAACGTGTTTTTCAGCCCGAAATAAACGCGTTTTTTCAGACAACTGAATCCCTATGTAACTGCAAGACTCAGAAGAGCCCACACACTCAGCTCTTAACCCCAGTGTGCAGAAAGTGTCAAAACGTGTTTTTCAGCAGAAATAAACATGTTTCTGCAAGTTTGGTCACCCCCATGTAAGTTATGGGGCAGTAACAGCACAGTTTTGAAAACGTGTTTTTCAGCCCGAAATAAACGCGTTTTTTCAGACAACTGAATCCCTATGTAACTGCAAGGCTCAAAAGAGCCCACACACTCAGCTCTTAACCCCAGTGTGCAGAAAGTGTCAAAACATGTTTTTCAGCAGAAATAAACATGTTTCTGCAAGTTTGGTCACCCCCATGTAAGTTATGGGGCAGTAACAGCACACTTTTGAAAACGTGTTTTTCAGCCCGAAATAAACGCGTTTTTTCAGACAACTGAATCCCTATGTAACTGCAAGACTCAGAAGAGCCCACACACTCAGCTCTTAACCCCAGTGTGCAGAAAGTGTCAAAACGTGTTTTTCAGCAGAAATAAACATGTTTCTGCAAGTTTGGTCACCCCCATGTAAGTTATGGGGCAGTAACAGCACAGTTTTGAAAACGTGTTTTTCAGCCCGAAATAAACGCGTTTTTTCAGACAACTGAATCCCTATGTAACTGCAAGGCTCAAAAGAGCCCACACACTCAGCTCTTAACCCCAGTGTGCAGAAAGTGTCAAAACATGTTTTTCAGCAGAAATAAACATGTTTCTGCAAGTTTGGTCACCCCCATGTAAGTTATGGGGCAGTAACAGCACACTTTTGAAAACGTGTTTTTCAGCCCGAAATAAACGCGTTTTTTCAGACAACTGAATCCCTATGTAACTGCAAGACTCAGAAGAGCCCACACACTCAGCTCTTAACCCCAGTGTGCAGAAAGTGTCAAAACGTGTTTTTCAGCAGAAATAAACATGTTTCTGCAAGTTTGGTCACCCCCATGTAAGTTATGGGGCAGTAACAGCACACTTTTGAAAACGTGTTTTTCAGCCTGAAATAAACACGTTTTTTCAGACAACTGAATCCCTATGTAACTGCAAGACTCAGAAGAGCCCACACACTCAGCTCTTAACCCCAGTGTGCAGAAAGTGTCAAAACATGATTTTCAGCAGAAATAAACATGTTTCTGCAAGTTTGGTCACCCCCATGTAAGTTATGGGGCAGTAACAGCACACTTTTGAAAACGTGTTTTTCAGCCCGAAATAAACGCGTTTTTTCAGACAACTGAATCCCTATGTAACTGCAAGACTCAGAAGAGCCCACACACTCAGCTCTTAACCCCAGTGTGCAGAAAGTGTCAAAACATGATTTTCAGCAGAAATAAACATGTTTCTGCAAGTTTGGTCACCCCCATGTAAGTTATGGGGCAGTAACAGCACACTTTTGAAAACGTGTTTTTCAGCCCGAAATAAACGCGTTTTTTCAGACAACTGAATCCCTATGTAACTGCAAGACTCAGAAGAGTCCACACACTCAGCTCTTAACCCCAGTGTGCAGAAAGTGTCAAAACATGTTTTTTAGCAGAAATAAACATGTTTCTGCAAGTTTGGTCACCCCCATGTAAGTTATGGGGCAGTAACAGCACACTTTTGAAAACGTGTTTTTCAGCCTGAAATAAACACGTTTTTTCAGACAACTGAATCCCTATGTAACTGCAAGACTCAGAAGAGCCCACACACTCAGCTCTTAACCCCAGTGTGCAGAAAGTGTCAAAACATGTTTTTCAGCAGAAATAAACATGTTTCTGCAAGTTTGGTCACCCCCATGTAAGTTATGGGGCAGTAACAGCACACTTTTGAAAACGTGTTTTTCAGCCCGAAATAAACGCGTTTTTTCAGACAACTGAATCCCTATGTAACTGCAAGACTCAGAAGAGCCCACACACTCAGCTCTTAACCCCAGTGTGCAGAAAGTGTCAAAACATGATTTTCAGCAGAAATAAACATGTTTCTGCAAGTTTGGTCACCCCCATGTAAGTTATGGGGCAGTAACAGCACACTTTTGAAAACGTGTTTTTCAGCCCGAAATAAACGTGTTTTTTCAGACAACTGAATCCCTATGTAACTGCAAGACTCAGAAGAGTCCACACACTCAGCTCTTAACCCCAGTGTGCAGAAAGTGTCAAAACATGTTTTTCAGCAGAAATAAACATGTTTCTGCAAGTTTGGTCACCCCCATGTAAGTTATGGGGCAGTAACAGCACACTTTTGAAAACGTGTTTTTCAGCCCGAAATAAACGCGTTTTTTCAGACAACTGAATCCCTATGTAACTGCAAGACTCAGAAGAGCCCACACACTCAGCTCTTAACCCCAGTGTGCAGAAAGTGTCAAAACATGTTTTTCAGCAGAAATAAACATGTTTCTGCAAGTTTGGTCACCCCCATGTAAGTTATGGGGCAGTAACAGCACACTTTTGAAAACGTGTTTTTCAGCCTGAAATAAACACGTTTTTTCAGACAACTGAATCCCTATGTAACTGCAAGACTCAGAAGAGCCCACACACTCAGCTCTTAACCCCAGTGTGCAGAAAGTGTCAAAACATGTTTTTCAGCAGAAATAAACATGTTTCTGCAAGTTTGGTCACCCCCATGTAAGTTATGGGGCAGTAACAGCACACTTTTGAAAACGTGTTTTTCAGCCTGAAATAAACACGTTTTTTCAGACAACTGAATCCCTATGTAACTGCAAGACTCAGAAGAGCCCACACACTCAGCTCTTAACCCCAGTGTGCAGAAAGTGTCAAAACATGTTTTTCAGCAGAAATAAACATGTTTCTGCAAGTTTGGTCACCCCCATGTAAGTTATGGGGCAGTAACAGCACACTTTTGAAAACGTGTTTTTCAGCCTGAAATAAACACGTTTTTTCAGACAACTGAATCCCTATGTAACTGCAAGACTCAGAAGAGCCCACACACTCAGCTCTTAACCCCAGTGTGCAGAAAGTGTCAAAACATGTTTTTCAGCAGAAATAAACATGTTTCTGCAAGTTTGGTCACCCCCATGTAAGTTATGGGGCAGTAACAGCACACTTTTGAAAACGTGTTTTTCAGCCTGAAATAAACACGTTTTTTCAGACAACTGAATCCCTATGTAACTGCAAGACTCAGAAGAGCCCACACACTCAGCTCTTAACCCCAGTGTGCAGAAAGTGTCAAAACATGATTTTCAGCAGAAATAAACATGTTTCTGCAAGTTTGGTCACCCCCATGTAAGTTATGGGGCAGTAACAGCACACTTTTGAAAACGTGTTTTTCAGCCCGAAATAAACGCGTTTTTTCAGACAACTGAATCCCTATGTAACTGCAAGGCTCAGAAGAGCCCACACACTCAGCTCTTAACCCCAGTGTGCAGAAAGTGACAAAACATGATTTTCAGCAGAAATAAACATGTTTCTGCAAGTTTGGTCACCCCCATGTAAGTTATGGGGCAGTAACAGCACACTTTTGAAAACGTGTTTTTCAGCCCGAAATAAACACGTTTTTCAGACAACTGAATCAATATGTAACTGCAAGGCTCAAAAGAGCCCACACACTCAGCTCTTAACCCCAGTGTGCAGAAAGTGTCAAAACATGATTTTCAGCAGAAATAAACATGTTTCTGCAAGTTTGGTCACCCCCATGTAAGTTATTGGGCAGTAACAGCACACTTTTTAAAACTTGTTTTTCAGCCCGAAATAAACGCGTTTTTTCAGACAACTGAATCCCTATGTAACTGCAAGGCTCAAAAGAGCCCACACACTCAGCTCTTAACCCCAGTGTGCAGAAAGTGTCAAAACATGATTTTCAGCAGAAATAAACATGTTTCTGCAAGTTTGGTCACCCCCATGTAAGTTATGGGGCAGTAACAGCACACTTTTGAAAACGTGTTTTTCAGCCCGAAATAAACGCGTTTTTTCAGACAACTGAATCCCTATGTAACTGCAAGACTCAGAAGAGCCCACACACTCAGCTCTTAACCCCAGTGTGCAGAAAGTGTCAAAACGTGTTTTTCAGCAGAAATAAACATGTTTCTGCAAGTTTGGTCACCCCCATGTAAGTTATGGGGCAGTAACAGCACAGTTTTGAAAACGTGTTTTTCAGCCAGAAATAAACGCGTTTTTTCAGACAACTGAATCCCTATGTAACTGCAAGGCTCAAAAGAGCCCACACACTCAGCTCTTAACCCCAGTGTGCAGAAAGTGTCAAAACATGTTTTTCAGCAGAAATAAACATGTTTCTGCAAGTTTGGTCACCCCCATGTAAGTTATGGGGCAGTAACAGCACACTTTTGAAAACGTGTTTTTCAGCCCGAAATAAACGCGTTTTTTCAGACAACTGAATCCCTATGTAACTGCAAGACTCAGAAGAGCCCACACACTCAGCTCTTAACCCCAGTGTGCAGAAAGTGTCAAAACGTGTTTTTCAGCAGAAATAAACATGTTTCTGCAAGTTTGGTCACCCCCATGTAAGTTATGGGGCAGTAACAGCACACTTTTGAAAACGTGTTTTTCAGCCCGAAATAAACGCGTTTTTTCAGACAACTGAATCCCTATGTAACTGCAAGACTCAGAAGAGCCCACACACTCAGCTCTTAACCCCAGTGTGCAGAAAGTGTCAAAACGTGTTTTTCAGCAGAAATAAACATGTTTCTGCAAGTTTGGTCACCCCCATGTAAGTTATGGGGCAGTAACAGCACAGTTTTGAAAACGTGTTTTTCAGCCCGAAATAAACGCGTTTTTTCAGACAACTGAATCCCTATGTAACTGCAAGGCTCAAAAGAGCCCACACACTCAGCTCTTAACCCCAGTGTGCAGAAAGTGTCAAAACATGTTTTTCAGCAGAAATAAACATGTTTCTGCAAGTTTGGTCACCCCCATGTAAGTTATGGGGCAGTAACAGCACACTTTTGAAAACGTGTTTTTCAGCCCGAAATAAACGCGTTTTTTCAGACAACTGAATCCCTATGTAACTGCAAGACTCAGAAGAGCCCACACACTCAGCTCTTAACCCCAGTGTGCAGAAAGTGTCAAAACGTGTTTTTCAGCAGAAATAAACATGTTTCTGCAAGTTTGGTCACCCCCATGTAAGTTATGGGGCAGTAACAGCACACTTTTGAAAACGTGTTTTTCAGCCTGAAATAAACACGTTTTTTCAGACAACTGAATCCCTATGTAACTGCAAGACTCAGAAGAGCCCACACACTCAGCTCTTAACCCCAGTGTGCAGAAAGTGTCAAAACATGATTTTCAGCAGAAATAAACATGTTTCTGCAAGTTTGGTCAACCCCATGTAAGTTATGGGGCAGTAACAGCACACTTTTGAAAACGTGTTTTTCAGCCCGAAATAAACGCGTTTTTTCAGACAACTGAATCCCTATGTAACTGCAAGGCTCAAAAGAGCCCACACACTCAGCTCTTAACCCCAGTGTGCAGAAAGTGTCAAAACATGTTTTTCAGCAGAAATAAACATGTTTCTGCAAGTTTGGTCACCCCCATGTAAGTTATGGGGCAGTAACAGCACACTTTTGAAAACGTGTTTTTCAGCCCGAAATAAACGCGTTTTTTCAGACAACTGAATCCCTATGTAACTGCAAGACTCAGAAGAGCCCACACACTCAGCTCTTAACCCCAGTGTGCAGAAAGTGTCAAAACGTGTTTTTCAGCAGAAATAAACATGTTTCTGCAAGTTTGGTCACCCCCATGTAAGTTATGGGGCAGTAACAGCACACTTTTGAAAACGTGTTTTTCAGCCCGAAATAAACGCGTTTTTTCAGACAACTGAATCCCTATGTAACTGCAAGACTCAGAAGAGCCCACACACTCAGCTCTTAACCCCAGTGTGCAGAAAGTGTCAAAACATGATTTTCAGCAGAAATAAACATGTTTCTGCAAGTTTGGTCACCCCCATGTAAGTTATGGGGCAGTAACAGCACACTTTTGAAAACGTGTTTTTCAGCCCGAAATAAACGCGTTTTTTCAGACAACTGAATCCCTATGTAACTGCAAGACTCAGAAGAGTCCACACACTCAGCTCTTAACCCCAGTGTGCAGAAAGTGTCAAAACATGTTTTTCAGCAGAAATAAACATGTTTCTGCAAGTTTGGTCACCCCCATGTAAGTTATGGGGCAGTAACAGCACACTTTTGAAAACGTGTTTTTCAGCCTGAAATAAACACGTTTTTTCAGACAACTGAATCCCTATGTAACTGCAAGACTCAGAAGAGCCCACACACTCAGCTCTTAACCCCAGTGTGCAGAAAGTGTCAAAACATGTTTTTCAGCAGAAATAAACATGTTTCTGCAAGTTTGGTCACCCCCATGTAAGTTATGGGGCAGTAACAGCACACTTTTGAAAACGTGTTTTTCAGCCCGAAATAAACGCGTTTTTTCAGACAACTGAATCCCTATGTAACTGCAAGACTCAGAAGAGCCCACACACTCAGCTCTTAACCCCAGTGTGCAGAAAGTGTCAAAACATGATTTTCAGCAGAAATAAACATGTTTCTGCAAGTTTGGTCACCCCCATGTAAGTTATGGGGCAGTAACAGCACACTTTTGAAAACGTGTTTTTCAGCCCGAAATAAACGTGTTTTTTCAGACAACTGAATCCCTATGTAACTGCAAGACTCAGAAGAGTCCACACACTCAGCTCTTAACCCCAGTGTGCAGAAAGTGTCAAAACATGTTTTTCAGCAGAAATAAACATGTTTCTGCAAGTTTGGTCACCCCCATGTAAGTTATGGGGCAGTAACAGCACACTTTTGAAAACGTGTTTTTCAGCCCGAAATAAACGCGTTTTTTCAGACAACTGAATCCCTATGTAACTGCAAGACTCAGAAGAGCCCACACACTCAGCTCTTAACCCCAGTGTGCAGAAAGTGTCAAAACATGTTTTTCAGCAGAAATAAACATGTTTCTGCAAGTTTGGTCACCCCCATGTAAGTTATGGGGCAGTAACAGCACACTTTTGAAAACGTGTTTTTCAGCCTGAAATAAACACGTTTTTTCAGACAACTGAATCCCTATGTAACTGCAAGACTCAGAAGAGCCCACACACTCAGCTCTTAACCCCAGTGTGCAGAAAGTGTCAAAACATGTTTTTCAGCAGAAATAAACATGTTTCTGCAAGTTTGGTCACCCCCATGTAAGTTATGGGGCAGTAACAGCACACTTTTGAAAACGTGTTTTTCAGCCTGAAATAAACACGTTTTTTCAGACAACTGAATCCCTATGTAACTGCAAGACTCAGAAGAGCCCACACACTCAGCTCTTAACCCCAGTGTGCAGAAAGTGTCAAAACATGTTTTTCAGCAGAAATAAACATGTTTCTGCAAGTTTGGTCACCCCCATGTAAGTTATGGGGCAGTAACAGCACACTTTTGAAAACGTGTTTTTCAGCCTGAAATAAACACGTTTTTTCAGACAACTGAATCCCTATGTAACTGCAAGACTCAGAAGAGCCCACACACTCAGCTCTTAACCCCAGTGTGCAGAAAGTGTCAAAACATGTTTTTCAGCAGAAATAAACATGTTTCTGCAAGTTTGGTCACCCCCATGTAAGTTATGGGGCAGTAACAGCACACTTTTGAAAACGTGTTTTTCAGCCTGAAATAAACACGTTTTTTCAGACAACTGAATCCCTATGTAACTGCAAGACTCAGAAGAGCCCACACACTCAGCTCTTAACCCCAGTGTGCAGAAAGTGTCAAAACATGATTTTCAGCAGAAATAAACATGTTTCTGCAAGTTTGGTCACCCCCATGTAAGTTATGGGGCAGTAACAGCACACTTTTGAAAACGTGTTTTTCAGCCCGAAATAAACGCGTTTTTTCAGACAACTGAATCCCTATGTAACTGCAAGGCTCAGAAGAGCCCACACACTCAGCTCTTAACCCCAGTGTGCAGAAAGTGACAAAACATGATTTTCAGCAGAAATAAACATGTTTCTGCAAGTTTGGTCACCCCCATGTAAGTTATGGGGCAGTAACAGCACACTTTTGAAAACGTGTTTTTCAGCCCGAAATAAACACGTTTTTCAGACAACTGAATCAATATGTAACTGCAAGGCTCAAAAGAGCCCACACACTCAGCTCTTAACCCCAGTGTGCAGAAAGTGTCAAAACATGATTTTCAGCAGAAATAAACATGTTTCTGCAAGTTTGGTCACCCCCATGTAAGTTATGGGGCAGTAACAGCACACTTTTTAAAACTTGTTTTTCAGCCCGAAATAAACGCGTTTTTTCAGACAACTGAATCCCTATGTAACTGCAAGGCTCAAAAGAGCCCACACACTCAGCTCTTAACCCCAGTGTGCAGAAAGTGTCAAAACATGATTTTCAGCAGAAATAAACATGTTTCTGCAAGTTTGGTCACCCCCATGTAAGTTATGGGGCAGTAACAGCACACTTTTGAAAACGTGTTTTTCAGCCCGAAATAAACGCGTTTTTTCAGACAACTGAATCCCTATGTAACTGCAAGACTCAGAAGAGCCCACACACTCAGCTCTTAACCCCAGTGTGCAGAAAGTGTCAAAACGTGTTTTTCAGCAGAAATAAACATGTTTCTGCAAGTTTGGTCACCCCCATGTAAGTTATGGGGCAGTAACAGCACAGTTTTGAAAACGTGTTTTTCAGCCCGAAATAAACGCGTTTTTTCAGACAACTGAATCCCTATGTAACTGCAAGGCTCAAAAGAGCCCACACACTCAGCTCTTAACCCCAGTGTGCAGAAAGTGTCAAAACATGTTTTTCAGCAGAAATAAACATGTTTCTGCAAGTTTGGTCACCCCCATGTAAGTTATGGGGCAGTAACAGCACACTTTTGAAAACGTGTTTTTCAGCCCGAAATAAACGCGTTTTTTCAGACAACTGAATCCCTATGTAACTGCAAGACTCAGAAGAGCCCACACACTCAGCTCTTAACCCCAGTGTGCAGAAAGTGTCAAAACGTGTTTTTCAGCAGAAATAAACATGTTTCTGCAAGTTTGGTCACCCCCATGTAAGTTATGGGGCAGTAACAGCACACTTTTGAAAACGTGTTTTTCAGCCTGAAATAAACACGTTTTTTCAGACAACTGAATCCCTATGTAACTGCAAGACTCAGAAGAGCCCACACACTCAGCTCTTAACCCCAGTGTGCAGAAAGTGTCAAAACATGATTTTCAGCAGAAATAAACATGTTTCTGCAAGTTTGGTCAACCCCATGTAAGTTATGGGGCAGTAACAGCACACTTTTGAAAACGTGTTTTTCAGCCCGAAATAAACGCGTTTTTTCAGACAACTGAATCCCTATGTAACTGCAAGGCTCAAAAGAGCCCACACACTCAGCTCTTAACCCCAGTGTGCAGAAAGTGTCAAAACATGTTTTTCAGCAGAAATAAACATGTTTCTGCAAGTTTGGTCACCCCCATGTAAGTTATGGGGCAGTAACAGCACACTTTTGAAAACGTGTTTTTCAGCCCGAAATAAACGCGTTTTTTCAGACAACTGAATCCCTATGTAACTGCAAGACTCAGAAGAGCCCACACACTCAGCTCTTAACCCCAGTGTGCAGAAAGTGTCAAAACATGATTTTCAGCAGAAATAAACATGTTTCTGCAAGTTTGGTCACCCCCATGTAAGTTATGGGGCAGTAACAGCACACTTTTGAAAACGTGTTTTTCAGCCCGAAATAAACGCGTTTTTTCAGACAACTGAATCCCTATGTAACTGCAAGACTCAGAAGAGCCCACACACTCAGCTCTTAACCCCAGTGTGCAGAAAGTGTCAAAACATGATTTTCAGCAGAAATAAACATGTTTCTGCAAGTTTGGTCACCCCCATGTAAGTTATGGGGCAGTAACAGCACACTTTTGAAAACGTGTTTTTCAGCCCGAAATAAACGCGTTTTTTCAGACAACTGAATCCCTATGTAACTGCAAGACTCAGAAGAGCCCACACACTCAGCTCTTAACCCCAGTGTGCAGAAAGTGTCAAAACATGTTTTTCAGCAGAAATAAACATGTTTCTGCAAGTTTGGTCACCCCCATGTAAGTTATGGGGCAGTAACAGCACACTTTTGAAAACGTGTTTTTCAGCCTGAAATAAACACGTTTTTTCAGACAACTGAATCCCTATGTAACTGCAAGACTCAGAAGAGCCAACACACTCAGCTCTTAACCCCAGTGTGCAGAAAGTGTCAAAACATGTTTTTCAGCAGAAATAAACATGTTTCTGCAAGTTTGGTCACCCCCATGTAAGTTATGGGGCAGTAACAGCACACTTTTGAAAACGTGTTTTTCAGCCTGAAATAAACACGTTTTTTCAGACAACTGAATCCCTATGTAACTGCAAGACTCAGAAGAGCCCACACACTCAGCTCTTAACCCCAGTGTGCAGAAAGTGTCAAAACATGTTTTTCAGCAGAAATAAACATGTTTCTGCAAGTTTGGTCACCCCCATGTAAGTTATGGGGCAGTAACAGCACACTTTTGAAAACGTGTTTTTCAGCCTGAAATAAACACGTTTTTTCAGACAACTGAATCCCTATGTAACTGCAAGACTCAGAAGAGCCCACACACTCAGCTCTTAACCCCAGTGTGCAGAAAGTGTCAAAACATGTTTTTCAGCAGAAATAAACATGTTTCTGCAAGTTTGGTCACCCCCATGTAAGTTATGGGGCAGTAACAGCACACTTTTGAAAACGTGTTTTTCAGCCCGAAATAAACGCGTTTTTTCAGACAACTGAATCCCTATGTAACTGCAAGGCTCAAAAGAGCCCACACACTCAGCTCTTAACCCCAGTGTGCAGAAAGTGTCAAAACATGTTTTTCAGCAGAAATAAACATGTTTCTGCAAGTTTGGTCACCCCCATGTAAGTTATGGGGCAGTAACAGCACACTTTTGAAAACGTGTTTTTCAGCCCGAAATAAACGCGTTTTTTCAGACAACTGAATCCCTATGTAACTGCAAGACTCAGAAGAGCCCACACACTCAGCTCTTAACCCCAGTGTGCAGAAAGTGACAAAACATGATTTTCAGCAGAAATAAACATGTTTCTGCAAGTTTGGTCACCCCCATGTAAGTTATGGGGCAGTAACAGCACACTTTTGAAAACGTGTTTTTCAGCCCGAAATAAACGCGTTTTTTCAGACAACTGAATCCCTATGTAACTGCAAGGCTCAAAAGAGCCCACACACTCAGCTCTTAACCCCAGTGTGCAGAAAGTGTCAAAACATGTTTTTCAGCAGAAATAAACATGTTTCTGCAAGTTTGGTCACCCCCATGTAAGTTATGGGGCAGTAACAGCACACTTTTGAAAACGTGTTTTTCAGCCCGAAATAAACGCGTTTTTTCAGACAACTGAATCCCTATGTAACTGCAAGGCTCAAAAGAGCCCACACACTCAGCTCTTAACCCCAGTGTGCAGAAAGTGTCAAAACATGTTTTTCAGCAGAAATAAACATGTTTCTGCAAGTTTGGTCACCCCCATGTAAGTTATGGGGCAGTAACAGCACACTTTTGAAAACGTGTTTTTCAGCCCGAAATAAACGCGTTTTTTCAGACAACTGAATCCCTATGTAACTGCAAGACTCAGAAGAGCCCACACACTCAGCTCTTAACCCCAGTGTGCAGAAAGTGTCAAAACGTGATTTTCAGCAGAAATAAACATGTTTCTGCAAGTTTGGTCACCCCCATGTAAGTTATGGGGCAGTAACAGCACACTTTTGAAAACGTGTTTTTCAGCCCGAAATAAACGCGTTTTTTCAGACAACTGAATCCCTATGTAACTGCAAGACTCAGAAGAGCCCACACACTCAGCTCTTAACCCCAGTGTGCAGAAAGTGTCAAAACGTGTTTTTCAGCAGAAATAAACATGTTTCTGCAAGTTTGGTCACCCCCATGTAAGTTATGGGGCAGTAACAGCACACTTTTGAAAACGTGTTTTTCAGCCTGAAATAAACACGTTTTTTCAGACAACTGAATCCCTATGTAACTGCAAGACTCAGAAGAGCCCACACACTCAGCTCTTAACCCCAGTGTGCAGAAAGTGTCAAAACATGTTTTTCAGCAGAAATAAACATGTTTCTGCAAGTTTGGTCACCCCCATGTAAGTTATGGGGCAGTAACAGCACACTTTTGAAAACGTGTTTTTCAGCCTGAAATAAACACGTTTTTTCAGACAACTGAATCCCTATGTAACTGCAAGACTCAGAAGAGCCCACACACTCAGCTCTTAACCCCAGTGTGCAGAAAGTGTCAAAACATGATTTTCAGCAGAAATAAACATGTTTCTGCAAGTTTGGTCAACCCCATGTAAGTTATGGGGCAGTAACAGCACACTTTTGAAAACGTGTTTTTCAGCCCGAAATAAACGCGTTTTTTCAGACAACTGAATCCCTATGTAACTGCAAGGCTCAAAAGAGCCCACACACTCAGCTCTTAACCCCAGTGTGCAGAAAGTGTCAAAACATGTTTTTCAGCAGAAATAAACATGTTTCTGCAAGTTTGGTCACCCCCATGTAAGTTATGGGGCAGTAACAGCACACTTTTGAAAACGTGTTTTTCAGCCCGAAATAAACGCGTTTTTTCAGACAACTGAATCCCTATGTAACTGCAAGACTCAGAAGAGCCCACACACTCAGCTCTTAACCCCAGTGTGCAGAAAGTGACAAAACATGATTTTCAGCAGAAATAAACATGTTTCTGCAAGTTTGGTCACCCCCATGTAAGTTATGGGGCAGTAACAGCACACTTTTGAAAACGTGTTTTTCAGCCCGAAATAAACGCGTTTTTTCAGACAACTGAATCCCTATGTAACTGCAAGACTCAGAAGAGCCCACACACTCAGCTCTTAACCCCAGTGTGCAGAAAGTGTCAAAACGTGTTTTTCAGCAGAAATAAACATGTTTCTGCAAGTTTGGTCACCCCCATGTAAGTTATGGGGCAGTAACAGCACACTTTTGAAAACGTGTTTTTCAGCCCGAAATAAACGCGTTTTTTCAGACAACTGAATCCCTATGTAACTGCAAGACTCAGAAGAGCCCACACACTCAGCTCTTAACCCCAGTGTGCAGAAAGTGTCAAAACGTGTTTTTCAGCAGAAATAAACATGTTTCTGCAAGTTTGGTCACCCCCATGTAAGTTATGGGGCAGTAACAGCACACTTTTGAAAACGTGTTTTTCAGCCCGAAATAAACGCGTTTTTTCAGACAACTGAATCCCTATGTAACTGCAAGACTCAGAAGAGCCCACACACTCAGCTCTTAACCCCAGTGTGCAGAAAGTGTCAAAACATGTTTTTCAGCAGAAATAAACATGTTTCTGCAAGTTTGGTCACCCCCATGTAAGTTATGGGGCAGTAACAGCACACTTTTGAAAACGTGTTTTTCAGCCTGAAATAAACACGTTTTTTCAGACAACTGAATCCCTATGTAACTGCAAGACTCAGAAGAGTCCACACACTCAGCTCTTAACCCCAGTGTGCAGAAAGTGTCAAAACATGATTTTCAGCAGAAATAAACATGTTTCTGCAAGTTTGGTCAACCCCATGTAAGTTATGGGGCAGTAACAGCACACTTTTGAAAACGTGTTTTTCAGCCCGAAATAAACGCGTTTTTTCAGACAACTGAATCCCTATGTAACTGCAAGGCTCAAAAGAGCCCACACACTCAGCTCTTAACCCCAGCGTGCAGAAAGTGTCAAAACATGTTTTTCAGCAGAAATAAACATGTTTCTGCAAGTTTGGTCACCCCCATGTAAGTTATGGGGCAGTAACAGCACACTTTTGAAAACGTGTTTTTCAGCACGAAATAAACGCGTTTTTTCAGACAACTGAATCCCTATGTAACTGCAAGACTCAGAAGAGCCCACACACTCAGCTCTTAACCCCAGTGTGCAGAAAGTGTCAAAACGTGATTTTCAGCAGAAATAAACATGTTTCTGCAAGTTTGGTCACCCCCATGTAAGTTATGGGGCAGTAACAGCACACTTTTGAAAACGTGTTTTTCAGCCCGAAATAAACGCGTTTTTTCAGACAACTGAATCCCTATGTAACTGCAAGACTCAGAAGAGCCCACACACTCAGCTCTTAACCCCAGTGTGCAGAAAGTGTCAAAACGTGTTTTTCAGCAGAAATAAACATGTTTCTGCAAGTTTGGTCACCCCCATGTAAGTTATGGGGCAGTAACAGCACACTTTTGAAAACGTGTTTTTCAGCCTGAAATAAACACGTTTTTTCAGACAACTGAATCCCTATGTAACTGCAAGACTCAGAAGAGCCCACACACTCAGCTCTTAACCCCAGTGTGCAGAAAGTGTCAAAACATGATTTTCAGCAGAAATAAACATGTTTCTGCAAGTTTGGTCACCCCCATGTAAGTTATGGGGCAGTAACAGCACACTTTTGAAAACGTGTTTTTCAGCCCGAAATAAACGCGTTTTTTCAGACAACTGAATCCCTATGTAACTGCAAGACTCAGAAGAGCCCACACACTCAGCTCTTAACCCCAGTGTGCAGAAAGTGTCAAAACGTGTTTTTCAGCAGAAATAAACATGTTTCTGCAAGTTTGGTCACCCCCATGTAAGTTATGGGGCAGTAACAGCACACTTTTGAAAACGTGTTTTTCAGCCCGAAATAAACGCGTTTTTTCAGACAACTGAATCCCTATGTAACTGCAAGACTCAGAAGAGCCCACACACTCAGCTCTTAACCCCAGTGTGCAGAAAGTGTCAAAACATGATTTTCAGCAGAAATAAACATGTTTCTGCAAGTTTGGTCACCCCCATGTAAGTTATGGGGCAGTAACAGCACACTTTTGAAAACGTGTTTTTCAGCCCGAAATAAACGCGTTTTTTCAGACAACTGAATCCCTATGTAACTGCAAGACTCAGAAGAGCCCACACACTCAGCTCTTAACCCCAGTGTGCAGAAAGTGTCAAAACATGTTTTTCAGCAGAAATAAACATGTTTCTGCAAGTTTGGTCACCCCCATGTAAGTTATGGGGCAGTAACAGCACACTTTTGAAAACGTGTTTTTCAGCCTGAAATAAACACGTTTTTTCAGACAACTGAATCCCTATGTAACTGCAAGACTCAGAAGAGCCAACACACTCAGCTCTTAACCCCAGTGTGCAGAAAGTGTCAAAACATGTTTTTCAGCAGAAATAAACATGTTTCTGCAAGTTTGGTCACCCCCATGTAAGTTATGGGGCAGTAACAGCACACTTTTGAAAACGTGATTTTCAGCCTGAAATAAACACGTTTTTTCAGACAACTGAATCCCTATGTAACTGCAAGACTCAGAAGAGCCCACACACTCAGCTCTTAACCCCAGTGTGCAGAAAGTGTCAAAACATGTTTTTCAGCAGAAATAAACATGTTTCTGCAAGTTTGGTCACCCCCATGTAAGTTATGGGGCAGTAACAGCACACTTTTGAAAACGTGTTTTTCAGCCTGAAATAAACACGTTTTTTCAGACAACTGAATCCCTATGTAACTGCAAGACTCAGAAGAGCCCACACACTCAGCTCTTAACCCCAGTGTGCAGAAAGTGTCAAAACATGTTTTTCAGCAGAAATAAACATGTTTCTGCAAGTTTGGTCACCCCCATGTAAGTTATGGGGCAGTAACAGCACACTTTTGAAAACGTGTTTTTCAGCCCGAAATAAACGCGTTTTTTCAGACAACTGAATCCCTATGTAACTGCAAGACTCAGAAGAGCCCACACACTCAGCTCTTAACCCCAGTGTGCAGAAAGTGACAAAACATGATTTTCAGCAGAAATAAACATGTTTCTGCAAGTTTGGTCACCCCCATGTAAGTTATGGGGCAGTAACAGCACACTTTTGAAAACGTGTTTTTCAGCCCGAAATAAACGCGTTTTTTCAGACAACTGAATCCCTATGTAACTGCAAGACTCAGAAGAGCCCACACACTCAGCTCTTAACCCCAGTGTGCAGAAAGTGTCAAAACGTGTTTTTCAGCAGAAATAAACATGTTTCTGCAAGTTTGGTCACCCCCATGTAAGTTATGGGGCAGTAACAGCACACTTTTGAAAACGTGTTTTTCAGCCTGAAATAAACACGTTTTTTCAGACAACTGAATCCCTATGTAACTGCAAGACTCAGAAGAGCCCACACACTCAGCTCTTAACCCCAGTGTGCAGAAAGTGTCAAAACATGATTTTCAGCAGAAATAAACATGTTTCTGCAAGTTTGGTCAACCCCATGTAAGTTATGGGGCAGTAACAGCACACTTTTGAAAACGTGTTTTTCAGCCCGAAATAAACGCGTTTTTTCAGACAACTGAATCCCTATGTAACTGCAAGGCTCAAAAGAGCCCACACACTCAGCTCTTAACCCCAGTGTGCAGAAAGTGTCAAAACATGTTTTTCAGCAGAAATAAACATGTTTCTGCAAGTTTGGTCACCCCCATGTAAGTTATGGGGCAGTAACAGCACACTTTTGAAAACGTGTTTTTCAGCCCGAAATAAACGCGTTTTTTCAGACAACTGAATCCCTATGTAACTGCAAGACTCAGAAGAGCCCACACACTCAGCTCTTAACCCCAGTGTGCAGAAAGTGTCAAAACATGATTTTCAGCAGAAATAAACATGTTTCTGCAAGTTTGGTCACCCCCATGTAAGTTATGGGGCAGTAACAGCACACTTTTGAAAACGTGTTTTTCAGCCCGAAATAAACGCGTTTTTTCAGACAACTGAATCCCTATGTAACTGCAAGACTCAGAAGAGCCCACACACTCAGCTCTTAACCCCAGTGTGCAGAAAGTGTCAAAACATGTTTTTCAGCAGAAATAAACATGTTTCTGCAAGTTTGGTCACCCCCATGTAAGTTATGGGGCAGTAACAGCACACTTTTGAAAACGTGTTTTTCAGCCTGAAATAAACACGTTTTTTCAGACAACTGAATCCCTATGTAACTGCAAGACTCAGAAGAGTCCACACACTCAGCTCTTAACCCCAGTGTGCAGAAAGTGTCAAAACATGATTTTCAGCAGAAATAAACATGTTTCTGCAAGTTTGGTCAACCCCATGTAAGTTATGGGGCAGTAACAGCACACTTTTGAAAACGTGTTTTTCAGCCCGAAATAAACGCGTTTTTCCAGACAACTGAATCCCTATGTAACTGCAAGGCTCAAAAGAGCCCACACACTCAGCTCTTAACCCCAGTGTGCAGAAAGTGTCAAAACATGTTTTTCAGCAGAAATAAACATGTTTCTGCAAGTTTGGTCACCCCCATGTAAGTTATGGGGCAGTAACAGCACACTTTTGAAAACGTGTTTTTCAGCCCGAAATAAACGCGTTTTTTCAGACAACTGAATCCCTATGTAACTGCAAGACTCAGAAGAGCCCACACACTCAGCTCTTAACCCCATTGTGCAGAAAGTGTCAAAACGTGATTTTCAGCAGAAATAAACATGTTTCTGCAAGTTTGGTCACCCCCATGTAAGTTATGGGGCAGTAACAGCACACTTTTGAAAACGTGTTTTTCAGCCCGAAATAAACGCGTTTTTTCAGACAGCTGAATCCCTATGTAACTGCAAGACTCAGAAGAGCCCACACACTCAGCTCTTAACCCCAGTGTGCAGAAAGTGTCAAAACGTGTTTTTCAGCAGAAATAAACATGTTTCTGCAAGTTTGGTCACCCCCATGTAAGTTATGGGGCAGTAACAGCACACTTTTGAAAACGTGTTTTTCAGCCTGAAATAAACACGTTTTTTCAGACAACTGAATCCCTATGTAACTGCAAGACTCAGAAGAGCCCACACACTCAGCTCTTAACCCCAGTGTGCAGAAAGTGTCAAAACATGATTTTCAGCAGAAATAAACATGTTTCTGCAAGTTTGGTCACCCCCATGTAAGTTATGGGGCAGTAACAGCACACTTTTGAAAACGTGTTTTTCAGCCCGAAATAAACGCGTTTTTTCAGACAACTGAATCCCTATGTAACTGCAAGACTCAGAAGAGCCAACACACTCAGCTCTTAACCCCAGTGTGCAGAAAGTGTCAAAACGTGTTTTTCAGCAGAAATAAACATGTTTCTGCAAGTTTGGTCACCCCCATGTAAGTTATGGGGCAGTAACAGCACACTTTTGAAAACGTGTTTTTCAGCCCGAAATAAACGCGTTTTTTCAGACAACTGAATCCCTATGTAACTGCAAGACTCAGAAGAGCCCACACACTCAGCTCTTAACCCCAGTGTGCAGAAAGTGTCAAAACATGATTTTCAGCAGAAATAAACATGTTTCTGCAAGTTTGGTCACCCCCATGTAAGTTATGGGGCAGTAACAGCACACTTTTGAAAACGTGTTTTTCAGCCTGAAATAAACACGTTTTTTCAGACAACTGAATCCCTATGTAACTGCAAGACTCAGAAGAGCCCACACACTCAGCTCTTAACCCCAGTGTGCAGAAAGTGTCAAAACATGTTTTTCAGCAGAAATAAACATGTTTCTGCAAGTTTGGTCACCCCCATGTAAGTTATGGGGCAGTAACAGCACACTTTTGAAAACGTGTTTTTCAGCCTGAAATAAACACGTTTTTTCAGACAACTGAATCCCTATGTAACTGCAAGACTCAGAAGAGCCCACACACTCAGCTCTTAACCCCAGTGTGCAGAAAGTGTCAAAACATGTTTTTCAGCAGAAATAAACATGTTTCTGCAAGTTTGGTCACCCCCATGTAAGTTATGGGGCAGTAACAGCACACTTTTGAAAACGTGTTTTTCAGCCTGAAATAAACACGTTTTTTCAGACAACTGAATCCCTATGTAACTGCAAGACTCAGAAGAGCCCACACACTCAGCTCTTAACCCCAGTGTGCAGAAAGTGTCAAAACATGATTTTCAGCAGAAATAAACATGTTTCTGCAAGTTTGGTCAACCCCATGTAAGTTATGGGGCAGTAACAGCACACTTTTGAAAACGTGTTTTTCAGCCCGAAATAAACGCGTTTTTTCAGACAACTGAATCCCTATGTAACTGCAAGGCTCAAAAGAGCCCACACACTCAGCTCTTAACCCCAGTGTGCAGAAAGTGTCAAAACATGTTTTTCAGCAGAAATAAACATGTTTCTGCAAGTTTGGTCACCCCCATGTAAGTTATGGGGCAGTAACAGCACACTTTTGAAAACGTGTTTTTCAGCCCGAAATAAACGCGTTTTTTCAGACAACTGAATCCCTATGTAACTGCAAGACTCAGAAGAGCCCACACACTCAGCTCTTAACCCCAGTGTGCAGAAAGTGACAAAACATGATTTTCAGCAGAAATAAACATGTTTCTGCAAGTTTGGTCACCCCCATGTAAGTTATGGGGCAGTAACAGCACACTTTTGAAAACGTGTTTTTCAGCCCGAAATAAACGCGTTTTTTCAGACAACTGAATCCCTATGTAACTGCAAGACTCAGAAGAGCCCACACACTCAGCTCTTAACCCCAGTGTGCAGAAAGTGTCAAAACGTGTTTTTCAGCAGAAATAAACATGTTTCTGCAAGTTTGGTCACCCCCATGTAAGTTATGGGGCAGTAACAGCACACTTTTGAAAACCTGTTTTTCAGCCCGAAATAAACGCGTTTTTTCAGACAACTGAATCCCTATGTAACTGCAAGACTCAGAAGAGCCCACACACTCAGCTCTTAACCCCAGTGTGCAGAAAGTGTCAAAACATGATTTTCAGCAGAAATAAACATGTTTCTGCAAGTTTGGTCACCCCCATGTAAGTTATGGGGCAGTAACAGCACACTTTTGAAAACGTGTTTTTCAGCCCGAAATAAACGCGTTTTTTCAGACAACTGAATCCCTATGTAACTGCAAGACTCAGAAGAGCCCACACACTCAGCTCTTAACCCCAGTGTGCAGAAAGTGTCAAAACATGTTTTTCAGCAGAAATAAACATGTTTCTGCAAGTTTGGTCACCCCCATGTAAGTTATGGGGCAGTAACAGCACACTTTTGAAAACGTGTTTTTCAGCCTGAAATAAACACGTTTTTTCAGACAACTGAATCCCTATGTAACTGCAAGACTCAGAAGAGCCCACACACTCAGCTCTTAACCCCAGTGTGCAGAAAGTGTCAAAACATGTTTTTCAGCAGAAATAAACATGTTTCTGCAAGTTTGGTCACCCCCATGTAAGTTATGGGGCAGTAACAGCACACTTTTGAAAACGTGTTTTTCAGCCTGAAATAAACACGTTTTTTCAGACAACTGAATCCCTATGTAACTGCAAGACTCAGAAGAGCCCACACACTCAGCTCTTAACCCCAGTGTGCAGAAAGTGTCAAAACATGTTTTTCAGCAGAAATAAACATGTTTCTGCAAGTTTGGTCACCCCCATGTAAGTTATGGGGCAGTAACAGCACACTTTTGAAAACGTGTTTTTCAGCCTGAAATAAACAAGTTTTTTCAGACAACTGAATCCCTATGTAACTGCAAGACTCAGAAGAGCCCACACACTCAGCTCTTAACCCCAGTGTGCAGAAAGTGTCAAAACATGTTTTTCAGCAGAAATAAACATGTTTCTGCAAGTTTGGTCACCCCCATGTAAGTTATGGGGCAGTAACAGCACACTTTTGAAAACGTGTTTTTCAGCCCGAAATAAACGCGTTTTTTCAGACAACTGAATCCCTATGTAACTGCAAGACTCAGAAGAGCCCACACACTCAGCTCTTAACCCCAGTGTGCAGAAAGTGTCAAAACGTGATTTTCAGCAGAAATAAACATGTTTCTGCAAGTTTGGTCACCCCCATGTAAGTTATGGGGCAGTAACAGCACACTTTTGAAAACGTGTTTTTCAGCCCGAAATAAACGCGTTTTTTCAGACAACTGAATCCCTATGTAACTGCAAGACTCAGAAGAGCCCACACACTCAGCTCTTAACCCCAGTGTGCAGAAAGTGTCAAAACGTGTTTTTCAGCAGAAATAAACATGTTTCTGCAAGTTTGGTCACCCCCATGTAAGTTATGGGGCAGTAACAGCACACTTTTGAAAACGTGTTTTTCAGCCCGAAATAAACGCGTTTTTTCAGACAACTGAATCCCTATGTAACTGCAAGACTCAGAAGAGCCCACACACTCAGCTCTTAACCCCAGTGTGCAGAAAGTGTCAAAACATGATTTTCAGCAGAAATAAACATGTTTCTGCAAGTTTGGTCAACCCCATGTAAGTTATGGGGCAGTAACAGCACACTTTTGAAAACGTGTTTTTCAGCCCGAAATAAACGCGTTTTTTCAGACAACTGAATCCCTATGTAACTGCAAGGCTCAAAAGAGCCCACACACTCAGCTCTTAACCCCAGTGTGCAGAAAGTGTCAAAACATGTTTTTCAGCAGAAATAAACATGTTTCTGCAAGTTTGGTCACCCCCATGTAAGTTATGGGGCAGTAACAGCACACTTTTGAAAACGTGTTTTTCAGCCCGAAATAAACGCGTTTTTTCAGACAACTGAATCCCTATGTAACTGCAAGGCTCAAAAGAGCCCACACACTCAGCTCTTAACCCCAGTGTGCAGAAAGTGTCAAAACATGATTTTCAGCAGAAATAAACATGTTTCTGCAAGTTTGGTCACCCCCATGTAAGTTATGGGGCAGTAACAGCACACTTTTGAAAACGTGTTTTTCAGCCCGAAATAAACGCGTTTTTTCAGACAACTGAATCCCTATGTAACTGCAAGACTCAGAAGAGCCCACACACTCAGCTCTTAACCCCAGTGTGCAGAAAGTGTCAAAACGTGTTTTTCAGCAGAAATAAACATGTTTCTGCAAGTTTGGTCACCCCCATGTAAGTTATGGGGCAGTAACAGCACACTTTTGAAAACGTGTTTTTCAGCCCGAAATAAACGCGTTTTTTCAGACAACTGAATCCCTATGTAACTGCAAGACTCAGAAGAGCCCACACACTCAGCTCTTAACCCCAGTGTGCAGAAAGTGTCAAAACATGTTTTTCAGCAGAAATAAACATGTTTCTGCAAGTTTGGTCACCCCCATGTAAGTTATGGGGCAGTAACAGCACACTTTTGAAAACGTGTTTTTCAGCCTGAAATAAACACGTTTTTTCAGACAACTGAATCCCTATGTAACTGCAAGACTCAGAAGAGCCCACACACTCAGCTCTTAACCCCAGTGTGCAGAAAGTGTCAAAACATGTTTTTCAGCAGAAATAAACATGTTTCTGCAAGTTTGGTCACCCCCATGTAAGTTATGGGGCAGTAACAGCACACTTTTGAAAACGTGTTTTTCAGCCTGAAATAAACATGTTTTTTCAGACAACTGAATCCCTATGTAACTGCAAGGCTCAAAAGAGCCCACACACTCAGCTCTTAACCCCAGTGTGCAGAAAGAGTCAAAACGTGTTTTTCAGCAGAAATAAACATGTTTCTGCAAGTTTGGTCACCCCCATGTAAGTTATGGGGCAGTAACAGCACACTTTTGAAAACGTGTTTTTCAGCCCGAAATAAACGCGTTTTTTCAGACAACTGAATCCCTATGTAACTGCAAGACTCAGAAGAGCCCACACACTCAGCTCTTAACCCCAGTGTGCAGAAAGTGTCAAAACGTGATTTTCAGCAGAAATAAACATGTTTCTGCAAGTTTGGTCACCCCCATGTAAGTTATGGGGCAGTAACAGCACACTTTTGAAAACGTGTTTTTCAGCCCGAAATAAACGCGTTTTTTCAGACAACTGAATCCCTATGTAACTGCAAGACTCAGAAGAGCCCACACACTCAGCTCTTAACCCCAGTGTGCAGAAAGTGTCAAAACGTGTTTTTCAGCAGAAATAAACATGTTTCTGCAAGTTTGGTCACCCCCATGTAAGTTATGGGGCAGTAACAGCACACTTTTGAAAACGTGTTTTTCAGCCCGAAATAAACGCGTTTTTTCAGACAACTGAATCCCTATGTAACTGCAAGACTCAGAAGAGCCCACACACTCAGCTCTTAACCCCAGTGTGCAGAAAGTGTCAAAACATGATTTTCAGCAGAAATAAACATGTTTCTGCAAGTTTGGTCAACCCCATGTAAGTTATGGGGCAGTAACAGCACACTTTTGAAAACGTGTTTTTCAGCCCGAAATAAACGCGTTTTTTCAGACAACTGAATCCCTATGTAACTGCAAGGCTCAAAAGAGCCCACACACTCAGCTCTTAACCCCAGTGTGCAGAAAGTGTCAAAACATGTTTTTCAGCAGAAATAAACATGTTTCTGCAAGTTTGGTCACCCCCATGTAAGTTATGGGGCAGTAACAGCACACTTTTGAAAACGTGTTTTTCAGCCCGAAATAAACGCGTTTTTTCAGACAACTGAATCCCTATGTAACTGCAAGGCTCAAAAGAGCCCACACACTCAGCTCTTAACCCCAGTGTGCAGAAAGTGTCAAAACGTGTTTTTCAGCAGAAATAAACATGTTTCTGCAAGTTTGGTCACCCCCATGTAAGTTATGGGGCAGTAACAGCACACTTTTGAAAACGTGTTTTTCAGCCCGAAATAAACGCGTTTTTTCAGACAACTGAATCCCTATGTAACTGCAAGACTCAGAAGAGCCCACACACTCAGCTCTTAACCCCAGTGTGCAGAAAGTGTCAAAACATGTTTTTCAGCAGAAATAAACATGTTTCTGCAAGTTTGGTCACCCCCATGTAAGTTATGGGGCAGTAACAGCACACTTTTGAAAACGTGTTTTTCAGCCTGAAATAAACACGTTTTTTCAGACAACTGAATCCCTATGTAACTGCAAGACTCAGAAGAGCCCACACACTCAGCTCTTAACCCCAGTGTGCAGAAAGTGTCAAAACATGTTTTTCAGCAGAAATAAACATGTTTCTGCAAGTTTGGTCACCCCCATGTAAGTTATGGGGCAGTAACAGCACACTTTTGAAAACGTGTTTTTCAGCCTGAAATAAACACGTTTTTTCAGACAACTGAATCCCTATGTAACTGCAAGACTCAGAAGAGCCCACACACTCAGCTCTTAACCCCAGTGTGCAGAAAGTGTCAAAACATGTTTTTCAGCAGAAATAAACATGTTTCTGCAAGTTTGGTCACCCCCATGTAAGTTATGGGGCAGTAACAGCACACTTTT